>NW_011494608.1:2029143-2036526 GCF_000754665.1 Bison bison bison | reverse complement strand
TAGCTGGAATCAAGATTGCCGGGAGAAATATCAATAACCTCAGATATGCAGATGACACCACCCTTATGGCAGAAAGTGAAGAAGAACTAAAGAGTCTCTTGATGAAAGTGAAAGAGGAGAGTGAAAAAGTTGATTTAAAGCTCAACATTCAGAAAACTAAGATCGTGACATCTGGTCCCATCATGACAAATAGGTGAGGAAACAGTGACTACTTTATTTCGGGGGCCTCCAATATCACTGCAGATGGTGACTGCAGCCATGAAACTAAAAGGCGCTTGCTCCTTGGAAGAACAGTTATGACCAACCTAGACAGCATATTAAAAAGCAGAAACATTACTTTGCCAACAAAGGTCCATCTAGTCAAAGCTATGGTTTTTCCAGTGGTCATGTATGGATATGAGAGTTGGGCTATAAAGAAAGCTGAGCACCAAAGAATTGATGCTTTTGAACTGTGGTGTTGGAGAAGACTCTTGAGAGTCCCTTGGACTGCAAGGAGATCCAACCAGTCCATCCTAAAGGAAATAAGTCCTGAATATTCATTGGAAGGATTGTTGCTGAAGCTGAAACTCCAATACTTTGGCCACCTGATGCGAAGAGCTGACTCATTGGAAAAGACCCTGACGCTGGGAAAGATTGAAGGCAGGAGGAGAAGGGGACAACAGAGGATGAGATGACTGGATGGCATCACCAACTCAATGGACATGAGGCTGAGTAAACTCCGGGAGTTGGTGAAGGACAGGGAGGCCTGACATGCTGCAGTCCATGGGGTCGCAAAGAGTCGGACACGACTGACCGACTGAACTGAACTGAACTGAACAGAGAACTACTCAGTTTCTTGTTTGTCTTGGGCGCATCTCGTGAAAGACCTCTGTCCTGTACCCTTCACAGAAGCTGACTTTTAACCTCTGCCACCCAGCCCTGGGCTGACAGCTTCCCTGTGTCCCATAGCAGGGGCTGCTGGAGGCCAGGGTGTGCCCCAGGCCACTCTGTATCCTTGGTGCCAAGCAAAGTGCTGGGCCACGATCGGATGAACAGGAGGATGAATGGAATAGCCATTCTCATTGTGTGACCCGAGCTCCAACCACTGGGCCACACTACTGGCCTGGGAGGCTTCCCCGGGCACCCTAGCAGAGGGGCCAGTGTCCGCAAAATGCCAGCATCTTATCTGACCCAGTCCCTGCAGTGTTCACGGCCTCCATGGCTTCCTCATGCACTTAAATGAAATCCCAGCTCCTCGCTGTGACCTTCGAGGCCCTGCAGCCCCATCTCCCCGCCCCATCTCTGCCACACTCTCCACCCCTCCCCCTACTCCACCCCCGGTCCGTACATGCCCATCCTGCCCCCACGGGGGGCCCTGGCCCACATGCAGGTTCCTCTCCCTGGAAAGGCCTTCCTTCTTTCTGTTGTTGTTGTTGAACGGTATCCTTTAATTAAGAGCAACAGAGTAACAGCATCTTAACTATACAGCTGAACTAACAAAATTTGATATTTACACTATTAAAACCTAAAATCCAGGTCAATCATTGAAAATAAAATTAGACACACACAGAAATCAAAAACATAACTTAGAAAATGCGAGTAGCTACACAGAGAAAAGAAGGCATTAGGTCCCCTGGATTATCTTTCTTGAGCTAATTGTGTTGAATAAACATAGGTCTCTTGATTAAACCCGGGATGGTTTTGGCATTTGCGGGGGATCAAAGAGGGAACTGGGCTTCCGTGGTAGCTCAGAGGTAAGGAATCCACCTGCAATGCTGGAGACAACTGGTTCGATTCCTGGGTTGGGAATATCCCCTGGAGAAGGGATAGGCTACCCACTTCAGTATTCTGGCCTGGAGAATTACATGGACTGCATAGTCCATGGGTCACAGAGTCGGACACGACTGAGCAACTTTCACTTCACTTAAAGAGGGAATTGGGTCCGTTAGGTAACATGAGGATGGCTGCAGCCACTCACAGGTGAGCCCTATCCTAAAGACTATGGGAGCCCTTCCTTCTGGTCACCCCATGGCTGGCTCCATTTCGACTTTAAGATCTCAGTTTGGGGGAATTCCCTGGTGGTCCAGTGGGTAGGACTCCAGGCTTTCACTGCTGAGGGCCCAGGCTCAATCTCTGGTCCGGGAACTGAGACCCTGCAAGCCACTCGATTTCAGTTTCAATGTCACTTCTTGGAAAGGCCACACCTGGTTGCTGCTGCTCCACACCTGGTTGCTGCTGCTGCTGCTGCTGCTGCTGCTAAGTCGCTTCAGTCGTGTCCGACTCTGTGTGACCCCAGAGACAGCAGCCCACCAGGCTCCCCCATCCCTGGGATTCCCCAGGCAAGAACACTGGAGTGGGTTGCCATTTCCTTCTCTAATGCATGAAAGTGAAAAGTGAAAGTGAAGTCGCTCAGTCCTGTCCAACTCTTAGCGACCCCATGGACTGCAGCCTACCAGGCTCCTCCATCCATGGGATTTTCCAGGCAAGAGTACTGGAGTGGGGTGCCATTGCCTTCTCTGCCGCACCTGGTTATCCAACTCAAAACCCACACCCATCGCCCATGAGCCAGCTGTAGCTCCCTGTAGAGCGCTCACCCGGGTTTCTATGTGCTGACTTATTGTCTGATGCCCCAGGTAAACGGCAGGATCCTAAAGGCCAGGTGCTTCCCAGTGACAAAGAAATAGCCTGCTAATGCAGGGTGCATAAGAGATGCAGGTTCAATCCCTGGGTCGGGAAGATCCCCAGAGGAAGAAATGGCTGGAGAATCCCCACGGACAGAGGAGCCTAGAGGGCTACAGTCCAAAAGGTAGCAAAGGATTGGACACAACTGAAGTGACTGAGCAGGCGCATGCAAAGGCCAGGACACCCCCAGAGCCCAGCTCAGAGCAAGCTCCCAGACGCCAAGCCGATGCTTCCGCGATGAAGCCCACAGCTAGTCCTGGGCCAGACGCTTTGCATTCTCACCGCAGACCCTGCCCTTCAGCGGGAGTAGGGTGAGTTCACACAGAGGAAGAAGGTCAAGGCTGAAGAAGAAGTGAGCCTGCAAACTTATGGTTACCAAAGGGGAAAGGTTTAGGGATAAATTAGGAGGCTGGCATTAACATATACCCACTATTATGTATAAAATAGGTAACCAACAAGGACCTACCATATAGCACAGGGAACTCAACTCAATATTACATAATAACCTGTAAGGGAAAAGAATCTGAAAAAGAATACATATGGCTATAGGTGTATGAAGTGAGGTGAAAATCACTCAGTCGTGTCCGACTCTTCACGACCCCATGGACTATACAGTCCACGGAATTATCCAGGCCAGAATACTGAAATGGAGAGCCTTTCCTTTCTCCAGGGGATCTTTCCAACCCAGGGATTGATTGCATAATTGTAAATCAATTATATATTATAAATCAATTATATTGTAAATCATTTTAATTATATAAAAATGTAAATTATATATTATAAATTATAATTATTGCATATTGTAAAAGTGAAAATTATATTGCTAATCAATTATATGTTGTAAATTATATATTATAAATCAATTCTATATTGTAAATCAATAAATTGTAAATTGATTGTATAACTGTAAATCAATTACATTTCAATTAAAAAATTTTTTTAAAAAGGAGTCTGGAGAAAAGTACAAGTTCACCAAACAGGGATCTGGGATTTAAGAGCCAGAAAAGGTGCCACTTACAGCTCTGGGAGTTGTCTGGCTTCCCAAGATGAGCAAGAGACAGAAGCAAAGAGCGTTAGGAACGTGAATGCGGGTTCCAGAGAGCGTGGGTTTGAATCTGGCTCCTCTTCTTACTAAGAGATGACCTTGAGCAAGTCACCTCATTGCCTTGTGCCTCAGTTTTCTTATCTGTAAAATGGAGATGAAAGAAGTATGAAAGTGTCAGTCACTCAGTGTCTGATTCTTTGCAACCCCATAGACTAGCCAGCCAGGCTCCTCTGTCTATGGAATTCTCCAGGCAAGAATACTGGAGTGGGTAGCTGTTCCCTCCTCCAGGGGATCTTCCCAACCCACAGGATCAAACCCCAATCTCCTGCATTGCAGGCAGATTCTTTACCATCTGAGCCACCAGGGAAGCCCCCAAATGGGGTTGATAATCATAATATCTACATCACCAGGTTCTGATGAACTTAAAGTACCTAATGCTTTTAAAGCATCAGCGTCCAGCATGTTGATCAGTGGTGTCTCTCTGGTCTCCGATGAAAACTAAGGGCTCCTTGATCAAGGGGTCTGCCTATGCACATAGAGGCACTGGGTTCTGTTTGCACAAGCTTCTGTTTCTCTTTGCGTCCTTACCTTTAACAAAGCCGTTTGCAAGTCCCCTTATTTTCCAAAAGGAGCCGTTTCACAAGAGTGGGCTGGACCCATATGCAGGAGACGCAGCTCTGCAAAAAATTAAAATAGACGCCTTTCCCTTTAGGTTATTTCTGCTTCCCCACCCGCCTTGTGAGTGGCATCGCTCCATCCTGAGGCGCTCTGGAAAAGCTCTCTCTCCGCAGGAATGTAATGGATGTCCCGTGCAACTGCCAATACTGCAGCCGATTTCGCGGGGAAATTGCCTCTATCCATCACAGCAGCCCGGAGCCAGATGCGCATTTGCTGGGAAGACCCCAGGCCAGCCTCTCCCGAGGGTCTTCTCAGAGGTAGCGAAAAGAAAGCCGCTGCTGCAACAAAATAAAATGAGAGAAACAAGGAAGGAAATGAAAGCCACTGGAATCAGTAGCTGTTCCCCCTCCAGGTAGACTCCCTGCTCACCATCACCGAACCCGGGACCAGAGAGAGACTTGGCATCCCCAAAAATGAATTTCCCAACCCCCTCCTCTGGAGGGCGTGCTGGAAGTGGAGACCTGGGTCAGTTTGGAAGGCTGTGCAACAGTGGCTGAGTGGGTGGCTGTCCCCAACGGCAGCCTCCTTCCTGCAGGGAAACCCACAGGTCGGTCCCTCTCATCCATCAGCTCCATGCCTGCCAAGTGGGCAAGGCACACGTCCCCTACTCCTCCAGGATCCATGCAGGCATTTCCCCTGGGGTGACCGAGCCCAGTTCTTCTTGAACCGAGCAGATGGCTGGCAGAGAGGCAGCACCTAAGCTGACCTCCATGGGGCTGTCTGACCTGCAGGAGCACAGAGGATGCTGCCCTGAGCCTCCCAGCCTTGGGGTCTCCCTGAGCTCACAGCCAGCTGAAGGCTGAGGCTCTGAGACGCTGTGGAGAGCACCCGAGGTCACAGGCAGAAGAAGGGGTGAGGACTGGGTTGGAAGCCAGGTCCTGGGGACCCCGCCACCTCCCCGCGCTCTGGCCTCCACGTCTGCAACTGGATTTCTGTCCGTGCAGCCAGGAGAACAGCAAGGATGGGGGTAACATGGAGACATCTGATCCAGGCCTCCCACCCCTTCTTGTGAGTTCTCCAGCAAGTCTTTCCTGCTCAGCCACTTGAAGAGAACAAACACTTCTGTTCGTGCTGGCTGGTCACCGGCCAGAGTTTGTCCTCCCTGGAGAAGACGCTCCGGGCTGTCTCTGTGTTCCCACAGCCCTACTCAGGGTTCAGACACGGCGAACACACAGTCAGGGCTTCTGGGGCTGAACTGAATTTGCTGGACCTACCATAAGTGGGCAGGGGGCTTCCCTGATGGCTCAGACAGTAAAGAATCTGCCTGCAATGTGAGAGACCCAGGTTCTATCCCTGGGTCGGGAAGATCACCTGGAGAAGGGAATGGTTACACACTCCAGGATTCTGGCCTGGAGAATCCCATGGACAGAGGAGCCTGGCAGGCTACGGTCCATGGGTTCTCAGAAAGTCGGACACGACTGAATGACTAACACACACACACACACACACACACACACCATGAGTGGGGAAGGTGATGAGGTTGAAAGCTCTGCTGAGACACATAATAATAAAACCCAGGAGGCTTCCCTGGTGGGCCAGTGGTTAATCTCTTCGCATCCAATGTAGGGGGTATGGGTTCAACTCCTGGTTGAGAACTTCAGATCCCACATGCCACGCTGCGCAATGAGGCCAGAAATAAAAAGATAAATAAAAGAATTTTTTTTAAAAAGGTGGCTGCTTACCAATTATACACAATAGAAAGACTTTTTAAAAAAATAAGTAAAGAAATAAAGCCCAGGTCTCTTCAAGCCCGACAGAAAAATGAAAATATGAATTCAAGGAAGGTGCTGGTCCCAAAGCCCCTGCTCTTGACTCCCTTGGGCTGCAGCTCGGGACACATTTTCTCTCTTTCCTTTGGGAAGGAGACAAGCAATTTGCAGTTTGGCTGGAATCAGGGGCTTCTCCACTTACTTGCTTATCTGGATGGAAAATTCGGAACAAAGCTGCCAGGCACCTGTGAGCCACCTCTGCAACAACTTGAGAACACAAGTGATGGAAGCCTTCCAGATGTGAATATCCACAACTGGGTATTGATGATGAAAGCCCCGCCGAGTGCTCCCTGCCATTACCAGCAAAACCCCAGGAAGACGAGGAGAGCTGTTCACGCTTTTCTCCCTCATGCACGACCTCAGCTTCATTCAGGAAGCTCTTTGGGGCTCCTCGTCCAAGCCAGGGTCCAGACTGAGTGCCGTGGGGAATGCAGAGGCTGGGTTACAGCCTGAAGGGCAAGTGCTGGAAGCTACGCTTGGGGATGGATTCCAGCCCTGGCGGCTCAATGGTAAAGAATCCACCTGCAATGCAGGGGATGCTGGTTTGAGCCCTGGTTGAGGAACTAAGATCCCACACGCCTCAGGGCAGCTAAGTCCATTTGCTGTAGCTACTACAACCAGGGAAATCACACGAAGCAACGAAGATCCCCAGTGCTGCAACTGAGACGCAGTGCAGCCAGATAAAGAAAGACTTTTAAATAACGATAACAGTCGTTGAGAACAACAGAACACACAGTGTGATGAACCGTACGCAGTGTGTAAAACAGTTAGCACAGAATGTTCGGAATTACTCAGGCAGCATTTTACAAATAACAAAATATGTGGGATGCACTCCACCCCCTTCTCTGGATGGAACATAAAAGCTCCAGCTGAACATGAAGACGGGAACTTCATGCTGTCCTGCTTCTGCCCGCGTCCTTTACTGAGAAGGCATGACCCGAAGGATTGCTCTCTGAAACATGGAGCTGTCTGGGGCAGCACTGCAGCGAGGCATGTATGTTAGGGACACTCAGACAGTAAATGATCTGTAAATTCAGATCCTTTGAGGTTATTTGGTCCAGCATGAGCCACAATTATCTCATCATGTTGCTGTTTAGTTGCTAAGTCATGTCTGACTCTTTGCAACCCCAAGGACTATAGCCTGCCAGGCTCCTCTATCCGTGGAATTTCCCAGGCAAGAATACTGGAGTGGGTTGCCATTTCCTTCTCCAGGGGATCTTCCCAACCCAG
>NW_011494608.1:2021329-2029043 GCF_000754665.1 Bison bison bison | reverse complement strand
CCCAACCCAGGGATGGAACCTGCAGCTCCCGCCTGGTTTCCTGCACTGCAGGCCGCTTCTTTTACTGCTGGGCCACCAGAGCAGCCCATTAAATGGGCATAAGCATACCTAAGTCACAGAGCTGTAGAGAGAATTCTAGGAAATATACTGAAAGCACTCAACACGTAGACCTTCTCAATAAGTGAAAATTAATCTTCCTCTCTGTTAGTGGAGAAGCCTTCCAGGGGCCGACTCTGCTTACCTTTGTGGAGTCAGAAATCTGATTTTTGTCAGTCCGTGGAGAGTTTAAACCACATACGCTGAGATGGAAGCATAAATCAAAATGCCAGTTTATTCATATACGTCGAGAAATCACTGCCATGGTGTATTAGTTTCCTCTTGCTGCTGTAACACATTGAGTGGCTTAAAACAACAGAAATTTATTATCCTACAGTTCAGTAGGCCAGAAGTCTGGCCCCCAACTCACTGGGCTAAAATCAAGCTGTCGGCGGGCTACGTTCCCACGGAGACTCCAGGAGAGACTGTGCTTCCCTGCCTTTTCCAGCTCCTAGAGGCGGCTGCACTCATTGCTGTGCCGCCCTCTGCCTCCATCTGCAAAGCCGGCAGCACTGGCTGAATCCCCCTCACATCTCGTCACTCTGACCTCAGGCTGCTGCCACCTGCCTCTTTAAGGTCTTTAAGGACCCCTGTGATCTCATGCCCACCCAGATGACCCAGGATAATCCCCCTCTTCTAAGACCAGTTTAACTCCATCTGCAACCTCAGTTTGCATTTGCCATGTAACATAACTTAGTCACGGGTTCTAAGAATTGGAACATGAATATCTTGGGGGGAGAGCCTTATTCTGCCTACCACACATGAGAACAGGAATACTTGAGTCCAAGAGAAGCAACTAAAATGTCCATCAACAGAGGAATGGATAAAGAGGATGTGGTATGTACATAGAGTAGAATATTACTCAGTCACAAAACGGGATGAAATTGGGTCATTTGTAGAGAGGCGGATGGACCTAGAGAGTATCACACCGAGTGAAGTAAGTCAGAAAGAGAAAAATAAATATCGTATATTAACACACGTATGTGCATTAACAACAATCTAGAAAAATAATAATAATCTAGAAAAATGGTACAGATGATCTCATTTGCGAAATAGAAAGAGCCACAGACAGAGAGAGCGAATGTATGGACATCAGCTGGGGAGATGTGAGGGTGGACGGAACTGGGAGATTGGGACGGACATACACAGACTACTACATATAGAATAGATAACTAATGAGAACCTACTGTGTAGCTCAGGGGATTCTACTCCATGCCTTGTGGTGACCAAAAGGGGAAAGAAATCCAAAAAGAGGGGATACATTTGTATGTATAGCTGATTCACTTTGCTGTACAATAGAAACTAACACAACATTATAAAGCAACTATTAATAAACTCGAATAAAAATTAATTTCAAAAAAAAAAGAATACTTGAGTTCATATAACCAATACATTATTTCCCTGTATATAGGTCTATGAAGGAGGTTTGGTGAGCACGGAAGTGGAGCCACAACAGTGTCAGACTTACATAGTCCAGCATTTTCCCCCTCCACCATGGACAGGGGTCAATGAATAGACCCAGGTATGACTCCTTCCCTGATGAGAGGTGGGCTAGTCCTGACAATATTTGGCTCCATGACTGTTTTCCATACCTCCAAGGCTGAGTAAACACCACCACAACCGGTAGCCAAGGCAACCTTCTGATAGACACACTTTTCCTTTAGGGGATGGTACTGAGGTCTGCAAAATCGCTGCAGACAGCAACTGCTGCCATGAAATTAAAAGACACTTGTTTCTTGGAAGAAAAGCTCTGACAAACCTAGACAGTGTATTAAAAAGCAGAGATACTGCTTTGCCAACAAAGATCTGTGTAGTCAAATCTTTGATTTTTTCCAGTACTCATGTATAGATGTGAGAGTTGGACCATAAAGAAGGCTGAGTGCAGAAGAATTGATGCTTTCAAATTGTGGTGTTAAAGAAGACTCTTGAGAGTCCTTTGGACTGCAAGGAGATCAAACCAGTCAATTCTAAAGGAAATCAGTCCTGAATTTTCACTGGAAGTACTGATGTTGAAGCTGAAGTTCCAATACTTTAGCCACCTGATTAGAAGAGCTGACTCACTGGAAAAGACTGATGCTGGGAAAGACTGAAGGCAGGAGGAGAAGGGGGTGACAGAGGATGAGATGGTTGGATGGCATCACTGACTCAATGGACATGAGTTTGAGCAAGCTCTGGGAGATAGTGAAGGACAGGGAAGCCAGGTGTACTGCAGTCCATGAGGTCACGAAGAGTCAGACACAACTTCGCAACTGAGCACACACCCACTCAGGTCTTAGGCAGCCTGGGTGTCTTCATGCTTACACAACCACAGTTTGTAATCCACTGTGGGTGGGGTTTACAGTTGAATACTCAAATTGTAAACATATCTCCTAGCATTTAGGGAATGTTTATGTCCTGAAAGTGCTCACGACAACATGAATCTAATCCTCTGGGTGCTCAGAAAGACCTTCTTTGCGTCAGCAGCACAGTGACCTACTAGAGGGTAAATCAGCCCCCGATGTCAGATGTCGCATCCCAAGGCCTTCAAGAAGGGCTCGGGGCTTCAGAGGGGAACAGGGCCTGTAAGCTGGACAGAGCCAGAAAGAGGATCCAGGACTGGGGCTTGCCCGCTTCCACACTAATTGAATCATTTGACTGTGGAAGGCTTTGTACTGTGACCCATTTTCATCATGCCCAGACCTGATTGTGGGCAATTTTCCCTTAATTTTGAATACTAACCCAAAGGGAAAAGAACAAGTTGTTTGTTCTTATGATCACACAGTAGGTATGAAACCATATGCTGTGTTTCAGTTGCCAAGATTCTTAATTATGTTCTTTATGTTCCGCATAATGATGAGTATGTATTGGGTGTTTTTTTCGGCTCACTGGGGTAGGTGCTATCTTTTATCAGGTACCAACAACAGCTGACATTTACCGGCTGCTTCCTCCTTGCCAGGCACGAGTGCTCAGCACCTTCCACGTGTCCCATCCCTCAACCCTCCCAACAATGCTAGAAGCTGGGTCCTATTATTATCCTGGTTTTTTCAAATGTGGCAACTACAGCTCAGGGAGCTTAAGTGGCATTGCTGAGAGCTAACCACTGCATCACACAGCTAGAGCCCGGATCTGAACCCAGATAGTCTCCCATCAGAACCCATGAGCATAAGGTAAACAATGCCTTTTTACCCTTGACAGGAAGGTTTGCAGGTGAGACATAATCTTAAATTGTGGGGAAAGACACATAACATAAAATTTACCATTTTAAACATACGACTTAGTGCTACCAAGCACATTCCCATTGCTATGCAAACGTCCTCACCCTCCACCTCTAGAACATTGTTCATCTTCCAGAACTGAAACCCTGTGCCCACTGAACACTAATTCCTGGAACTTCCCTGGTGGTCCAGTGGTTAAGTCTCCGCATTTCCAATGCAAGGGGCGTGGGTTTGATCGCTGGTCGGGACACTAAGATCCCACGTGAGGCAGACAACCGGGATGAGGCACACCGTGTGTGCCACCCTGCCCAGCACCGGCAGGGTCTGCCAACGCTGGCAGCACTCTGTCAATGCAACACGGAAACACCGCGACTGCACTCTTTACAAACTGGGATCAGCCTCGCCTTCCAGGTTTGTATGTGTAACTTTTCTATGCTGGCAATTGCACATGCAAAAAAAAAAGAAAAAAGAGTGAAGTTAAAGGAGGATCAGTCTAATGAATAAGAGCAAGAATTCTGGAGCCAGGTATCACAGGGTCAAGTCCTAGCTCTCATATCTGTCAGCCGTGTGACCCTGGACAAGTTACGCAACCTCCTTGAGCTTAATGACATTGGCTGAAAAGATAACAGTACAATCTTAGGGTTTTTATGTATATGGAAATTATGTAAGTAAATATACAGCAAGTACTTAGAATAGTGCTGGGGATCTTGTAAATATCCTGTAAGTTTGCCACGTTATTTTAACTTTTTGAAAATTTATTCATTTATTTATTTTTGGTGGTGCTGAGTCCTTGCTGCTGCCCACGGGCTTTCTCTAGTTGCGGTGAGCGGGGGCTACTCTCGCCGCAGAGCACAGGCCCTAGGTACACGGGCTTCAGTACTTGCAGCACACAGATGCAGCAGTTGTGGTGCACGGGCTTTAGTTTCCCACAGCATGGGGGCTTCCTGGACCAGAGGTGGAACCCATGTCCCCTGCATTGGCAGGCGGATTCCTATCCACTGTGCCACAAGCGAAGTCCCTATTCTAACTTTTTAAAATGGCCAGTCAACGTAAAGATTACAGTCACTTCAACAGACTATCCAACTAGGGAGAAACTCTGCTCCCTGGTACAATACTATGGATAAACCCATATTTCTTTATGCACTCCAAAACTCCTGTAAATACAAGACATATAGAAAAGCACAGGGCTAAAATAACTTGATGGAAAACATACAACCATTACAATGTCATGTAGAGAGGAATGAGAATTAAACAAGAAGGTATATCATTTTCACAGTAAAGTCCTTGCAGAACTGTAAGCCTCATAGAATAATCCTATTTTATTAAGATGTCTTCTCCAGTCTGGAATTTATCATGGGCACTTACTAACAAATTCTAGTTCTTGGCTTTTTATTTCCAAGGAGTGTATTCTCTAATGTACAGGTTTTATAATGCCTGGAACAAGGCACATAATAACCTCAGCTTCACAAGCCAAGGTGGGAATCCTGGATTTTTCCCTTGTAACTAGGTCAAGCAGCCAGGCTTCAGAAGGACCTATAGTGCCCTTGGTGACAGAGGACCTGGAGTCGAGTTCTGGCCCCACCACTTACTACTTGAGGGGCCTGAGATACCTGGCCTTAGTTTCCCTGGAAACACGAACAAGTCCTGCTTCATGAGAAGGAAATGAGGACCAGGGGAGAAAAAGGATGCAAAAGGGCTTTTTCAACGATACTTGAAATTAAGAAGTAGTACAGCAGAAACTAGGGCTTCCCAGGTGGCTCAGTGGTAAAAAATCTGCCTGCCAATGCAGGAGACCCAGGGGAGGCAGGTTCGATCCCTGGGTCAGGAAGATCCTCTGGAGGAAGGCACGGCCAACCCACTCCAGTATTCTTGCCTGGGGAATCCCCAATCCCTTGGACAGAGGAGCCTAGTGGGCTACACTCCATAGGGTCACAAAGAGTCTGACACGACTGAGCACACACAGCAGAGACTAACACAAGATAGTCAAGTAACTCTGTACGTGTTCAGTCGCACAGTCTTATCTGACTCTTTGCAGCCCCACGGACTGCAGCCCGCCAGGCTCCTCTGCCCATGGAATTTTCCAGACAGAAGCAACTCTACCCTAATAAAAAAATGAAATAAAATAAAAGTAGTATGTCTCAGGGTCTCATTGGCAGACAGACACTCTACCAGTCACTTTAACGGGGAGATGCTGGTATAAAGAATCATCAGCCAAGTATGAGAGAACTGAAAAAAAAAAAAAGGAAGGGGTGGGGGGTGGAAGACACTGAGACATCACAGAGTCACAGGCTGCAGAAGCAGCCCACCCAGAGCTGGGACATGGAAGTGGAGGCCAGGGTTACTAACCCTTTGAAGCTTCTCGGAGGGTGAGGAGGGGCCCCGTGGGGCTGGAACACGAGCGTCTAAGGAAAGGGCTGCAGCTGGCTGGTGGGGGCCTTTCTTTGTTGAGGGTACGCTCAGGCTGCCCCTGGGGTGTGGAAACTGACACCTGAACCCATGTAACTCTTGGGGTCAACTGTCGTGACAGCTTTGAGGTGGAACAGATCAAGGATACCGTCTTCCTGTATCTTCACCAATGCCCTCTGGTACCTGCTGCTGAAGAACTTAATCTGGAGCTCCCAGGAAGGGGCAGGAGGGGATAGAAATGTGCTTTCAGGGTCCCAGTCCCAGCATCCCAGAGCAGAGAACAAAAGGCTGGGCTTAGGGCCGAGGGCCAGTGTATTAATGCTCAGTGCTAGAAGGTGGAGAAAAGGCATTAAACCCATTGTCAGGGGCAGCCCCTATCGGATGGGAGTGGAGCCCCGTCCCTCTCTGCACCAGGATTCCACCTGTAAAACTGGACCTTTAGACTCAGGCTCTGGAGGCTTCATCCCTGACTCTGGGGTTTCTGAGTGTGGGATGTTGTAAAGACTCCAGCAGCCTCCTCTTACAGAGAGGGCCCTTCCTTGGTTTCTTCTCCTTTGAGAGAAAGAGAAAGGCAGACGGACTGGGTTTCCTGGAGGTGGAAGGTGGGGGTATCTCTCCGAGAAAGAGAAACTTGAGCTCAGATCTGAATTACAAGCCAGGCTCACAAACGTCCTCGAAGGGGATTCCAGACCAAGGCTGGTGTCAAGTGTGCGAGGGGGGTGTGCGCTCGGCGAGCTGGAGGCTGAGGCAGGAGGTCAGGGGGCTGGATGGTGGTCAGCCGGACACAGGGATGGAGGCTGAGGCAGGAGGTCAGGGCGCTGGATGGTGGTCAGCCGGACACAGGGACAGAGGCTGTGAGGGCCAGTCCCGCAGTGGGTTCAGGGGTGCAGCCGTGACGTCTTCAGATGCCAGCCCCTGGCAGTGCCTGGCAGGTACCCACAGGACTGAGGGTAGGCAGTCAACTGAAATCATCCATGAGAAGGACTGAGTGCAGGCCCCGGTGCGATGACTATTCAGTAAAAGTACGACTGACCGAGAATAGGCAAAAATAAGAAAGGTTAGTATGGCAGGCAGAAACCTACACGATATTGTAAAGTATTTGTCCTCCAATTAAAATTAAAATAAAACTTAGGAAAAAAAAAAAAAGAAACAGGAAAGATTAAATAAGAAGTCCACTGATTGGGAGTTCCTTGGTGGTCCAGTGGTTACGACTTCACACTGGACACCATACTTCCAATGCAAGTATTGGAAAACCATGCAGTGCAGCCAAGAAAGTTAAAAAAACAGCAACCACTGATCTTATCTGCAAAGTACAGGAGATGGCCCAGACTGAGGGTGAGGTGGGAAAGGCAGACCCTTGAGGGTGGGTAAAGACCCTCGTCTTCCTCTTGGTACCTATAGACACCCATCCCTCCGTGTCCTCCTATCTGCCTGCTTTCCTTTCCAGACCTCTCTTCCTGCCGGACTGTGACCTCCTGGTGGACAGGGACTGTCTCATTCACCCCATGGAGGGAAAGAAGACCTGTCACAGTGCAAGGGAGTCACTCCTTGTTGGTAGAGAGTAGAAAGCAAACGGGTGGTTGTTACGGGGGAATCCTACAGAGCCAGCTCCACCAGACCTGCTCTCCTGTCTCAAGACTGGAGTGTTTTTCTTTTCCCTCTTGGCTTCTCCTCAAAGGGACCCTGAGGACACGTGTCCAGTGTGGAGCCTTGAGATGGACGTGGCTCTGTTCTCAGCCAGGACCTCCCCTCCTCCTTCCCCCCAGTCCCTTCATTGCTTCCCCCCTCCCTTCACTACATCATTTATTTACACGTCTCTCCTCCTAGATTTTAGACTCTGTTAAGAGCTATTAAGATAATGTCATCCACCCTTGTAACCGTGCAACAAAAATGAAACAGAAATCAGCCCAAGAAAAGAATGGGTGTTGGTTCATAACTCAGTGTAAGGAAACACAAATTGCTAAGGCTTTCAACAGAATGAAGGGCAGCCGTGGGAGACAGTAAGCCCCGTCCATCTC
>NW_011494608.1:2019113-2021156 GCF_000754665.1 Bison bison bison | reverse complement strand
GGGGAAGTTTGCAAACAAGAGCTGCAACCACCTGTTGGAAAAGTTGCAGCGTTTCCTGCAATGACAGCCGGATGTGACCTTGGTAGGCACTGCATGGCTTCCTGGGCTCCTCCACGGAAAATGATCTGGGCCCTAAGGTGTCTAAGCCCTGCTCTGAAACCCCAGTCCCTCAAGTCCGCACGGAGACAGAGAGAAGTTGGCCAGCAGCCGTTCCAACTCAGAGGGTCCCCATGGACCCTGAATGTTGCCCTCCTCCAGCCTGGCTGACCCACTGTCTGGAGGCACTCCGAAGGCCAGCTCCACAGAAATGCCAGTGCCAGGCTTGCAGTTCTTAATTGGATACTTGGCAGAGAATGAGGACAATTCATCAGGTCCACTGCCCAAGGCTGCATGTACGCAGGCAAGGGAGAAAGAGTCCCCGGCCAGAGCACAGGATGCCAATTTCCACTTGGCAAAGAGGAGGGTGTTTCAGCGAGGATTACAGGGCAGTTCTAACCAGCTGTCACAAGGGCCAAGTGTTGTTCTAACCAGCTGCCCCCGTGTGAACCCAACTCTCCAGTCAGGCCAGTGTGCCCTATCCACCGAACGCACAGTGACCTGGCCCCTGCCTCACCCCTGCACACACTGTGTTCTCCCCCGAGGTGGCTCCCCACCCCCCCAGACCCAGCTGAAGCCCATCTCCTTTCTGAACCCTGCCCAGACCCCCAAACAACAGGGCCCTCAGCACCTCTAGACTCCCCATCTGGGTAGTGGAATAATAACGACCACAGCTGGCATACCTTAAGCTCCTATTGTGTCCCAGGAGGTTGCCAAGTAATTCCCAAAACAGGCCTGCAAGGAAGGAAGTTGTCTTAAAGATGAAAACACTGAGACTTCACACTGCTAGCTAAGCTAGTGGACAACAAGCCGGGCTTGTCTGCCTCCAAGTCTCACATGCTTTCCACGCAGGAATCAAATGTAACTACCTATCTCATGGGCTCCCCTTGCCCTTCAGACTGAGCCTACACTCCTTGAGATCAGAGCCATAATCCCACATTTCCCCAAAGTTCGTACCTCGGGTTATGAGTGAAAGTCTTTCTAATACATTTTTCCCCTGTGTCTGATCCGTTTCACGTGGGCTTTCTGTCACTCATCACCAAAGACAGCAGTCCAGAAATGTCCTTCTCACTGAGCAATTATAGATCTTTGAAGGAGAATGAGGACTCAGAAGGTCACCCGCAGCAGGTAATAAGGCCACATCCTGGGCATCCTCATACAGTGAAGAGCTGTGACTAAGCTTGTGGATGAACTGCTAGTCCACATTTCCTCAAATTTGAATAATCTCAGGAGACAAACAAAATCTTCCCAAACTCTTCTTTTTTAAACAATATATTCTCTTAAAAAGTCTTTATTGAACTTGTTACAATGTATTTTGGATTTTGGGCCCCACGTCATGTGGGATCTTAGTTCCCCAACCAGGGATTAAACACACACTCCCTGCATTGGAAGGTGAAGGCTTAAACGCTGGACCACCAAGGAAGTCCCTTCCCAAACTCTTGAAGGTGTCAAGATGCATATTTAAAATCATGTCCCATAAGAATTCCTAGGACAGAAAATGAGTGAAAAGCTGTTTCAGTGTTGTCCTGGCTGGGAGCCGGCAACTGACCGGAGAAGGTGGTCCTTCTCGCTCCCCTCTCCCCGCCCTGGGTCAGCCCCAGCCCAGTGCTCACCCTACTCCAAGGCTGCTCAGGGTCTTGGAGTGTTGCCTATGAGATGCACATAAGCTACCTCACTCTGGCAGGTAATAGAGAAGCAGCAATGTCAGCCGTGCTGCTCAGGGCTGCCTGGTGGCCGCCTGCAGCCTCTCTGCCACAGAGGAGAGAGCCCATCAGCTTTGGCCGGCTGCCCTGGCCACCCAGTAAAGTCAGGCCCAGACTTGTTAGCCCTTTGCAGTTTCTCACAGAAGCCATTTTTTTGTGTGTGAAATCTATCCACTTTTTTTTTTTTTTAAATATTGGCCATTTACTTCTTCTTGTTTAGTTGCTAAGTTGTGTCCAACTCTTT
>NW_011494608.1:2010468-2019013 GCF_000754665.1 Bison bison bison | reverse complement strand
TCTCCAGGGACTCTTCCCAACCCAGGGATGGAACAAACTGCTTTTAAAAATTGACCTGAATCAATTAACCCCATTGCAGCCTGGATCCTACCTACCGATGGCCACTTGCTGACCCAACCACTGAAGCAAGGGCTGAGTCCAGAGAGGTGAGGCAATCTGCCAAGGGCACACAGCCTGTTGGTGGCAGAGATGGCACAAAGACCAGACCTCCCGACAGCCAGGCTCCAGTCCAGCCTCCTCCCCGCTCTGCAGGTCTCAGTGGGCGGGAATCCCTGCCAGGATTGCTCTGATGGGACACACCTGCAAGGTCATGGGAGCCCACACCTTTGCCAAGGTCCCTACGAGTCACTGCCACATTCACCTCCCTAATCCACAACTCTTCAAGGATGCCCAGTTATTTCTGAGACTCACGTCCACTCTTCTGGGCTGAGCATAATATTCTTTCTCTTTCCTTGCTTCCTCCAAGGTCATCCTGGGAGCTTTAGAATTTGACTCATTCATACACATGCATGCCCTGAGTACCCACTGTGCAGGGCACAGTGTCTAGCTGTGGGAACACAGAGTCAGGTGAAATTCAGGGTTGGCTTTGAGGACCTTCGAGGGTCAATCTTATGAATCTGCTTGGCTGGGCCAATCTTATGAATCCGCTTGGCTGGCCATAGCGCCCAGATGTTTTGCTGTGAAGGTATTTGTTAGATGTGCTTGCCATTCAAATTAGCAGACTTTGAACAAAGTCGATAACCCTTCTGTAATGTGGGTGGGCTTCATCCAATCAGTTGAAGACAGAGAAAAGACTGAGGTTCCTGGAAGAAGAGAAAATTCTGCCTCCAGATGCGTTTGCACTCAAGCCACAGTATCGACTCTTTCTTGGGTCTCCAGCCTGCCTGCTTGTCCTGCAAGCTTCGGTCTTGTCAGCCTCCACAATCACATGAGCCAATTCATTAAAATAACTCTCTGCCTCCAGAGAGATAGACAGGTAGGCAGGTAGGTAAGTAGATAGATAAAGCCAGAAAAATAAATAGGCAGAAAAATAGAATGGATAGATAGACAGCTAGATAGAAATAGATAGATGAATGGATGAATATATACACACACAGACACACACACACACCTTATTAGTTGTTCCTCTAGAGAACCATGACTAAGATAGGAACTCAGGAACTCATACTCTAGTGGCAAGCATACTATATTACTTCCTTTCATTATACTAAATTCACACTTGAGGTGAAGGCATAAGGAAATGAGGGAAAGGGCAATTTCCCCCCCAGACTTGTGAGCAAGAATTTGTGTATCTGTGCTATGCGCATTAAAATAGAGAAAATGATAAATAAATCATAAATCAGAGAAAAATGTCAAAGAATTTTGGAACTCCTCCCCAGAACTTAAGGACCACTGAGTTTCCAGTCTGATCTTCTGAAATTCAGTGGGATATAAAGCATCTCTGTGGTCTGTTTTTGTTCTATTAACCAGGGACCTAGAAGGTTTCCAATGCTGATTCCAAATAAACCACTGAGGAATAATAGAAAGTGTCTTAAATCCAGAATCTGACGTTTGTGGATCCAACCCCCATCTCTGTTGTTCATTATCTCCATGATCTAGGACATGTCACTTAAACCCCCTGAGCCTCAGTTTCCTCATCTATTAAGTGGAAATAACACCATCCCACAGAGTCGCTGTGAGTCTTAAAGGAGGAGGCAAACATGACTGAGCGGTGCAGGGCCTCACTCACAGAGACTGCTCAGAAAACGTCCATTTATTAATAATTCACACAGTTAAACTCAAAGCCCAAGAAACCACCATCCTCAGCTTGCAGGCCTTCAGTGTAAGTCAACCAAGGTCAAGTTGCTTTCCTTTCAGTCATGGACACACTTGCCCGCTGACTGGGTTTGAACCCAAACCATAAGGAACAGCGTACATGATGCGCCTGCTCCTTTGAATCCAAACTCCCAAGATGGGACACATACTTTTGTCATGTGGAGGCAGCTTCGCTTTTCTCAGCTGCCAATCAGGGATAATTATACCTCTCTCAAAAAACTGTCACAATGCCAGGACGTGAGCACTTTACAAATGCCTGTCTCTCATTCCTCAAACCCAGCAGAAGAGTGGAAGCCTGGAGCCTTGGGTTTGAGAATCCAGCCTTGCAGTTCTATCTGATGGCATCCTGGTCATAAGGCTTTGGTTGACTCCAGTATCAAGTAGGATTGATAAAATGTGGTATCTCATAGTTTACCAGGATTTAATGAGATAAGTTATACAAGGCTTGAGCTTCCTGTCTAGTAGGAACCGGAAGAAAATCCTATTATTATTATCCTAATTTGTTTTGCCCATGCCAGACAGCATGGGATCTTGGTTCCCTGACCAGGGATAGAACCCACATCCCTGCATTGGAAATGCAAAGTCCTAACCACTGGCCGGCCAGGGAAGTCCCAATTATTACCCTAACTTTTGCAGGGAAAGGTTCTCACTGCTGATACCAAGTTCTTGCTGTAAATTTTCCCTTTACCTAACCTCTTTTGTTTTGGGGTTTTCTTGTTCTGTTTTCGTTTGTTTGCTTTTAAGTATCTATTTTCTTTGGCTGCTCTGGGCCTCTGTCGCGGCACGTGGGATCTCTGATCTCAGTTGTAGCATGCAGGACCTTTTATTTGCGGCATCTGAACTCTTAGTTGCCAAATGTGGGATCTAGTCCCCTGACCAGGAATCGAACCTGGGCCCCCTGCACTGGGAAAGCAGAATCCCAGCCACTGGACCACCAGGGAAGTCCCTGCCTAGACTCTTTCGAATGGGCATTCTATCACCTGCCAGCCGAGGAGCCAGGCAAATGCGTTTTGGGAAGGTACTCTCACTTTACATGTTGGATCACTGAGCTGGGCAGGCAATGACTTCTTATCCCCCTTTCCAGATGGGCCATCTGAGGTCTGAAAGATGAAGCCACTTGCCCAGTGGGCCGTGGTCAGGGAGCAGTGGAAGAGTTTTATTCACCCCCGATGTTTCTGCCTCATCCTGCTGACTGCATGGGGGTCAGAAGGTTGATAGAGCAGCCAAGAAATTTGGCAAGAACTTCTCAGTCAGGGGGTCACAGAGCAGGAGAAAGCATGGAATTTTGCCCCTAATTACGTCCTGTTTAACTTGGCTTTCCCGGTAGCCGACAAAGCCAGACTGTCAGCTGAGGTCTCGTCCTTGGGTAGCCATCAGGAGCTCTGGCTTCTAATTTGGGCTGATCACTCTGGACAAGTTGTCCAGCCTTCCTATTCTCATCTTCCCATTTATAAGTCTGGGATAATAATAGCTTCTTCTCTTTGGGGAACGTTTCAATGGCTTTTTTTTTTTTTTTTCCTGAACAGGGTTACATCATTTGTTCTCCTTAATTTGCTTTGTTTGGGTAGGCAGGAAATTATTTTCAGCCAGCAGCCAGTAATTACTAATCACACTGACAATTTGTTAAAAAAAAAAAAATGAACCACCAAATATATTTCAAGACTAGATCTCTATTTGCTAATGAAATAGTCCCCTGGGAGTGGGTTTTAGATGATGTTCAGCCACCACTTGGCTGTGATTCCAGGCTGGACCGGACTAGAAAGAGCACTGAACTGGGTGTTAGGGAGCCCCAGCTGAGGCTGGAGACCCTGGTGAAGTTACTCTTCCTGTCTGAATCCCTGATTGATTCTTCAACCATAAAAGGAGGGCATAGGACTAAAAGATCCTTAGGGTCCTCTTCCACAAAACTGCTCTGATTCCACCAACAATAATCATGTAATAAAAGTAGCTCTCAGTCACCCTGGTCCCTCCCAACCTGCTACCACTCTCTTGACAGCTACCAGCATTAATCTAATCATGCCATTTCCTGTTCAAAATTGCTCTGATAGCAGAGGCACGGACATGAAGATCATGGCATGTCTATGCAAATGTATCATAAGCAGTCACTGAAATTAAAACATAAAGAGGAGCTTGTGGGACTTCCCTGGTGGTCCAGTGGTTAAGAACCACTTCTCTTTCCAGTGCAGTGTGTACAGCTTTGATCCCTGGTCAGGGAACTAAGATCCCACATGCCTCTGGGCCAAAAAAAAAAAAAACAGAACATAAAAAAGAAGCAATATTGTAACAAATTCAATAAAGATTTAAAAAATGGTCCACATCAAAAAAAAAAAATCTTAAAAAAAAAAAAAAGAGCTTTCAGTAAAACGGAGACACGAAGAGCTTAATTTAGGTGAGAAAGGCAGGATGCAAAATTATGCAATAATATCTCAGTAATGAAAAATGCATAAGACAAAGATTAGAAGGAAGAATCACAAGACGTGAACAGTGGCTAACTGACTCAGCCTACTAGGTGCCAGAGCTGGGACTCGAACCCACATCTCTGAGTGGGGATCACATGCAAAGTTGTTAGAGAAATGGCATAAACAGTAAATATCCAGTACTTCGAAGACTTCAAAGACAAGAGTGCTGGAACTGTGTCACGGACCGAGAGACCTTATTTAGAGAAGTCATCACTGTTTTCTACCATGGACATCACCATGGATTATAATCAAAGCTAGTTAATGCGTTTCCCCACCAGATCATTCACTTTATTCCTTTCCTTCAGCAAAATTTCTGCACACATTAAGAAGCCATATTTTGTTCACTCTTGACCCATCCTCTAAATATCTGTAGAAGCTGAGCGACAATTCTTTTGGCAACTTAAGCCGTGGATCTTTATTAGTTTCGTTAGATCATTATTGTGTGTGTTAGTCGCCCAGTCGTGTCTGACTCTTTCTGAAACCATGGACTGTAACTCGACAGGCTTCTCCATCCATGGGATTCTCCAGGCAAGAATTCTGGACTGGGTTGCCACGACTACTGTACACAAAAACGTCTGATGTCTCGTCTTACGTATTTTCGCTGTTTGAGAGATTTGCCCCATCGAGACAAACAAAAACTACCCTGTCTCTAAGATGAGGTACAAGATAGAAGGCCACTGTCACTAGAAAAACAATTTCACCTAAATGATCAAGAAGGGAATAGTCATTCAAGTTAAGCAGTATTCGATGGGGCAAATCTCTCGAAACAGCGAAAATATGTGAGACGAGACATCAGACATTTTTGTGTACAGTACTAATGGCAACCCACTGCCGTTTTCTTGCCTGCAGAATCCAATGGACAGAGGAGTCCATGGGGTCTCAAAAGACTTAGCAACTAAACAACAAAAACTACACGATCCATGGTTGGTTGAATCCATGGATGCAGGACCATGGACACGGAGGGCTGACATGGGACTTGAGCATCCTAAGATTTGGTACATATGGGGGCTCCTGGAACCACATCCCCGTGGATACTGATGGGGATGACTGGAGATACAGACAGAGGCAGAGATAGAGAAAAATGGAATATGATTCAGCCACAGGAAAGAAGGAAGTCCTGCCTTTACAACATAGATGAAGTAGAGGGCATTATGCTAAGTCAGGCAGAGAAAGACAAAGTTGTACGATATCACTTTTCTGTGGATTCTATAAAAACTGTACTCACAGAAACAGAAAGTGGAGTTGTGATTACCAGGCACTAGGGATCCGGGGCGGAGGTGGATGTTGGTCAAAGCGGTCCAAACTTGTAGTTATAAGATGAATAAGTTCTGGGGAACTAATGTACAGTAATGTACAGTATGGTGCGTACAGTTAATAATACTATAGTATACACCTGAAAGTTGCTCAGAGAGCGATCTTAAATGTTCTCATTACAAAAAGGAAACAGTAATTACTTGCTGTGATGGAGGTGCTAACTAACGCTAGGGGAATAATCATTTTCAACATATAAGAGTGTCAAATCAACACACCGAGGACTTTAAACTTACACAATCTTATATGTCAATTACATTTCAATAAAGGTAAAAAATTTTTAAGAATTTAAAAATTCTCTTGAAAGAATATAATAAACGGATAAGTTTACCCCCTGTGCTTTTCTAGACACCTACTAACTTTGACTAGGCTCATTTTTCCATCACCCTTTGGAAATGGTCCCACCCTGCCTCCACTCCATTCTTCTCCCATTACAGGGACTGTGGTGTGTTATGACTTCAACTCAAGAAGCATGTATGAATCCACTCCGTCTTAGGCAGCAAAAGCTTCCATAATAAAATACTGTAGACTGAGTGGTAACAACAACAGCCATTCGTCTTCTCCCAGTTCTGAAGACTCAGGAGTCCTGGTTTCTGATGAGAGCTGTTTTCCTGGCTTTTAGAGTCACTTTCCTGGCAATGGCACCCCACTCCAGTACTCTTGCCTGGAAAACCCCATGGATGGAGGGCCTGGTGGGCTGTAGTCCATGGGGTTGCTAAGACTCGGACACAACTGAGCGACTTCACTTTTCACAGAATCACTTTCCTGCAGTGACTTCACGTGAAGACAAAAAGAGAGAAGGGGTGGAGTGGGGGCTGGGAAGGTGGAGTCAGTGTCCCGGGGACTCTTCTTAAAAGGATATTAATCCTATTGGGTCAGGGACCCATCCTTATGACCTCAAGTAACGTTTTCTACTTCCTTACAGTCCCCATGTTCAAATACAGCCACACTGGATGTTAGGGCTTCTATGAATTTAAGAAGAGATACAAACATTCAGTGTACAACAAGCTCCACATGAATGTCTGAGGATGAAAACAATGAAAAACAATATCAAAAAGAAAAAAACAAAACAATTGAAAAATGAGAGATTTCCCTGGTGGTCCAGTGGCTAAGACTCTGAGCTCCCAACGCAGGGGGCCTGGGTTCAATCACTGATTAAGGAACTAGATCCCACATGCCACAATGAAAGATTCTACATGCCACTGCTTAAAAAAAAAAAAATCCATATGCCACAGGGCTGCCCAGGTGGTGCTGGTGGTAAAGAACCCACCTGCCAATGCAGGAGACATAAGAGATGCAGGTTCAATCGCTGGAGGAGGGCACAGCAACCCACTTCGGTCTCTTGCCTGGAGAATCTCATGGACAGAGGAGCCTGGCGGGCTGCAGTCGATAGGGTTGCAGAGTCAGACATGACTGGACCAACTTAGCATGCACCCATGTATGCCACAACTGAGACCCAGAAAAGCCTAATAAATAAATAAATTTTAAAAAGAAAGAAAGAAAGAAAGGAAAACAAGCCAACAAGTAAATAAGATAATCTCAGGAAGTGAGAACGCTATGTGAAAATACAGCAATATAACATGCTAAAGGGAGCCTGGGAGAAGGATTCCATATGTATGCGTTAATATACGATATTTGACACCTCTGATGGGTGTCTATGGACATCCTCTGAGCAAGCTATGTCTGAGCTGAGACTTGAGGGGCAAGGGACCAACCTTGAAGAACATGAAGATCTGGGGAAAGAACATTCTAGGGAGAGGAAACAGCAAGGGCAAAGGCCCTGAGGGGGAACGAGCTTGGCTTATTTAAGGGAAGGACCACACGCCAGCATCACTGAGCAGAGAGAGCGCAGAGAACAGTGGCGCAACACGAGGTTGGAGGCCCGTGTTTCCTCTGTTCCGTCTCTTACATTTTGGTGCCCAGTTTCTCCATCTGTATGATGGAGTTGGTGATCATTGACAGCTTTTACCTCCTAGGATCTCTGCAAGAAGTCTGTGCCAAAGTCAGGTATTAACATTCTCCACTTGATGGGTGAGGGAACTGAGATTTGAAAAATGACTTTTTCCGAAATCACACACTTTGATTCAACAGAATCAGGACTCAAATTCAGCTTTCCTGATTGCTATCACAAGGCCCTCCCCACTCTGTTATAACCTCCTCCATCTCACATGCGCATCTCAATAACAGTCACCACAAATCCTGAGGTGGGTCTTCATAACCTCCAGTTCTTTTCAGAGACGTTTAGCCCGTGTTGTAAGAACAGATAAATCAAATTCTTCAGCCTGGAGCACAGAGCCACCCATGGGTTCATGAGTTTTAGTTTCAATATACTTTTGCTATTTACATGTTTATCTCTCCCACTAAAGTGTGAGAGGTCAACATACTGGAATGATCCATGTGGTAGAACTTGGGTAGGCAGAGAAGTTGGGGATGGAAGATATGGTGAGGGGCACAGCGTCCAGGATACACAATCAAAGTCACTCAGCTTTTAAATTGTGAGACCAGGGCTTGAGCTGATATCTATCCAAATGGAAGCTCTTCTATTTACAATAGCTAGGACATGGAAGCAACCTAGATGTCTATTGGCAGATAAATGGATAAGAAAGTAGTGGTATATATACACAATGGAATATTACTCAGCTATGAAAAGGAACACATTTGAGTCAGTTTTAATGAGGTAGATGAACCTAGAGCCTATTATACAGAGTGAAGTCAGAAAGAGAAAGACAAATATTATATATTAACACATAAGGTCTGATGCTGTAAAGAGCAATATTGCATAGGAACCTGGAATGTCAGGTCCATGAATCAAGGCAAACTGGAAGTGGTCAACAGGAGATGGCAAGAGTGAACATCGACATTCTAGGAATCAGCAAACTAAAATGGACTGGAATGGGTGAATTTAACTCAGATGACCATTATATCTACTACTGTGGGCAGGAATCGCTTAGAAGAAATGG
>NW_011494608.1:2009483-2010302 GCF_000754665.1 Bison bison bison | reverse complement strand
AGATGGGCTCGATAAAGGACAGAAATGGTATGGACCTAACAGAAGCAGAAGATATTAAGAAGAGGTGGCAAGAATACACAGAAGGACTATACAAAAAAGAGCTTCACAACCCAGATAATCACGATAGTGTGATCACTCACCTAGAGCCAGACATCCTGGAATGTGAAGTCAAGTGGGCCTTAGAAAGCATCACTACGAACAAAGCTAGTGGAGGTGATGGAATTCCAGTTGAGCTATTTCAAATCCTAAAAGATGATGCTGTGAAAGTGCTGCACTCAATATGCCAGCAAATTTGGAAAACTCGGTAGTGGCCACAGGACTGGAAAAGGTCAGTTTTCATTCCAATCCCAAAGAAAGGCAATGCCAAAGAATGCTCAAACTACCGCACAATTGCACTCATCTCACACGCTAGTAAAGTAATGCTCAAAATTCTCCAAGCCAGGCTTCAGCAGTACATGAACCGTGAACTTCCAGATGTTCAAGCTGGATTTAGAAAAGGCAGAGGAACCAGAGATCAAATTGCCAACATCAGCAGGATTATCGAAAAAGCAAGAGAGTTCCAGAAAAACATCTATTTCTGCTTTATTGACTATGCCAAAGCCTTTGACTGTGTGGATCACAATAAACTATGGAACATTCTGAAAGAGATGGGAATACCAGACCACCTGACCTGCCTCTTGAGAAACCTATATGCAGGTCAGGAAGCAACAGTTAGAACTGGACATGGAACAACAGACTGGTTCCAAATAGGAAAAGGAGTACGTCAAGGCTGTATATTGTCACCCTGCTTATTCAACTTCTATGCAGAGTACATCATGA
>NW_011494608.1:1993918-2009119 GCF_000754665.1 Bison bison bison | reverse complement strand
TTGCCAGGAGAAATATCAATAGCCTCAGATATACAGATGACACCACCCTTATTGCAGAAAGTGAAGAAGAACTAAAGAGTCTCTTGATGAAAGTGAAAGAGGAGAGTGAACAAGTTGGCTTAAAGCTCAACATTCAGAAAACTAAGATCATGGCATCTGGTCCCATCACTTCATGGGAAATAGATGGGGAAACAGTGGAAACAGTGTCAGACTTTACTTTGTTGGGCTCCAAAATCACTGCAGATGGTGACTGCAGCCATGAAATTAAAAGACGCTTACTCCTTGGAAGGAAAGTTATGACCAACCTAGATAGCACATTGAAAAGCAGAGATATTACTTTGCCAACAAAGGTCTGTCTAGTCAAGGCTATGGTTTTTCCAGTGGTCATGTATGTATGGATGTGAGAGCTGGACTGTGAAGAAAGCTGAGCTCCGAAGAATTGATGGTTTTGAACTGTGGTGTTGGAGAAGACTCTTGAGAGTCCCTTAGACTGCAAGGAGATCCAACCAGTCCATCCTAAAGGAGATCAGCCCTGGGATTTCTTTGGAAGGACTGATGCTAAAGCTGAAACTCCAATACTTTGGCCACATCATGCAAAGAGTTGACTCATTGGAAAAGACTCTGATGCCGGGAGGGATTGGGGGCAGGAGGAGAAGGGGACGATAGAGGATGAGATGGCTGGATGGCATCACTGACTCAGTGGACCTGAGTCTCAGTGAACTCTGGGAGTTGGTGATGGACAGGGAGGCCTGGCGTGCTGCGATTCATGGGGTCGCAAAGAGTCAGACAAGACTGAGCGGCTGAACTGAACTGAACTGATGTGAAATCTAGAAGGACGGTACTGACAACCTTATTTGCATGGCCGCAAAGGAGACACACATAAAGAACAGATTTTTGGACTTAGTGGGAGAAGGAGAGGGTGGGATGATTTAAGAGAATAGCACTGAAACGCATACATGACTGTATGCAAAGTAGACAACCAGCAGGAGTTTGATGTGTGACGCAAACCCAGAGCCAGTGCTCTATGAATACCCAGAGGGATGTGGTGGGGAGGCAGGTGGGAGGGGGTACAGGATGGAGGGGACACATGTATGCCTTGGCCGATTCATAGTGATGTATGGCAAAAACCACCACAATATTGTAAAGTAATTATCCTCCAACTAAAATAAAGCTTTAAAAAAAATGTGGAAATAAAGTGGGTGCTCTTTATAATAACTGGGACGATGCTGCATGCAAAGGACCATGCAGAGAGCCTGACATGGTAACAGCTCACTCAACTGCAGCGGCTGTTAGTGTATTGCAGTGTCTTCTTCGAAGGGTCTCTCCCTAGTCGGCAGTCATCCGGCCTAAAGACAGCAAAGCCTCTACCTGGAGATGCTCCGGACTTGAAAGATCGCCTTGTGAGGATTCCAGATGATTCCAAGGGCTGTGAGTCCTCCCTCCATAATTCACACAAAAGCCTGACAGTCTCGCTTCATTTCTCAGAACAGAATCTGCTGGGGACTGAAAGATTAATCAGACTTCATTAATTCTGCAAAATAAACCGTGGCATGTTTACCCGTGCACTCAGAGGCATTATCATAAATCACTAAAATTAAAGCTCACCTGTCTTTGGCCTGCACTGGGGCCCTGTGAGCAGAAGGTCACGGCATCAGTGGCTTTTCCCAGTGGCTTCATTTCTTCCTGAGCTTCCAGTGACCAGCGAGACCAGCTGCGCGTTGCTCCAGTTTGATCATTAACAGAATCCTGGCCGCTTGTCCAGCGGTGAAGGGGCTCTAAAGTGTGTGTTTTTGCTTGGAATAAGTAAAGAGACTAAGCTACATTGAGAGGAGATTAGAAGTTTGAGAGGCAGTGACTTGTTTTTTCAAGCCATAGCTTCTTAAGCCCAAAGCCTGAAAAGGTTTCAGAGATCCGGAAAGGATTAGTAGTGTGTCCAAGGTCACACAAACCATTAACAGCAGATCTGGACCCAGAACTCAGGACTCCTGGTTCTCACTTTAGTGCTCGTTCCACACCAATGCATCTGCCTACGGGCTTGGGGGAGATTAAAATGCATTCCAAAATATTTACTCCCTTGTGGGACAAGTCTGCCGCTTACCTTGGTCTTGGTCACACGACTTTCTTTGGCCTTCAAATAGGAGCTGACCCACTGCAAGCAGGGGTTGGAATGTGCTTGACAGGTTGGTCATAAGACCTTCACAATCTCATGGGCCCAAGCGTTACTGAAAGCTTGGCCTCTCTGTGCACCTGTGCCTAAGCAAATCCCAGAGATAGAGTAGAAAAGGAGAGCTTTAAAGAAGGCTGAGTGCTGAAGAATTGATGCTTTCAAACTGTGGTGCTGGAGAAGACTCTTGAGAGTCCCTTGGACTGCGAGAAGATCAAACTGGTCAATCCTAAAGAAAATCAACCCTGAATATTCATTGGAAGGACTGATGCTGAAGCTGAAGCTCCAGTACTTTGGCCACCTGATATGAAGAGCTGGACTCACTGGAAAAGTTACTGATGCTAGGAAAGATTGAGGGCAGGAGGAAAAGGGGACAACAGAGGGTGAGATGGTTGGATGGTGTCACCAACTCAATGCACATGATTTTGAGCAAACTCTGGGAAATAATGAAGGACAGGGAAGCTTGGCATGCTGCAATCCATGGGGTTGCAAAGAGTTGGACACAACTTAGTGACTGAACAACAATTGTTTTGCAAAGAAAAAGGGGACACAGTGGGCTCCTGCCTTAAAAAAACTACGTGTCCCAACTCAGGAGGATTCGGTGAGGACTTTTACAGCAGTACTTCAAGGGTGGGATTTTGGACAAATTAGGGTGTGTGCAGGGCCTCAGTCTCCTAATCTCCATGAGTTTCTCAGGTCCCTTTAATCTTGCCTTGTGGTTTTTTTGCTCCTCCTCCTTTGATTAGCAGCTGTTTGGAACTCAGGGAAGGACATGGAGGCTGCAGTCTTGCTTACAAGAAACAGCAGACAAAAAAAGCTTTCGTGCCCAGGAGCCCACAGCTAACTCCACGCCCAGTTTAACTAGTGTGATTTGGCTAAATGACCAAGTTCTTCTCAAGAAAGATATAAGTGGAAATGCCATGCACTTCTGGAACACATCCTTAAAAAGAGTGGACTCACCACCTTCATCATTCCTACTGACTTGAAAGTGGACACAATGGCTGGAGCTCAAGTAACCATTTTGGAATAGGAAACTGCATGCCATGTACAGCAGAAAGGAGACAGAAGGAGTCTAGGCTCTGACACCACAGTACCAGCCCCGAATCAGCTGCCTATGAATTTCTTTAACATAAGAGAAAATAAATCATTAACTTGATTAAGCCACCAAAATAAACCATTAACTTGATTAACAACTTGTTGTTATTCAGTCGCTAAGTTATGTCCAGCTCTTTGTGACCTCATGGACTGCAGCATGCCAGGCTTCCCTGTCTTTCACTGTTTCCTGGAGTTTGTTCAAATTCATGTCCATTGAGTAGGTGATACTGTCTAACCATCTCATCCTCTGCCACTCCCCTCCCCTTTTGCCTTCAATCTTTCCCAGCATCAGAGTCTTTTCCAATGAGTCAGCTCTTTGCATTGTGTGGCCAAAGTATTAGAGCTTCAGCTTCAGCATCACTATTTAGGACAGCCCTATTCTGCACTATCTCTACACAGATTCTCAGTCACCAGTACAGAGCTGCTCTGGGGCCCGGGAATCTGTGTTTTGACAAGCTCTCCAGGTAATTCGTATACTCAATAAAGCTTGATAGGCACTGATTTAGAGTTTCCCACCACATACACCTAACCTGATAACTGATAAAGTAGTCCTAAATTGCAGGTTTTGTCAAGGGCTTGGTGAAAGCTTAAAAGGCAGGTGATGTAAAGCCAGGAAAGACGGCAAAGGCAATAACTGACAATGTCAAGATTTAAAACGATTTTGACAGAGTGGAACGCTGGACCAAAGCCAAGCAGATGAATGCAATAGGGATATAAAAAAAGCAAATCTAGATGTTCTTTTTTTCTTGAAGCAAATATAAAATGTTCTATCTTTGACTTCGTAAATTAAAAAGAAGAAATGTAAAATTACTTATTTTGAAAGACTGCAAATAATGCTATAAATCAATGCCAATTACAGCTAGTGCAAGGGACAAAAGAAGGAAAGGTGATCCGGAAAGGGAATGAGAACAAAACCCAACATCATGAAGAGATGTAGAGTCAAGAACAGAAAGGAAGAGAATGGGGGCCCCAGTTCAGCATCACTCTGTGGATCCTTAGACGGTCTTTGCATCTGGAGGTGATCATGATAAAGCATCAGATTATATTAAAACTCACTGTGCACCAGGCACTGGGTGTTATGCAAATGTATCCTCTCAGGAACTCTATGAGATAAGATCTATTATTATCATTGCTTCTCAGATGCAGAAACTGAAGCAGAGAGAGGCTGAGTCATTTTCTAACAGCCACACAGCTAGCACAAGGTGGAAGCAAGCTCGGAACCCAGGTGGCTAGACTTCTGGTCTGTGACCCTCAGCGCCCCTGGCATGGACCCTACCCTTTGGTGCTGCTGCACACTCCTCACTGATCAGTTTCTACTGACTGATAGCCTGGCATAAAAACAAGGAAGCCCATTACCTCCTGTAACTGTAAAGCCAGAAGCTGAACGGGAATCTAGATGCAGTCTGATTGCAAGCACAAAGACAGTGTCACAGACACACTCTGTTTCCATTCCTATGTGCTACTGTCCTCAGCGTCTGGATTCAGCCTAAGGCTGGTTCCTCGCACAGTTCCAACACAGCCAGGCAACCGTCCTGAAACTTCGTGCTTTGTTCTTCATGGCCAGCAAGGGAGAGACGTCTTCAGCCCAAACATGGAATACACTGGAATACATACTCCTTAATTCAGTTTATTATACCGACGTAGGCAAGTGACCATCCTTAGACAACAGAGGTCACCCGTGGGAATACTGCGAGTTGAGTGGGATAGACAACTCCTTGTGGCCAGAGATGGTCTCGCCAAGTCAGGGCTTCGTACTACTCAGGACAGATGGGTGTCACTATTAGCTGTGATTCTTTTTCCTTCTAAAGCAAATTAAGTTTCTTTCTGTGTTCGAATTCTGGCAAAACAACAAGTACTGAGAAAATCATACACTATTCATTAGAAAGCACCTTGGGTAGAAATCAGTAAACCCCTCTTACCAACTCGGTGCTGGTAGCAGGTGATTTAGGAGGAGAGAGGTGCCCAATGTGTACTAGACACCAAGAATGATGCCTCATGCTTTATTATTTCTTTTAATCATTACAAGGAAATCATATTATCCCCATTATGTAGATGAAACAACCAAGGCCCAGAATTTGTTTGCATGTGAATTGCTCAATGCCATTCAGCTTGTCAAGTGGCAGAGGTTTAAACTCAACCCTATAGGATTCTACAACCCAAGTTCTTTCCATCCTACTATACTGACCCAGTACAGGGTCATTTCCATTTGTGAAATTATTAAAATTGAATCTCATTTTTCTTTTTCATTTTTGACTGCACACTGCAGCAATGTGGGGCCTTAGTTCCCTGACCAGGGACTGAACCCACACCCTTTGGCATTGGAAGGCAGAGTCTTAACCACTGGACTGCCAGGGAAATCCCAGCATTGAGTCTTTTAACTGAGATTTCTTGCTATTTCTTATCTGCTCTCTGGCCCATTTTTCCAAAGAACTACTCCACTTTGCTAAATGCTTTGTGTGTACAATCTCAGTTTATCCTGCCAATAACCCTATAATGCAGTTTATTATAGAGAATGCTTTTAGTTGCAAATGATAAAATCCCAAATCAAACGTTATGTGCCAATGGCCACATCCCCAGTTCTTTTCTAGTTATGATTCTCTCTAGACTTAATTGCAAGTATTTTGAGTTTATTTTTCTTCAGTGGCAGAACCACACTTATAATCTCTTTTCCTGGAGTCATTTTGTCCAGTTGAGAAGATTTAATGGGTGCCACCTTCATCCACTGAGAGGTTTTCATAGAGGGACCATGCCTTCTATTGGTCCTTGGTACAAGACTGAATTTTAATCAACCTTTGTCACTTAATCAAACTGGTCAATCCTAAAGGAAATCAACCCCGAATATTCATTGGAAGGACTAATTCTGAAGCTAAAGCTCCAATTCTTTGGCCACCTGATGCGAAGAGCTGACTCACTGGAAAAGATCCTAATGCTGGAAAAGATCAAGGACAGATTAACAATGCTGTGATAGTTTCAGGTGAACGGCAAAGGGACTCAGTCATACATGTCTCCATTCTCCCCAGAACTCCTTCCCCAGCCACAGTGCCATGTAACACTGGGCAGAGTTCCCTGTGCTATACAGCAGGTCCTTGTTGGTTATCCATTTAAAATACAGCAGTTTATACAGGCAACCGTAAGTTCATTCTCTAAGTTGACAGCAGATATTTTTGAGCAAATGATACAATCTACCCAGTAGTGTTCTGGTGAATGTTTAACAACTACCTCTTGGGGCATAAAAGTTCTGATTTATAGCATTTGCCAATTTACATAAGGTAAATACTTCTGCAATGCCTGATTTCAAAATACCAATGAGATGTCACTAAATGCAGAATTAGAAAGCGTTGTGTGCAGTTAGCTTTGTGAACGAGTATGAGCAGGCTGTAGCACGGCTATGAACTTGCCCCATTTTAATTAAATCAATTACCATCGACCTCCAGACCTCTTAGCCACAGATTCTGAATCGGGGATTAAACCAACCATATGTTGAAAATATTTTGAAAAAAAAAAAAAACATTTCAGAAAGCTCCAAAAGGCTAAAGTTGAATCTGCCGTGCACTGCACTATTTACATAACATTTACATTGTATTTGCAACTATTTACATAGCATTTACATGGTATTAGATATTACAAGCAATCTAGAGATGATTTAAAGTATGTGTGTAGGTCAAATGCAAATGATATGCCATTTCATATATGGGACTCTCGCATTCGTGGATTTTGGTGTCCGTGGAAGTCCTAGTCCCCTGGGATCCTGAAGGCCTGTTAAGTGTGTGTGCTTCGTCGCTCAGTCCTGTCTGACGCTTTGCAACCCCATGGACTATAGCCCACCAGGCCCCTCTGTCCTTGGGATTTTCCCAGCAAGAATACATAGTGGGTTGTTATTTCTTCCTCCAGGGGATCTTCCCAGCCGAGGGATTAAATCTTTGTCTCCAGAGTCTCCTGCATTCACAGGCAGATTCTTTGCCACTGAGCCACCTGGGAAGCCCTAAGGACTACTATACTAAACGTAAATTATCTATACTTGTTCCACAGCTTGACTATGAAATCCTGCTGTGGACTAGAGCTATTATATGGCAGCATATACCTGCATAAACCTGCCTTAAGCCTAAATTAAGGATTTCCAGTAGGGCAAGTAGGACCTAGACAACTCAGACTTCATCTCCACATCATTTGCTATTCCTGCGTTAACTGGCAAATTCAAGAGGAGAGTAAGACTGTGAGGTTGAAATAAAAATAACCCTTTGCCTCTATAAATAAGATTCAGCCCCAGGTTCCTCCTCTTTTGCAGACATACTTATTAAGAACTTGGCTCTTTTCTAAGGAAACTAAGGTAGAGATCATTCAAAAACCCTTTCATTCCAAATTACTCATGATAGGAGTCGCTTAATGAAGCTACCTCTTGATTTTTAATCTTTACCATCATAACTTTTTTTCCAGTAAAAACTTTGTTTAAAATGTCCCTGAGCTTGTAATTAACTTTTACAAACAGAAGTTTTCCGTGGTTTTATTATTATTATTTATTTACTTATTTTTGGTCATGCTGGATCTTCATTGCTGCACAGACTTTCTTTAGTTGCAGTGAGCAAGGACTACTTTGCATTGAGGTGCAGAGACTTCTCACTATGGTGGTGCCTCTTGTGGAACATAGGTCCTAGGTGCATGGGTTTCAGCAGTTATGGTTCATGGGCTCCAGAGCACGGGCTCAGTTGTTGTGGTGTCCAGGCTTAGCTGCCCACCGCATGAGGGATCTGTGCAGATAAGGGATCAAACCTGTGCCCCTGCATTGGCAGGCAGATTCTTATCCACTGTATCACCAGGCAAGTCCCATGGAGAAGTCCTGAGGGTTTTTTTTTCCAAAGAATATACTTTAATCAAATTGATATCACCACTGCAGTGACACTGAGCAAGTTGCTTATGTGCCCTGAATTTCTCCTTCCCCATCTATCAGATGGGATAACAATTCTTATTTCTGGCTACTCCTTATAACCTTGCAAGGTTGTTATGAGACAAGTATCCTGGCACACCTAAAGCACTTGCAAGAGAACGTTGCATGTGGTAGTCAATCAATAAATAATCATTACCATGCATTACGGAGGATAAGAATTTTCATGATTACTATTCAGGCATGGTACTAGAGGGTTGGAGCTACCATTTACATAGTACGGGGCTTTATTCAGTAGCTCAGAGCATTTGGCAGGAGTAATTTGGCTGTTGATTTTGAGTACATCTGACGGGAATGACTTTTGCAGCTTCCCTAGAAGCGTGAATGTTATTGTAATTTAACAACACTCACCTTCCTAGTTTTTAGTCCATTATGGCTGTTGGTCCCTAGCTTCCCTCAAATTGCCAGTCCAACAGAAAGACTGAGCAGCCTGTCTCAGGACAAAATTGTGGCCTGGGTAGGTGTAGGGGATGGGTGGGAAGTATGGGGGGCAGAACCCTGAGCCCCATCCCCGGGAGAATGAACAGTTCACTCAGCTCTCCTGCAGTCTTTCATCACGACGCACACACAAAATCTCAGGAGCAAACCCTGCCTCCAGCTAGCTCCACAGTAGTCCTGGAGGAGCTGGAGGGCCATTCACACACAGAAGCCTGGTTCAGTGCTGCATGCCACCTGAGGTCACAAGACAATCAGTGCAGAGAGACCGAGATGACAATCCACAAAAAGGCTATCCCCCCTCCCTTCCTGGGGTCACCTCATTCATTCTTCCTGAGTTGCTATGAATACTCAAGATTATTATTTCAGACTTCTTTAAACCTCTTGACTTAAAAAAAATAATGATAAGGGGACTTCCCTAGTGGCACAGTGGATGAGAATCTGCCTGTCAATGCAGGAGACACAGGTTCGAGCCCTGATCCAGGAAGATTGCACATGTGGCAAAGCAACAAGTCCGTGCACCTGGGCTTGAGCCTGTGCTCGCAAGCCCAGAAGTCACAGCTACTCAGCCCACGTGCCCAAACTACTGAAGCCCCTTCGCCCTAGAGCTCATGCTCTGCAACCAGAGAAACCACTGCCGTGAGAAGCCCGTGCACCGCAACTAGAGAGCAGCCCCAGCTCTCTGCAGCTAGAGGAGAGCCTTTGCAGCAGGGAAGACCCAGCACAGCCAAAAACAAATAAATAAATAAATTTAAAAGATAGCTCTAAAAAAAAAGTGCTGATGCGGATAATGACAACAGTTAAAACGGTAAAAGTTACCTGAAAGTCCACATAGTACCGTGTGTGTGTCTGTGTGTGTGACACTATGTACGCATGTGTGTGTCTACTGGTTTCTCCTGAGTGGCCTAATTATCAGCTTCTGGAATTGAACATAATGATTTTTTTCTAGCAGTGACAGTCACACATAGGCCATCAAAAACTTGGAAGCAAGGATACAGAGCCATTCTTAACTGGGTTCTGGAGAATGTAATGTTATTTGTATGAGCAGCTCAATAAATTTGGGGTGTGAATATGGCCACATGGTCTTTTCCAATGAAGCCATAGAATAAAGCTCACTGTTAAAACAAACAACCGCCCCCCAACATTTTCATTTATTTCTTGCCCATCTAACAGTCCAAAATGTCTGCAGTTGAAGATCAGCATTCTTCCACAGAGTGATTCAGGTATAATCAAGTCTGATTATACCCTCTTTTCTGGACAATGTAGTCACAAACTTATTCTACAAAAGGTGGCTTCTCCAGTACTCCCAGGAGACGTTTAAAGAAGCCAACTAACCTTTCTGGCCCTTCTCTTGATAGAGCTAGGAGGGGGGAAAAAGTATGTTAAAGCTTTACATTCACTGGGGCATCCTCATATATTGGATTCTTTGAAATGCAAGAGCTAGATGTCATTTCAAGGTTTTAGTAGATGAGTGTCTTTATCTACTAAAGAGAAATGAGAATTTGGAGACTATCTTCATAGGTACAGGGGCATAAAGAAATTGAAAAATGCATACGTTTTTATTTAGTTATTTATTTAATTATTTAGCTTTGGCAGGTCTTAGTTTCAGCCCTCGGGATCTCTAGTTGCAGAATGTGAGATCTAGTTCTCTGATCAGGGATCGAACTCTGCACGTTGGGAGCTCAGAGTCTTAGCCACTGGACCACCAGGGATCACCAGGGAAACCCCTATAAACTCTTTATTTTTGAAGGACTCAGTTAATATTTATAGTTTTTTATAAGACCTATAGTTACTGTTCGGAGAAGGCAATGGCACCCCACTCCAGTACTCCTGCCTGGAAAATCCCATTGGATGGAGGAGCCTGGAAGGCTGCAGTCCATGGGGTTGCTGAGGATCGGACACGACTGAGCGACTTCACTTTCACTTTCCACTTTCATGCATTGTACAAGGAAATGGCAACCCACTCCAGAGTTCTTGCCTGGAGAATCCCAGGGACGGCGGAGCCTGGTGGGCTGCTGTCTATGGGGTCGCACAGAGTCGGACACGACTGAAGCGACTTAACAGCAACAGCAACAGCATAGTTACTGTTCAACACATTTGTTGAATCCAACCTCTTGAATCATGCCTGGAACTTGGCCGCTCAATTGTTGCTTATTAGAATTAATAAGTGAATAGTAATGCTATTAATCTAATACGTACTTCAAAATACGTACAGATCCTTAGAAATAACTCTATACAGTAAAAGTCATTTAAGTTTTTGAGATGAAAACTGGTGGGCATTCGATAAATATTTATCTATTTGTATTATCAAAAGTATACTTGGGATCCTTTAAATTTTCAAAGTAGACAGAGATGTGCCTTGTGTATATCACAATCAGGACGGCTACATGTTGAGTACGGTACAGAGGAAGTCATTCGTAGAGACACCCATGGAAACAGCTTCCCCTAGGGTTGTGCAGTGTGCATTACCCACACAGTAACTTCAGTCTATCAGCCTGAACAGGTTATGAAGGTGCAACAGCGGGCTCCCCTTGTTCACCACCAGGACCGATTGAGCTTCTTGGCTAACTGGGTAGTCACAGCCTCTCAATACCACTTCTTTCTCATTCACCACCTTTCCCTACAAGTCTATGTTCTTGTCAAAGATGTTGACTCTCCCAGAGAGAGGGGAGTGTCCTGCAGTAGAGAGTGTGCTTGCAACTCTGCGGGAGCCCCACTCCACCTCCAGGGGCCTCTAAAGCCTGGAGCAAGAGATCCCTCCAGATAGGAACTGAACGTTCTCCTCACTTTCTAATGAGGTACTTACCCAACGTCCTTTTTCCTAACCCAACATTTTTTTTAAATGTGGTTATTTATTTATTTGGCTGCACCGGGTCTTAGTTGTGGCACAAGGGATCTTTGATCTTTACTGCGGGATGCAGGATTTTTAGTTGCACAGCATGTGGGATCTAACTCCTTTACCAGGGGTTGAACCTGGGCCGCCTGCATTGAGAGCTGGGAGTCTTAGCTACTGGGCCACCAGGGAAGTCCCCCTGGTAGGTGTTAGAGTTACGTACAGGAATGAAATATACCAAAACCCGTGCCCTCAAGTAGCTCACAGTCTAGTGAAGATAAGACACATGAACACATAAGGTATACTCGTAACACTGAATAAGAGCCATGCCAGAGGGATGAAGCATGGCTGTCCTCACAGACATAGCAAGCACAAATGCAATTAACTTGGTGGAGAGGGCGTGGACAGAGAATCCTAGGCAGGTGAACCTTCATATGCACAGAACAAAGTAAGTATGAGAAACTACAAGTATTTAACATTCCTGGAGCAAAAGAGTTCTTGCAAAAGTAGTGGGAGACCTGGCTGAAGAAACTGGCTGAGGATGAAGCATTAAAAAAAAAAAAAAAAAAAACATGGATGAAGTTTGATCATTTTTCCTAAAGAGGGACAGAGGAGCCGTGGAAGATTAAGCTGTTTGATGACATGGTCAATTCTCTGCCCTTCAGAAAAGTCTCTCTGGACTCTAGAGTACAGTCAAAGTTGGGCTGGACCAGTCAAGATGAGGTGAAGACACCAATTAAGGAGGGTTTTGTCCAGATGAGGGATCCTGTGAAGGCTGAGGGCATGGGGAGCAGTTCATGGTTATCCCCGTCATTGGAAAAGATGACTTTATGAGATTCAGAGACTAACAGGATAGAGGTGGGGATAAACAGAATGGCTTGTGCTATTGGATGCTTCCCAGGTGGTGCTAGTGGTAAAGAACCCGCCTGCTAATGCAGGAGACATAAGAGATGTGGGTTCATGCCCTGGGGAAAGATCACCTGGAAGAGGACGTGGCAACCCACTCCAATTTTCTTGCCTGGAGAGGCCCCATGGACAGTGGATTCCCTGGCGGGTTACGATCTCTAAGGTCACAAAGAGACACTACGGAAGCAATTTGGCATGCACTGGGTGTTTGGGCTTCCCTGGAGGCTCAGACGGTAAGGCAGGAGACCCAGGTTTGATCCCAGGGTCGGGAAGATCCCCCGGAGAATGAAATGGCAACCCAATCCAGTATTCTTGTGTGGAGAATTCCATGGACAGAGGAGCCTGGCGGGCTACAGTCCATGGAGTCGCAAAGAGTTGGACACGACTGAGCGACTAACTCTGGCAGTGCCATTCACGTGAGGAATAAGAGGAGTAGGCTTGGTAGGGATCCACTCACACACACATACAGGGAGTTAAACAATACAGCAAAGGGGGACCAGGACCACACACAGCACCACCACCAGGCTTTGATTAGGCAAAGGAACAAACGCTACCAGTCCAGAGTAGCAAACACTGCTTGATCTCTTTTTCAAGACTCCTCTTTGCATAACTTTTCTCCTTTATGGGAGCAGTATCACTTGGAGGAATCTGCTTGTTATCCTTAACAACATTTGAAAATCTTTCTAGGTCCGCAGCAGCAGTTAGTAAGAAATCACGACCTCTTCTTTTCTGGATTTCCTACTTCTTCTTTGGGGGTTTTATTTTTTAAAGTTATTTTAGCTGCGTACAGGCTTTCTTTAGTTGCGATGAGCAGCGGCTACTCTCTAGTTCTGATGCTCAGGCTTCTTCTTGGGGTGGCTTCTCTTGTTTCACAGCACAAGCTCTAGAGGGCGCAGGCTTCAGCAGCTGTGGTTCGTGGGCTCAGTAGTTGTGGTGCATGGGCCTAGCAGCCCTGCTGCATGTGAAATCCTCCCATACCGGGAATCGAACCCGTGTCCTCCAGACTGGCAGGCAAATTCTTAACCACTGGACCACTAGGGAAGTCTGTGAACTTCCTACTTCTTGCTCTGCTCAGTATCTTCTGCTACTGCCAAAGCCTTCCTTCATTGCATGAGTGTGACCATGTAATTTCTGGTGCATTTTAGAGTAGTCAAAGATTTATAACTTCCCAGAAAATATTTGGTTCTGAGATATAAACACAAAGTAAAGGCTGCCCCTAAGAACTTTATGAAGTAGGCAAGGAGCCATTCAGCCATTCAACAGCTAGTCATTCTGTAGTTATGGTTCTGAGGTTAATGCTGGAAATGCAAAGTGGAACTAAAAACCTTTCTTGCCATTAGAGTTTTACATTTGATGGAGAAGGTGAATAAATCAAACCTTAAAGGAATGGGTAAGGCATGATTTATTACAACATAAGATGCTATCTGAGAGCAAGGAATAGGAAGAGCCAACTCATATGTGGATATCCAGAGAAGTTTTCAATAGGTGAAGGACACAAATCACAGAACACAATGTCTACCAGGAACAATGTCCCAAGTAAGGAACGCACCAAGTGCTCAGAAAGAGGCACTGTTTCATTCTAAGTAGATCCAGCAAAACTTTTTGGACAGAAGTACGTTTTAGTTGAAATTTGAAAGGGTCCAGTGAATTGAGTTCCAGAAAGTAGGGAGTATAAGAGCATGTTTGAGAAGCTGATGATGTCCTTTACCCAGATCAGACTTAGGTATTTTGGAAGGACTCTAAGACAGGGAGGGAGACAAATACTTTTAAACATTTAACAGCAAATCTAGAGTTAAATAGTATTATAGCATTCAAGAAATACCACAAGGCAGTTAGTGATTAAGAGCGAAGTCAGAGAAAGGACTAGAAGCACATGGAAGGATGAGGTCACCAGTGTGTCTGAATCATAGGGTACCCGCACAAATCTGAGGTCACAGGTCTTTTGTGGGCTGGAAAGGCATTCTCGCCTACTCAGTGGATGCAGGGTAAATGTTGGTTACTGAGTTAATCTTCCCTCTGGTAGCCAGAAATTGTGGAGGACCTTGCTACTGTGTTTACATTTTAACCACAACTTTAGGAAAAACTAAGGCTCCCCAAGGAAACTGAGGAAAGCACCACTCTGGTGCTTATTTGGGCAAATTCATAGCCAGAAAGCTGCCCTCCAAAAACTGCACCAAGGCTGTCCAGCCCTCTTTTCTAAAGTTCTAAACTTTAGCTGGGAGGGGCGGGGGGAGATGAGAAGGGTATTGGTGTGCATTAAAAAGAGATTCACAGAGAGCAAAGGGAAGTTCTTCACATGCTTTTCTTAGCGGTCCACCTCCCCTCGACCCCCACCCTGCCTCCTTGAGGGAAAGCCATGTAGGCAAGAGTATTGAACTTGAAACCTGGGTCTCTGCCACTACCTGACAATGAACAGGTCACTTAATCTCTTCATCTCCGAGTCCTCTGTCCTCATTCATGGTTGTGGGCTCCATACTATTTAGGGTCTACGATATGAAAGGTGAGGCGTTTTCCACGCTCTCTTTTAATCCTCACAACCACTAAGGTAGATTTCAGTAACCCCATTTGACTCAAGACATTCAGTTCAGAGTGTGTAAGTTACACGTCCAAGGTCACACAGCAACAGCGCGGGGGCCAGATGGCAATCCAGGGTTGCTTGAGTCTCTCACTGCGCAGTCCCAGCTTGGCATCAGTTGAGCAGCCCGATACTGGTTCCCTGGGTCCCCCACTCCTGGACTACCGGACTGCCTCCCCTCCTCCCACCTAAACCCCCAGGCTAAGCGCCCCTTTCACCACCGGGCATGCTCAGTCGCTCAGGAAGAGTTTTCG
>NW_011494608.1:1993411-1993757 GCF_000754665.1 Bison bison bison | reverse complement strand
TGGGGAATTTTTTCCCGCCGCTCCGGCAGCCGAACCCGCCCCGCCCACGGCTTCTCCTCACCGGATTGGTCGAACTCAGGGAAGCTACAAGGAGGCCCCGATGACCTCCCAACTACCCCTCCCAACGATCTGGGCGCGCGCGTTCCGAGCGTGCGTGCGTGCGTGCGTGCGTGCGTGTGAGTGAGCACGTGAGGCCCCGGAACGTGCACTGGGGGAGGGGGGCGGGACTGGAAAAACCGGAGGCAAGGGGCGGGGCTGCCGTTGCCATAGCAGTGACGTCAGGCGTCGCGGAGCGAACCCGGCCCCTTCCCCGCGCGCGCGGGCGCGCGCGCGCACACACACAGAG
>NW_011494608.1:1980272-1992868 GCF_000754665.1 Bison bison bison | reverse complement strand
CTCAGGAAATGTTTGTCGGGCAGTTAAGAGAAACTCCTCCTGGGGACGAGGCGCCTTGCATTTTGCCCCCGGGGCAGCGAAAGTGGAAGATCTTTACAGCAAAACTCGGGGGAAGCCTGGCTGGACCGGACTAAAGGGAGAGGGGGACCACCCCCCCCTCCACCACCACCCCTGCACAGGGACCGGAGACGAACAGACCTGCCTGTGGGTAGCATTAGGGTATGAGGCGTGGACGTTGCCATGCCAGTGTTGGATGTTTGTTGCTGATGGTTATTTTAGGACTAAATGTTTAAAAAAAAAAAAGTTTCTTGGGAGAGAGGGAACTGCTTGAATGGTCAGGAGTTCTTCCCTGTGTGTGTATGTGCAGGAATTGGGTTAATCTTTCACACCATCACCACCACCCAACTGAATCGATGCCCAGTGGACTTTAAAAATAATAAATACGAACCCCTAAAGCCCTGAAACGAAATGGTGTTTGTCTGATGAGTTTCAGGTGTCAGGCTCCGGGTTTTGCGAGAAAAACAGAGAGGCAGGACACCGAAGTACTTGATATGCTCCAGCAGCCGTCTTTTTTTTTTTTTTGGTGGTAATAAGCTTTGGAGCCCATCAAAGTGGAGTTTAGTTATAACTGCCAGGGTTAAGTAATCACATTGACCCCGTGCCACCCACCAATCAGGAGCTTCCCTGAAAGTAACTTGGAAGCGAGCTATCAGTGCAGTCCTCTGCTGATTGCGAATAACCACTGCTTCTGCTCATTCCTTTTTCCCTCTTTAATTTTCCGCTGTTGTAATGCATGCAACCTATTTACCAGACGTTGGAACGAATCATCCATAGTTGAGTTGCTCTCCACACACTTTTCAAAAGATCAGGTGCTAGCTGTAAGATAATTTCTTTTCATGTTGGAAAGTTGTTCGGAAATTTCCATTATAGTAATTTCACATGATAAAGATTTTTTTGAGTGGAAGTCTAGCTTAAACAGATGATTACCAAGTGGGTAATTGGGAAGATTTTAGAGTTTAAATCTCATCCAAGAAAACTTCTGGTTTGTGAAAGGTGCAGGATTGTGACCGTTGAGGAAATGTCTTTGGTAAAGAATCAGGAACGCCCGGACGCCTGGTGAATTTCATGTTAATTGGCAGGCTCCGCATATGTTATACAAACTTTCTCCTTACCTAAGCATTTCTAATACGTGGGTGCTGCTTTGGTTGTTTATGGATCTTTAGTTATTCATCATTTTCAAAAAGTTCTATGAAGAGAGAACTCTCACTTTGAAATTAAGTCCTGGTAGTCGTAGCCAGGATACCAAAGGTTTTCAGTACAAGATGTGAGGGAGGATTTTTCAGTGTACCATCTTAATTCTTTCTCTGCAGCTATTTTTGTACCTGGTTCTGTGCTCTGATGCCCTTTTAGGCCTTATTCCTATGGCAGTTGCTGACATATGTCTGTATACAATCCTGTAATGGGGTACTTAAATGTTACGATTTAGAACATCATTTCCTGTACTATATAAATAACTTTTTGTTTGTCTTCCTTCCTTATCTGTGTCTAAAGGGAACTGTAGAACTGGGCAAATCAGTACTTAATCAGCATATCCCCCCTCCTGTAAGTCTCATTGACCTTGGTGCCATCGTGGAGGTCATGTGTTCATGGAGATAAACAGTTCTTGAATAGTTTCCTCCAGGTGACAAAGGCACATGGGAAAGTGATTTGAGATATGAGTTTCTTGATTTTTCAAAAAAAATCATTTTAATCAGGCATTTATTGTGATCATTGCCAAAATAGTTCATTGACTTGTCTTTGGGAGTCCATACATTTCTATTTCACATTTTAAAGAATCACTTAATTTCTTTTTTGACTTTTCTAGTGTTGTATATTCTACTACAGATGAACAGCTGGTTTTTTGGGTGACATTTTTAAAACTTGGGAAAGAGAGAGAAGCGCAGTAACGCTGGGAAGAATTTAAGCAGTTGTGCTTAACTTTAAGAAATTTGATATTTACAAGTGTAAGATTACAAAACAAGTAGTGGTTACTTATGTTATATGAAAATTCTAAATTTTACAAAAAGGATTCCCTAAAGGGTGCCTTCAAATAATAATCCCTTTTATATGTTACTTACCAAATGTGATTTGATTTTTGAAAAGTCAGTTGTCATACAACAATTTAAGAACAGATTTTTGACATAATGTTAAGATTTATCAGTGTGTTCCTTGAATTGTCCCTTTCCCTAAGGTGTTTTGGGGCAAAGTTAATATTTATGGGTTTCCTGAATTCAAAGTTGTGCCACTTATATGCTGCCTATTAAGTAAGGTTTTAACTGAATGGAAAAATTGCCATCTGATTTGTGCTGTACCGTTTACAGAGTACATTGAAACCTAATTAAAATGCCAAAATTTTATGGTCTGGTTTGTCTGGAACCCTACCCAAGGTTGTTCAGTTACTAAGGTATCAAAGCAGCTTGTTGTAAGATACTCTCACTAGGACGGTGGTCCCGCAGCAAAGGCCAACAAGTGGTTATACCCAGACTTCAGCAAAATCCAAATAAATAGATTTGGTCTAAAGTCCACATGCAGTGAAAACCATTACCTGAGATTTTTCTCTAGGTGCAAATTATTCTTCAGAATTAAAGGTTTGATTTTCCTAAGCTGTAATTCTATTTGGGTCACTTGTGAAAAATCTATTTTGATAAAAGAACAACTGCATACTCTTGGAACTTTCAAGGGAGCTTTTTTTTCCTCTCTCTCTTTTTGTTAGTGCAGTTGGGTTTTATTTGGAATCCCAGGAGATACTGAATGAAGTCCTTGGGGAGTTTTCATTCCAAAATCATTTGGCTTTGATGATATTTAAAAAAAAAAAAAAAGGAATGTGAGTTAATATGAGTAGAACTTGCTTATGTGTTAGCTCAGACTTTATGTTGGGATAAAGGGGAAAGGGAGGAACTGAACACAAACTTAATTAAGGATAATTAATCAGATTTGTTTTATGCTGTTCATGCCTGGCTGTGTAAGAGTCTCACCCTTCCTCCCTAGCTTTAGAGAAATCTTATTCCTAGAGAAGGGATTTGAAGGTTAAGAGCTAAGTGTTGAGTATATAAGTGTTGTTGGAGTATCTTTTGAGCATTTTAATAGTTTTTTGTCTTGTTCTTGTGCATTAGACAGAAAGCAGGAAACTATTTTCATGCTGAATATAGATTGAGAGCCCAACTTTGGGATAATGGGCACAGTTTTATTGCTCTTAGCATAATTGAATATTATCAAAATTAAGGGAACAGCTTGAATGATGCCATTAATTTTTTAGTATAGGCTCTTAGTTCCTCTCCTGAACAAATGAATAAAAATGAAGATTGAAATTGTGATGTTAAAAGAAATGTTTTCAAGTTTTGTTTTGCTTTTTTAATCTCAAAGGACTGTCTCAAGGATTGTTAATTTAGAACATAGGTAAAAATTTCATTACTTGGGTTTATCATAATTGAGGGCATGTAATTTAAAAAAATTTTAAGTATATGCAAAAAAATAAGTAGACTACTGCATTTTAAAAATATTTGTGCCAAGATCTATGAGAATAGGGGTAATGATCAGAAATTTTAATTGGGACTTAAGGCTGATTTATGTTATTAGTATCATTATTTAACCCAAAGTCACTTTTAAAATGTCATTTAATTTTTCTTTTCTGTAAAATACAATCAGTGGAACATATTTTACATAAAATTGGGTTCTTAAATATTTGGTAGACTTCTTAAGTATAAAATATTACCAGGCAAGAGTACTGGAGTGGGGTGCCATTGCCTTCTCCATAATAAAGATGTTTAAGTCTATAGGATTTTTAAAAGTTTTTAGACCTTGTAATCTGCAGAAATTTGGAGAAAAAATTTTAAAAATAAGAAAGGCTGAGTTCAGATTTATAGTCATAGATGATCCCATAAATTGCATTTTACTCATTCTACTTAAAGGGTTTTACTGTTCCGTGTTTATATTTTGCATACTCTCGTCACACTGGGTTTTTTATTTTGATTTTTTGTTCGCACACCACGTGGCATGTGGAATCTCAGTTCCCTAGCCTGGGATTGAACCTGTGCCCCCCGCAGTGACAGCTTGGAGTCCTAATCACTGGGGAAGCCTCTGGTCACACTGGTTTTTAGTGTTGGATCATCTTATCTTTAGCATCAAAGTTCTTTTGTAAAAACTGTCCTCTATTTTCTCCCAGCTCCTCTATCTGAAAGATTGTTTGAATCTGTTATTGAATGTTGTTTAATCAGAAGTTAGTCTATATAGAAGGGTTTTTGCAGTTTTCACAAACTTGGGAAAAATACAGATTTATCTTAAGATAATTTATGAACTTCTTTGTATTAATACAAGGACAATTAAACGCTGTATATAATTTAATATTCCTATTAGCATTTATTCTAAGTTTATTTGATGTATTGTTGAAATCAACATAGTAATTGTACAGTCTCTAAAAAAATATCTATTTTGTCTATGGGATAGTTTTCAAAACATTTCCCTTAAGTGGGAAAGAGATGGAAATTTTACTCTGAAACTTTCTACTTGAATATATAATTAAATGTTTGAGATTGGGTGTTGTTTTGATTGTTAGTTACATGTGAGGATTTTTTGTACCTTTTTGTAGGATTACTTTCAAGTATGTTTTCATTTGTAAAAAGCTATTTTTTTGTTGTTGTTATTATTTTGTTAATGATTGCAAATTCTCCGGCTTTTATATTTGAAAGAAATATAAGTGAGTAATTTATTAAACTGTTTCCCTAAAGTGCATGTGGTAACATTTATTTTACTATAACAAAGAGAGTTATCTTCATCCCAAACAAATTTATAGCAGAATAGTTGGTTATTTTTGCAAATTTAGGGAGTGTTGAGTGTGCCCAGAAATGGCGCATTGAATGCTAGATTTTGGACTGAGTTTATCATATGGAGAGGGTGTTTATCTTATAAAGACGTTTATATTTCTGTTTAAGGACCATATCTTACGTATGCTTGAAGTGACTGTGCTGTACATGTTGGTCAAATGATTTATGGAAGAGTTAATTGGTATCCTGAACTTCTGTCCCCTCTTCCTCCTTTTACTAATTGTCACTGGTTGGCTCTGAGCCAGGTGCTAGGAGGGAACTTTTAATGCTCGATAGATAGATAGAGGATGGTTGTTGGTTTCTTCCCAGTGTCATATCCTATAAAGAAAAGTGAGGTGATTCTCTAACTTTCTTTTAATATGTGTTAAATGTTGTTTTGAACATTTGTTTTTAATCAGTCTATTTATAAAGGGGATGATACTTTAAAAATTTTCGAGACTGTTTAAGTGGTTATGTTCCCCACAGCAGGGAAGGAGAGGGTAGAGAGGATTGTAAGGATTTGATTAAATTGTGTAAAGCGAATATAATTATTTTGATATAAAACATGTTAAATTAATCACTATATACCTTTTCTGTAGGATGGTAATCTTGCTTTTTTAATGAGCATATCTCACTGTGAAGAATCAGGAGTAGTGAATTGCTAGGAGAGGCATATGCATATCATTAGTCAGTTTTACATGTTATTGCTGGGGACATTTTAGATGGCCATGAGAAAGATAAGCAGTTTCACTGAAGATCATTTTCAGAGATCTCACTTGGAGCTCCACATTTTAAAAGGTGGGAGAACAGATTCTCAAGTGATGAATGGGGAAGCATTTTCAGATACAAAGTCACTACTAAGAAAACAAGTATACCAATCTTTAAAAAATTACATTATACCAATTACAATCATATATCCTATATTTTCCAAAACTGTACCAGTTTTCAATATCCTGTGGCCATAAATACACTAGAATTTGTCCACCCATAGGTTCTAACTTTGAGGTTAAAAAGGATAGTCACTTACATTATAGTTTAACTCATAAATGAAAAAGCTGATCATTTTTATCTTCCTTTTCCTATATTATAACTTTGCCATTGACTTTTGAAGGCCTAATGTTGTTGTTCAGTTGCTCAGTAGTGTCCCCAGCGTGGGGGTCACAGCATGCCGTTTTGCCCAGACTCATGTCCGTTGAATTAGTGATGCCATCCAACCATCTCGTTGTCTATCATCCCCTTCTCCTGCCTTCAGTCTTTCCCAGCATCAGGGTCTTTGCTAATGAGTCAACTTTTCACATCAGGTGTCCATAAGTGTTGGAGCCTCAGCTTCAGCATCAGTCTTTCCAATGAATATTCAGGGTTGGTTTCCTTTAGGATTGACTGCTTTGATCTTCTTGCTGTCCAAAGGACTCTCAAGAGTCTTCTCTAGCACCACAGTTCGAAGGCATCAATTCTTTTTTGATGTCAACCTTTTTTACTGCCTAGCTCTCACATCCATACATGACTACGGGAAAAACCATAGCTTTGACTATAGGGATGATGGTCGGCAAAGTAATGTCTCTGCTTTTTAATATGCTGTCTAGGTTGGTCATAGCTTTTTTCCCAAGCGTCTTTTAATCTCATGGCTGTAGTCACCGTCTGCAGTGATTTTAGAGCCCAAGAAAATAAAGTCTGTCAGTGTTTCCATTGTTTCTCATCTATTTGCCGTGAAGTGATGGTACCGGATGCCATGATTTTTGTTTTTTGAATGTTGAGTTTTAAGCTAGCTTTTTTACTCTCCTCTTTCACCTTCATCAAGAGGCTCTTTAGTTCCTCGTCACTTTCTGCCATTAGGGTGGTGTCATATGCATATCTGAGGCTGTGTAACCTCAGATTCTATGATTGAAGAGAAACTGTAAGAATGAATCCTGGCACCTGAGACGTTAGATTCACATTGGGAAAGAGAGGCATGAAGTAAATAAAACACATCTGTGTGGCTATATTAATTCTTCTGAAAAGCAGTGGTTTTGAAGCTATATTCTGTAAAGGGTTCATTCTAAGCATATTCATTCCAGTTTCAACCAGCGCAGTTTTATGTTGCTGTTTTAAATGTGGACGTTTGCATAAGATTTCATGAAATCGGGGTACCATTGTTTAAAATAGAAAGTGTGATAGCCACTTTTGTTAGCACGTTTGGTCTTATCAGTGTCCTGCTTAAACCCTTGCAATGCTTGAGTCTTTATTATGACTTACACAACTTATTTATCTAGCTCCAGCTTCATCCTTCATCTCTTATCACTGTTTCCCTTGCTTTCCTTGGAAACCTTGCATTGTAGTGCTACTTAAATTGCTTGATATTCCCTAAGAAGGCAATGCTCTTTCCATCTCCATGCCTTAACGTGGAGCCACCCTCATTCTCGTCATGCTGAGGAACTCTGTTTCCTTGGAGCCTTGGTCATTGCTCCACCAAAGCACTGGTTTCATTATTTTGTAACTATGGCTTTCCTCAAGAGCAGAAACCATCTAATTTATCTTCATATCCATACTGCTTGGTGTTCATTAAGTATTCAAATGTCTGTTGAATAATTGCATTCAGGACTTGAGAAGTAGAAGAATTACTGTAATGCGTACTCATGTGAGTAACATCACAGATCTAGTCTGTGTAAAAGTACTCTTAGTGACATTTTGTCAGGCACAATGCTAAGTGTATAAGAAGTACCCAGATGCACTTACCAGGAAGTATAACAAAGCCAAAAGATACATTAAATGGAAAGTTAGATTAGATTAGGTACCAGTGATTTAAATGAAGTAATGTATTGGCTTCAGTCATCTAATCCTGCAAGCTGGTTGTGGAAGCATTTTAATAATTCCATACAGTCTTGAAAAACTTTCTTTCTATGTGACTAATGCTAATAGATTCAAAAAGACCTTCAGATGTCAAAATTTAACATAGTGTTGTGCGTGTGTGTGTGCGCTCAGTCACTGAGTCGTGTCCAACTCTTTGTGACCCCATGGATGTAGCCCACGAGGTTCCTCTGTCCATGGAATTTCTCAGGAAAGAATACTGGAGTGGGTTGCCATTTCCTTCAGGGGATCTTTCTGGCCCAGGAATCAAACCTGCTTCTCCTCCATTGGCAGGTGGGTTCTTACCACTACTTGGGAAGCCCCTAACATACTGAAACCTATCCGTAAGAGTGAGCTCTGGAGCTGTCCTGCCTGAATCTCAGTCCCTTTCCTAGCTTTGTGATCTTGTGCAAGCTGTCTAATCTGTGGCTCCTTTTTCTTATCTGTAAAATGAGGATTTCAGTCATACCCTATATGGCTGTGATGAAGGGTGAACACAAGTTAATGTATGTCGAGCAGTTAGAAGAATGCCCAATACACAGAAAACATTCAACACATATTATAATTTCTAGCAGCTTCTTAAGCAGTTTTTTAAAGTGTACATATTTCCATCATTTAAAGACAATTTCTTTAATACATGAGTCTCTAAAATAAAAATAGCACTTTTAGTTAGTTACTGTTCTATCTCCTTATGGCCTTCCCTTGTGGCTCAGCTGGTGAAGAATCTGCCTGCAATGCCGGAGACCTGGGTTCAATCCCTGGGTTGAGAAGATCCCCTGGAGAAGGAAAAGGCTACCACCACTCCAGTATTCTGGCCTAGAGAATTCCGTGGACTGTATAGTCCATGGGCTCACAAAGAGTCAGACAAGACTGAGCGACTTTCACTATCTCCTTCCTGCCTCATTCTCCTGTTTCCCAGTGGAGTATAGGCCGTTTCTGTCCTCTGGTTGATGTGAGATATGAAACTGTTCTTCTGATTTCTGCAGCAGAGCATTTTGTTCCCATGACCTGTGTGGTTCCTGATGGTGCTGACAAGAGAGGAGGGGGAGAAGCATCAAGTGTAGGAAATCCAGTGACAGGTTCCTAAACCAGCCTTAACCTGTACCAAGTAAGTCCTAAACTTTCATCCTTCTTGGTAGAGGATAGGTATGCAACTTTTTTCCTTTACACTTTCCCTGACTTTTTTGTCTTGGAAGAATAGATTTTTAAAAAATCCGACTTTATATATGCATACTGGTGTTAGTTGCTCAGTTGTGTCTGACTCTTTGTGACCCCCTTGGCTGTAGCCTGTTCCTCTGTCCATGGAATTCTCCAGGCAGGAATATTGGAGTGGATAGCCATTCCCTTCTCCAGGCGATCTCCTGACCCAGGGATCAAACCCAGGTCTCATGCGTAGCAGGCAGATTCATTTACCATCTGAGCCACCAGGGAAGCCTGTGGACAGAGGAGCCTGGTGGGCTACAGTCCATGGGGTCGCAGAGAATAGAACACCACTGAGCAACTAACACATATTCTGGAAAGGCACATACAAATTTAATAAGTCAGTGAACCTATTTTTTAAGTTCAGCGTTCACACATGTACCTGTAGTGAGGACAGGAAATGGGATGTTAGTAACTTGCGTCAGTACCCTGAAAATCCTGTGTGCCTCGAAATCCTGTCCAGTGTGCCCTTTTATGATACAAAGAACACTTCCAAGGAAAGAGAGCTCTGTTTCCAAGATACTCGGTAAAGAGTGGTTATTCACTTCTCACTGTAACAAGAATATAATATCCAGTGTATCCTTACAGCCTAGTGTGACCGCCTCTCTTGTGTAACAATTAAAATATAATGAAAAGCTCATTAGTTTTTTTTAATATTTCATTAAAAAGAAAGAAATTTAACAAATAATTTTGAGCTGACTGTGAGTGATTTGAAAGTGAGGGGCCAAGATATAAAGATAAGTTGAGCACTTATCTTTACTACTTATGACCTATTAGAGAGACCAGAGTACTTGGAAGTTGAAAGCTGGGAATGAGATTGTACAAGTGCTGGGTTTTGAACAGATTAAGGAAACAAAATAAGACGTTAACAAGGGACCATTTTAAATGCCAGTGGCATCCCGTGTGATTGTTTGCCTTGGGAAGTTTGAATCCTTATACAAATCAGTCAGTAACACTAGTTTAGCATTAGCAAATTTTTGCTCAAGGGCCTTTGTAGGGACTGTCGAATCCTTTGCACCTTTGTGCAATTGATGAGTGAGGTCATACAAGAAAAACCAACTTCTAGAACAAATACAGTTTTGACTAAACATATTTCTTCCGTGCAGACCTAGACTCTGTCCATGTTTAAATGTTATCTAGCCTTGAAATTTCATTTCCTTCAACAGCATGCCTTTCTGTATTTGTCAGGCCAAAGAACTTCTTGTTTTACTTCTTACCTCAGTTTTTGTTCTTTGTTGTTGGTAGTATTGATAGTATTATTTAATCAGGAAGGAGAAATACTGTTTGGACATTTTCAAATGCCTCAAAACTGTTAGGTTACCTAGTGGAATGAGTAAGATTTGTGTGACTTCTGCCCAGTTGGATCACCTCAAGAACATCTCTGTGCTGTCATCCACCCTTCCTTGTTTTAGGGTTCTGAGTGTTAGAAATAACTTCTTATTGAACTTGATTTGTTTCCCCTCTTAAGTTTCACTTACTTGTCTTTGGCTGTCTAGGGCACTATGTACATGAAACTTAACTCTCCTTACACACAGTAACTCTTAAAATGCTTGAAAATGACTGTTAAATCCTGCTTGAGTCTTGTTGCCACAATAAGGGGGGAAAAAAGCCCTAATTCTCAACCATATGCACATGACATGGTTTACAGACCTTTCTCCGTGCACATTGCTAAACTCATGACAAAGTCTTTTTGTCAATAACCTCTCAAAATACAGTGGCCAAAACTGACTGACGGCCTCAGATGTGGACTGCCCATTGCTGAAGACAATGAAGCTGTTATCTGGGTACTGTGCTTCTGTTAATACAGCCTGAAATTTGTATCACATTTTTTGGCGGCAGCATTATCCTTTGATCATATTTAGCTTATGGTCAACTAAAACGTTGTCTCTTTTTCATGTGGACTGCTTGAAGTCTAGTTTTTCTCATTCTTTACTTGCAAGTTGATGCTTTGAAAATAAATGCAGGATATGATGTATTACATTACCCTGAAAGTTTAAGTGAATTTTTTAAAATCAAATTTTATCTTAATTTGACTATCTAGAGATACAGCATTTGTATAAAAAAGCACAATTTTCATGGTGCTCTCTCATATATTTTTATTTAATCTTTACAGCAACCATCCCAGAATCAGAAGAGAAAAGTGGTTTTCTGCTAGGTCAGTTATTGGCAGGTGTAGTACTTGGTCACAGGGGTTTTGGTTCCAGATCCCCTGTTCATCTTAGCCACTGTTCACTTAGCATTTAGCGCGTCCTCCGCCATGTGGCCGGCTCCGCGTGGGGCTGGTGCGTTTGTGAGCGAGACAGCCTCTGCCCTGTGGTTTGTGGCTTGCGTGTAAATAGTTGCTGCCGGCTCCTGCGCACCTTCTCCTTCAGAAGGCGCTGTGGTGGACTGTGGGATCGTCCACAGTATGTGTTGCCTCTCTCCTAGGGTCCTCTCTGTCAGAGGATTGTATTTCCCACTCTGTTGACATCAGGTTTGGACACTTGGCTTTCCTAGACTGATAAAACGTTAAAGGAAGTCGCATGTCCCATGTTTGAGCAGATGTTTTAGATTCTGCTTTGCAGTTCTGCCAGTGGCTCTCTTCCTTCTGTCATGGAACCAGCCTGCCTTAGCTGGGGCTGGTCCCAGAATGATGGAACTTCAGACAGAATTCCTGAATGATGGAGCAGAGCTGAAGCCAATTCACGGTTGACATCTAATGTAACTGAGAAATGAAACCTTGTGTTGGAGGCACCATGATTTTGGAGCTGTTTGTTAGCATAGCATCATGTATCCCAAGCAGGCTGTGATACTGACATTCAAGGTGCTGTTTGATGATAAATAAGACTTAAGCCTTGTTCTCAAGGAATGTGCAGTTTTGGCGGGTGCAGTAAATTTCCATCAGTTACTGTAGTTGAGGAAGAGGAGAGTACGTGAATGGAAAGGTCTTTGAAGCTGAGGATCTTTCCTGACTGCTTCATCTCTAGGCTGAATCAGTCAATATGTTTTAAATTCAGAGTCTAAGGTCCAGCTACTCACGGTCACAACTTCTATCCAAAATTTGATAAGCATGCTTTCTCTGTCTTGGTTCAAATCACCTTTTTAAAAACAAATGTTCAAGAGGATGGGCTTTGACAGAATAATCACTAGAAACTTCCTTCCTAAGTCTTACTAGTTAGCATTCACTAGGTAACCTAAGAACCTGCCTAGTTGAACTGTTTCCCCAACATACCCATGAAAGTATCATGAGATCCTTGGTCCTGTTGGAATTTTATTTGTCAGCATTCAGATTTTCCATTGCTACAGCCTCCTGTACCTGGTTTTGCATGGGTTTTCATTTAAAAAGGAAACCCAGGCTGGGATTCTGTGAGGAATTTCCTTACCTGAGAAGCTGAGGGATGCGTGGCCAGGGTTCAGGGGAGCTCTTGAAACCTTTGAAAAAATTACATGGAAAATTTTCTGTAAATATACCTTGTTCTGAGCTGTAGCTTTCATCAGATTATCAAAGAGAATTAATGATTCCCCTTAGAAGGTTGCAGCCACTTTTGTGGCGTGAGAGGAGAAGTGGAACGAGGATTGAGAGGGCGTGAGTGTGTAAGGGAGGGGTCGAGAGGGCACGGGTGTGTAAGGGATGGGGGGGGGGGGGGGCCAGAACCCAGGAGGAGGGCTGAGAAGGGAGAGGGAGCAAGGGCTGAGGACCGTGAACACATGTGTTTCAGAAGCCAGTTCCTTATTAGTCAGGTTGTTACAAATCGT
>NW_011494608.1:1944938-1980172 GCF_000754665.1 Bison bison bison | reverse complement strand
CTATAAATATGAATTTAAAGCAGTTCCTTCTTCTGTTCCCATCTCCTTCCTATCTTCAGCTTTGATTTTTTTCTTTCATTCTTTTTTTTATCTCCCCCCCACCCCCCGCCCCATACCCTTAATCCTTATTTACCTTTCTCAGATTAAAGGTCATTCTTATTTAAGAAGGCTGACTCAAGATAGAAACTGTTCCTTAGGTTATCTGTTGATAATTGGCCCCAAGTCAGGAGATAGCGTTTGTTATTCTTTCTTGTTGGGAAGGCTTCCTCCACCTCACCCCACCTCAGGATCTTAGATTCCCAGCCAGGGATCAAACCCTGGGCCACAGGACTGAAAGCACAAAGTCCTAACACCTGGACTGCCAGGGACTTACTGAGGAAGGCATTTTTAAGTTTAAAAATTTTTAACACTTATGACAAATATCTTAAAAAAAAAAAACTGTATTGAGACATAATTGTTATACAGTTAACTGCACATATCAAAAGTATATAATTTGATAAGCTTTGACACAGTGCATACCCATAAAACCATACCTGTAGTCAAGATACTGAGCGTATTTGTCACCCCTCAGTTCTTTTAGTCCCCCTTGGTAACCTCCCCCCCTTTATTACCCAGGCAACTACTGTTTATTTTCTTTTTCTTTAGTTTAGTCAGCATGTCCTAGAATACAGGATGCACTCTTTTTTTAATTTAACTTCTTTCACTCAGCATGATTATTTTGAGATGTATCCATTTTGTAGTGTGTATTAATAGTTTATTCCTTTTTTAGCTAAGAAATATTCTATTGGATGGATACATACTATAATCTGTGTATCCGTTCACATCTTGATGAGTGGGGTGGTGATTCTAGTTTTTGGCTTTTACAAATAAAGCTGCTGTGAACATCCATGAGCATACCTTTGTATGGACATATGTCCTCATTTCTCTCGGGTAAATTCCTAAGAGTGAAGTGGCTGAATAATATGGGGGGAGGGGGGAGACAGGGAAGAAGAGGTTGAGAAAGTAAGAGAGGTTTATTGTAAGAAATTGGATCACAGGGTTGCGGGGGCTGGCAAGTCCAAAATCCATGGGATGGGCCAGCAGGCTGCAGCTGGCAGGGGAGTTTGCTGTTGCAGTCCTGAGTCCAGCATCTATAGGACGGGCCCGGAGTCTGGGAGTTCAGGCAAAATTTCTGTCCCTGTCTTGACACAGAATCCCTTCTTCCCCAGGAAGCAGCAGTGTTTTGCTTTGAAGGCTTTCAACTGATTAGATGTGGCCCACCCACATTGTGGAAGGCAATCTCCTTTACATATAACATCAGCTAGTTGTACATGGTAATCACGTTTGTGGAATACTTTCACAGCAAACTAGTGTTTGACCAAACACCTGGGCACGAAGCCTAGCTAGGCTGACACAAAATTTAACCACTACAGTCCCTAAATATTTCGTATTTTTAATGCTGTTATAAATTTTTTATTCATATGTTTTTAAATTCAGTTTCCGGTTGTTGCTAGCTCACTAGCATGCTGTTGGTGTTTTCTTTTTTGTTTTGTTTTGTTTTGTTTTTTAATTTTTTAAAATTTATTTTTTGGCCATGCCACACAACCTGTGGAATCTTCGTTCCTCGACCAGGAATTGAACCTGAGCCTCTGCAGTGAAAGCGCAGAGAACTGGACTGCCTGAGAGTTCCCTGTTGTTTTTTTTAACTGGCCACCTTTATACTACTCTTAAACAGATAAGTGTCAGTTTTTTCATTCTAGTTCAGGATTACCTTCCATCTTTTTAGACATATCCTTTAAAAATAGGAATTATTTTAGATACTTCATAATGTCATTACTTCTCACTTCTCTTGTTTATTGGAATCATCTTGACAGGAATGGCAAGTTCATCTTAATAATCTTGTCTTACCTTATTTGAGTCATCCTTTTTATTTTTTTTAATCATAGGACTATAATACTTCTTAAATATTTTAAAGATTAAAAATGTAGGTGGATTTAGAGTCTAGAACCTAGAAAATTTCAGAGCAGAGGCACTGATACCCAGAAAGGAAACAAAATTTGGGAGAGAAGATTCAGGCTCATATTTTAGTCATCACCTTTATGCCACTCTCTTTGTGATTCACTTTTTGAGCTACAGGTCCTCATCTGTAAAATGGAATAATAACATCGATTTTCATCAAGCCATTGTGAAGTTAAGTGAGCAGTTTTGTGTGAAGAGGCTGGAATCGTGCTTTTAAACATAATAGCTCCCATTACTATTAGCATTTTATTCAGCAAATGTTTGATACTTCTATTTGCATTTTTTAGAATGAATTTTGCAAGAAGTTTATCAGATTCTCCACCAAAAGCTTGCAGACACTGTTCCATGCTCTAGAACTATAGGAGTTAAAAGGATGAGCAAGGTTCCTGCTCTCACGAAGGTTCAACCTGGCAGGCTCTGACAGGACAGGCGGACAATAAGCAAGTAAAGGAACGAGCCGAGGACATCATTTCAAGCCGTGATAAGAACTGTGAAGAGCAGCGGGGCAGATGCAGTGACGTGGGCCGGTGGGGGCAGCCCTGTCAAAGTGGGCAGGCCGGGAAGACCTCACTGCAGAGATGACGTTGGAGTCAAGACCCCGTCTGAGGCGGGTGTGAAGGAACCAGGCATGTGAAGGGCCATGTAACAACTGGTGTGGCAGAGAGTGCAGAGCCTCTGCAGTGGGAAGGATTGGCAGATGGGAGGAAGAGAGAGGAGCCCCGAGAGCTGGTGCAGAGGAGCGGGGGAGTCAGAGAGGGGACGCGCGTTCCACACCAAGCACAGGGGGAGGCCTTGGACGGGTTCTAGGAAGGGAAGTGACCTGATCAGGGGGCATCGTTGCCCTGGGCCTGTGGGGACATGAGCCCAGCCGTGAGGCACCAGCTTGCTGCATATTTCAGTGTGACTTGGATTTCCAGTTGCCTCAGAAACATTAAACTACATGTTTTCCCCGATATAAAGATCCCAGCCAGACCCTGTCAAAGCCAAGGGTGTATTGTCTAAAGCAAATTGTTTTATATCTTCCCAGTTTTACTAAGATTTATTATATACTTCCGTGTATTTTCAAAAATAGTGTTTTGGGGATTTTTTTGCCCTTTCAAGCTCATGTGGCAATTGACTGGCATCGCAGTCAGGGCTCAACCTTGGTGTCAGATATCAGCATAATTATTGACCACATGGAAGCATTTGGCAAATATTAATATCAACAGATCTTTATTACTAGAATATGATTCCCTCATAGAATCATGGAACCAGTGAACTTAAGAATTTGTTGGTCTCGATTCTTTCCTTTTATAGAAGAGACAGCTTGCATCCAAAGAGGTTAAATGGTTCGCATTACATAAACATAAAAATAAATAAAATAAGCCTGGTTTATGTTATCCTCCCCTGATCTAAGGTGAGAGATTCTTGAGGCAAAATATGGAGCCAGTAAAGACGCAGACATGAGTTTTCTTTATGTTTGCTGCTTTCTTCTCTGTGGCTCGTTTATTTTATACCTGTGCTATTTTACACTTATCCCTGGACTAAGGATACTGGAATGAATCAGACAGCCATTCTGTAGTGGGGAAATAGGGAAACAGACAAGTAAACAAGCAGTTGCCATACAAGTCACATGGCACAATGAAGGCAAGCTCAGCCTGTGGGAGCGTGGCCTGTTATGATGGCCTCGTCTGTGAAGTGTGACCCCAGGTTCAGACTCTGTTCACCTGCAGAGCTGGAAGTGCTTCGGGCACCTTTTAATAGTGTGCATTATATTGCCTTAGCTGTTTGACCTTCTGGTTTCTTGCCTCCCATCCATAGCCCAGGGCTAAATGTAGTGAGTTCCGAGGTCAGGCTGTGTCTGACCAGTCCATATCTGACCAGTAAGACTTGTCTTGATACAGCCCTGCTCTGCCCCTGCCACTTGAGAAGCCTGAGGCCTCAATATGGACCCACAGCCAGTGGTAAGTGACAGCTTGTCTTATTTTAAATAGAAACCCATTTAGAGACTAATTTAAGAATAGTTGAACTTGATGTAGTTCCTCTCTCAAGTGATGCAGATTTTGTTCTTTATTTTTGAAAAATTCTTAAACAGAAACAATGACTTTCTTTTTTTTGGTTTACTCTGGCTCGTTTGCCTTTTTGCTGTGTTTTATGTGGGGAGAGTGGCCTTTCCTAAGAAAACTAGCACATGAAGTTCATTGTCATCTTATACCATGTTCTCTGTCTTAAAATAAGGCTCCAGAAATGCACTCAGAGAACAGGTAGAGAAAGCAGCACTTCTCTGATTGTGAAGAAACAGTAGTTTGCTGTTAAGCCTTTCTCATTCAAGAGCTTATAATTTTCTGTAAAAGCTAAACATTGTCCCTTGGGCGGTTATGTTTTATTCTTGGCTCTGATTCTGTGTTAGAAAGTTTGATTTAAAAGGGAAGATATTAGCTTTTTGTCTCCCACACAAAGAATGTTCTTGTTTGTCTTTATTTTTGGTAAGATTCAGTTTCATTCTCCTGAGCCAGGACTTCATTGGCAGTCCAGTGGTTGAGACTCTGTGCTTCCACTGCAGTGGGGCGCAGGTTTGATCCTTGGTCAGGGAACTAGGATCCCACATGCCACACAGTGTGGACAAAAAAACTGAAAACAAAAAAATACCCCTGAGCCTGCCTTAGTGTGAAGAGTAGTATCAATATCTTTTATCTACAAAAAGTATCTTTGCCATCCTATGTGTGTATTTGTGTGTGTGTGTGTGTGTATAAAATCAAAACCTGCAAATATGGTATATGTTGTCGAGGGTATTAATCAACTCCTGATGACTATGTTGTATTTGCACCGGGTGTTAGATGACAGCCATTTTTGACAGTCCAATGTAGTAGGTGATACGGCATTCTCCATATGGGGATAAAATGATCCATCTCTATTATCCATCTCCTCCATTATGGTCCTAGTCCCCTAGATGGGAACTAGAATTTTAGATGTGTGCACTGAGAAAAATGGAACTCGAGTTGGGTAGCTCAGATGGTAAAGAATCTGCCTGCAGTGAAGGAGACCCGAGTTCAATCCCTTGATTGGGAAGATCCCCTGGAGAAGGAAATGGCAACCCCCTCTAGTATTCTTGCCTGGAAAATCCCATGGACAGAGGAGCCTGATGGGCTATAGTCCATGGGGTCACAAGAGTTAGATGTGACTTAGTGATTAAACCACTGTAGCAGCCTAAAAAAACGTAAAACCTGATTGTGTATGAATAGTAGTTTGTCCTCCTTTATTTTGTGCACATTGAGAAACTGAGCCATAGGGGTATTTTTAATGACTGGAATAAGCTGTTCGTAATGAATGATTTTAGCTTGTACAGAAAAATAAGTCTCCAGGTATACCAACTCTAATGCTGTCAGCTCTGAAGGTCTCTGCAGTGATTACTCCTCCTCCTTGGATGACAGCGACAGCACGTAGTACAGGGGAGAACCGCCTCTGGAGCCGGGCTTTGGGGTCCAAAGCCCAGTCCCTGAGCTCCTGTGTTGCTCTGGGCAGACTGCTTTCTGTCTCACACTCCCTTCCAAAAAGGGGATAATACTAGTACTTCCCTCACAGGGTGCTAGGAGAATTAAATGAGTTAATATATGTGAAGCACTTAGAACATGAGGTAAGATTTTTTACCATGCTTTTCTGCCATACATTTTAAGTGGCCAGTTTTCCTAGAGAGTTTGGCATTTGAACCGGGCCTGAAAGAATAAATAAGATTTCCAAAAGTGAAATGTAAAGAATTTAAAATGGGGAAAGCTGTGTGTTGAGGGGAGGAAAAGAACGTTAAGCGGAGGTAAAAAATCTTTTCTCCTCCGTTTTGTCTCCCGTTTATTGCTTACTAATTTTACACCTGCCGCAGAGCTCAGCATTGATGAATGTTACGTAAGCTTATTCAGCCCTTATGAAAACCCTTGCCAGATAGGTGTTTTAAAATCTCATTTTACAGATGGGAGAGTAGCCACAGAAAAGTCAAGTCACCAGGTTAAAAGCTTGGCCTAGTTCTGACTGTAAAGCTCAGGCTCTTAATTATCATCTAGTCCTTCCTTCGTAAGAGCAGGCTGTTAGAAGACGGCTCCAGAAAATATTTATAAAGCGATGAGTGCTCTGTGGTTGGAGTTGAGGACATTCAGAGTGGTGCTGTCAGGGGCGCACGTGATCCCTTTGTCCCAGCGAGAGACAGAGACTGTGTGTGCGATCGTCGCAGAAGATGGACGAGAGGCTCGCGTGCCCGCGCGTGCTGCCTGCGTTGCCGTGCCCGTCATTCCGGCAGCGTGGAGGTGCGTGTGTGCTCCCAGCTGAGAATGGCAGCATTGGGTTGTTGAGGTCTTTATTATTTTTCTCATGAGAAATTGCACACGTTTCCCCCGCGACATCCCGATTGACCCCTTGGACTCAAGTGCTCTTCACTTCCTTTTGTTGCCTCAGATTGACGGCTGTTTGAACACCCTTTTCAGTTCCTGAACACCCTTTTCAGTTCCCTACCTACATCTGCTTCCCAGCCTGGAGCACTTTTTGGTTTCATGCCCGGGAGGTCTGTTGGGAATACAGTGAGGACGATGGTAATTCTGTTGCTGTTATTCCTTCCATCCCCTTACTGTACTTTGTCACACTGTCTTCCTTTTGAACCTTTAATGGAATCTGTCATTTCATCCTCAGACTTTCGTCTCAAATAGCTCACTGGCCTTGACTTGAATTTTAAGTTGTTCTGTCCCCATGTACTACTTCCTTCCATTAATTAGCTAATGGCTGTTTTTTTTTCCCTCTTTAATGTTCATGCCTTTTTTTTTTTTAAACTGTCAAACTCCTCTTTCCAGAAGACACAACCAACAACTCAGTACTAGGCTTTATAAAACTAGAATCAGACTAAAATGAACTAGAATCTTGGTAGCTAGTATCTTTCCCTGGAATTTATATCTTTCTCTGCTTTTAAGGGAGAGGGAAAAAAAAAAAAAGAACATTTTCTGAAAACAAATACCAGAGATTCAGCCAAAAATTTCAAAAGAAAAAGCAAAAACATTCAAGATTTATCAGTCAACCATTAACATCTGTTACATAGCCTCCAAGAGACAATGAAGGTTTTTACTTACAAGTCAATCTCATGTCTATACCTTTTACTTATTTCTTTTCATCATCATGAAACAGGCCTTCATGACTTCTCTGGACTGTGGCAGCAGTCTTAACAGCTGGTTCCTTATCCTTCCCACTTCCCCAGGTCGTCATCCCTATCAGCAGCAGTCTGATGGTTCTTAAACAGTGATCTAATCTCATGTCTTAAAAGTCTCCTTTGGCCCCTCCTTGCTTGCGCTCATATTTAAATGCCTAACATGCTTCTTGCAGCCTTGTAGCCTGCTTCAGAGGTGGTGCTCCATGGAAATAGGTACTTTATTCACCACTCCCCCCACACCTAGATCAGTGCCTGAAACAGCCTCTCATGCCCTGAGCTCACTAGGCCGGGGCTTCCCCAGAACAGGTCCTGGGTTTGCCTCTCACAGGTCACAGGTGTGTTGAGAGGTGCTGGTCGGGGCCCTCCACCTTTGGGATGGCCAGGACTCGACTGAGTAATGGGACTCTCAAGTCTGCGCGCGGGCGAGGAGGTACCCTGCCACCTGCACAGCTACGATAGCCGCCCGCTGCAGGGCGTCCCGCTGTGGGTGAGGGTTCCGGGGCTGCTGGCGGGTTTATGATCCAGGGGCCTGAGCAGCTCAGCCAGAGGTGCTGCTACTCAGAAGCAGGGGTGGGCTAACAGAAGGCCAGTCAGGGGCGTCGCCTCTGTCTTCACTCCCACAAGATACATTTCGGTGCTTCTGTGGGTGCTGTTCACGTTTAGTAGCATCCAGGTTAGCCACGGGCTGACCAGTCCACTAGACATGAAAAATATAATTAAAATCAGGCTTATCTTTTATACCTTTAGGAAGTCTTTCCTAACCTAAAAGTGAAAACTAAGGGTATTGTTTATAGTAGTATTGTCCTTAGGATTGCCGATGGATGGGCCCAATTAGCCTGTTTGGTGTGAAAGAGAGGCCACTGTTGTTGGTGCTCTTTTGTTTTTATTTTTTGCCCAGGCCAGTGAACGTCACATCAAAGAGAATTCTGTAGAACCCTGTCGTGTTCCCACAGACCATGATCCTCATGGTTGTCCTGTCTTTCTGATGCATACTCAGGAGGAAGGTTCGCAAGAAAATATAGGTGCAGACCTGAGACTGCAGTCAGCATCTGTACAGTGCTTTGTTATTTCAGATATGCTTTCATACTCACATAATTTTGTTTAAACTTCACAACCATTCTGTGAAAGTTTTTTTTTTTTTTTTAATTCACATAGGATTTTCTAGTTTTGCAGATTGAAAAACTGGTTCTGAGTAAAGAAACTTAAAGTCACACAGCCAGTATATCAGTGGAAGTGCAAAGATTTGACTGAGCAGGTGAGTAGGGATACAATGTAATCAGACTGTATGGAAGATAATGACTGGGAGAGTCGTTCATACCTCTTGTTCTTAGAAGAGGATTCTTTTTCTCAAGTAGAGCTTTAAGTAGATTTATTATTAGAAAAGTTTGAAAAATTGAAAACAGTATTTAAAACTCGATAGATATACATGGATCATCTCTGAAGATTGACACAGCTTTGACATTAAGACATGCACCGTGAGACGCATGACATCCACTTGTGTTTCACGTGTAGCGATATGTCTGATACATAAGTGTGTGGATATTTACTCTGTGTCACTAAGGTTCACAGTTAGGGTCTTAGATCCTTATTTGCTGAAATCTCCTTTTGCTTGTAAGTTGAGGCCAAAGTTGGCAATTTTCCTTCCAGGTGTGGATTTTGAAAATAAAGTCGACTTGTTGAAATGTGACCTGCCTCATCATGATGCATTCATATCCAGGATTATGGGAAATTTTCAGTGTCGTAGTTTGGCTGATGGTATCCATGAACCATGGAAAGCACTCTCCAAGTGAGTTAAGTGGACTGAGCGAGTTATTAGTTTTGTTTTGGGTGCAGTTCATGGTGTTTAAGTCTATAAAGCAGAGTTTGGAGCCTCTTGCATCCTGTTGGCTGAAGAGACTCTGCCTTTCAGCACTTACCTGAGCACTGTGGAATCACAGACCTGCTCAGCTTATCCTGATTCGAGTGGTCCAAATGCTCGGGTCGGCGCTGTGTGTCACTGGTGACTGATTTTGCCCCGTTTATGACCTGGGACCTTCGGTGGATGGTATTTTGAGAATCTAAAAAGATCCTTAAAAATCATGAGACTCTAAAAAGCTGCCTGCCATCAGCTCACTGTCAGTGGTCAGCAAATTTTATTTTAAAAAAATACAGGGAATTCCCTGGTAGTCCAGCAGTTAGGAATTTGAGCGCCCGCTGCAGGAGGAACGGATTTGATCCTTGGCCAGGGAACTGAGATCCTACATGCCATGTGGTGCGGCCAGAAAAATTTGAAAACTTTTAAAAAATTAAACTACCAACTTGTGACTGCCCTATAGTTTAATACAGTGATCGTTTTGTCCAAAACACTGCCCTACCTACCTCCCCCCAGGTGGTTTTTTGTTTGTGTTGTTTGCTGTGCTTCACGGCGTGCGGAACCTCGGTTCCCCGACCAGGGAGCCAGCGTGCACTGCCTACATTGGATGCGCACAGTCTTAACTGCTGGACCTCCAGGTCTCTCGCCTCCAGGTTTGAGGCATTCCTGGGCACGCTTTTTTTTTTCGAGTAAGTACATAACAACTCAGTGGTTATATGTAGATATATGGCACCCCTCTCATGGAAAGCTTTCTTTGTTCACAACAGTAATGGAGAAAATGCATAGTTACCCTGAAATGGTGAACTAAATTAGCCATTAACACTTCCTGGGATTTCAGCGTAACCTTCTTTCTCCACCCAAAAGGCAACATGTGTTCAGTCCATAATGTCACTGATCCATTTTTTCCCCTCCCCCACTTTTTTTCATTTTTTATGTGAGTAGTTTTTTGGGCTTTGATCTGTAATGGCGATTAGGGTAACGGATTAGTCCTTGCCTGCCCAGGACTGTCTGGGTATTAAAACTGATAGTCCCTTTCAGTTCCAGACGAGCCCTAACACAGGGCTGTGTTGTCAGTGGGCTTTGGCCATGTTATTGGAACTGTGGTACCATCTGGATCAGTGGTTAGGAGAATTTAGTGTGCCTCAGAACAACTTGGAAGGCTTTGTAAAACACTGATTTCTGCGTCTGATTCCCCCTAATTCCTGATCCAGTGGGGTTGGGGTAGAAGCCTGCAAACTACTTTTCTTACAGTGTCCTGGGTAGTACTGATGCTGCTGGTTTGGGGTTGAGCCATGTATATACCGTGTGAGTATATGATGATGTTTCATTAAGCTTTGTGGAGAAAGGAACTGGCTCTCTGCCTTGCAAGCCTAAGCACTGACTACCCCAAATGGTGTTTGTGTGTCTGAGCAGTGATCATGCAGTGCCAAAAAACAACCCATCCTGTTAGAAGTGACAGAAATGGGGGAAAAGTTAAAAAAAAAAAAGTCAAAACAGGTCATTTTTACACAAACATGTATCTGTATATACACACACATACATATTTTATAGTAAATTTTCTAGGTAAACTTTCATTTGATAATCCATTTGGATCTCATAAAGTATCTGACATGGGTAGTTGCTTCCAGAGAACACATAATTCATTATTATAGCAGAACCGATGTAAGCTGAGTGGAGTAGAGATGATGATACCCACCCTGCCTGCCCCTTGGAGCTCACCATGAAAACCCACAGGGAGGTGTGATCACGCCATGCAGACGTCAGATGTCACGGTGACGATTTCCGTGCTTTTCAGCGCTCTGCTCTTCACCGTCTCACTGGTTGTCTGGTGGTCAGTTTGCCAGGCTGGTCTGTCCTCACAGATGGTCACCTTGTAGATGGTTCCTTGAGAGAGGCTCACAGTCAGACCACCTGCCAGTTTGTACCATCTTCCTCACCTGTAGACACCTGCTCTACTATAACCTCAGGACTCTAGTTATACGGCTAACTTGAGAAATCATATGAAAGCACGTTCAAGCCTCTGTTCCCAGTGGCAATTGGCAATAATGAGTAAGTCATAAATAAGCCTCATAGAACAAGAAGCATATTGTTTTGTACTAATGCCAGGAGTAAGAACGGTCGCTCTCAAATATGAAATAGATTTGTGTCAAGTATGTAAGTCGTTACGCACACCAAAACGTGTTCATCTTTAGCCTCAGCTGTACCTTCATTAGATTCAACCTGCTTACTCGGTTTTTAATGATGAATACAAGAGCAAAAAGAACATTTGTGAAATACAGGTTACATATTGTAATTACAATTTGTGTCTAGATACTTTATAGAATATTCATAATTGATTTTATTAGAACATACTTAATTATTCAACTTCTATACGTTTAGTTTTCAGCTGTCTTCAAGAACACATCATAAAAAAATTACAGCATTTGACAAAATTCCCTAACAACCCTGAAGAAAAGATTTTATATATTATATGTGAGAATTAAATATAGTAGCTCTGATAAAGATGTCAGTCTTTTTATCAACCTTTAAAACAGAAAAACAGGGAAATTGTTTGAAGGAGAGACTTGCAATCGCTGGTTCATTGCAACTCAGTATGCAGCATCCTAATTAGTCAAGTATTGTGTGCCTACCTGGGCATGAAATAACTTTTTTTTCCTAATTTAAATCTGGAAATTTTCAATTGCAGAACAGCTTGAATACCCTTTGTTGCAAATAGCCACTGGGTTCTTTTTTTTAAGTATTTGTCTTCAGAAACAATGAAGGTCATCTTGTATCCATAGAGACCACATGCACTTTCCTCATTATTTCTAGCATTGTTTCTGTAATGGGTAGTTATTTATGACATTTAAAGCAAAAAAAAATGCAGAAAGCAACATTAAATATTACCACAGTAAATATCAGTGACCGAAATCACTTACTCCATAGTTTCTCAAAGAAATTAATTAATATTAGAAAATTAGTAGCCTTTCAAAATTGTGTGTATTGATGTGTTCAGTAGTTATCCTGTAGGGTGTCTGTCTGTGTGTGTGTGTTCATTTCTTGGAAATCACTGAAACTTAATTGTATACTCTTAATTGTTTTAACTGGGTTGTTTTTTTTTTTTTTTTTAAGAAACAGTAACTTCACATACTTTAGATGAAAGCAACTCTTGGTTTTGGTGGCGTGCCGATTTTTTTTGTCACCTAATCTTCCTTCTGTCTTTCAGGAAAGTGGTGTGGTAGCAAAATGATTTTAGCCTATCACTGCTTATAAACAAAGCCAAGGTCAGGAGTTCGTTTGCTTATTACCTGCCTTGCTTTGTTATCTCCATGGCCTGTATGTGCATCTCTAACCTAACTCAGCTGGGCACGGGCGAAGAAAGCATGAGAGTCTTAGTACAGGTCCACTGCCAGTGAAACCCACTGTATTCGTGACCTAGATTAGGATGCTTTTGTTAATGGAAGAGTCACTTTTAATGACAGCATCAGGGCAGCAGGCATGCCTTCAGACTGTTTCAGGCAAATGTATGGTCTGTCTGATTATTCGGATTGTCATTCTGGTGTGTTTATTATTAATTCTGAAACTCTGGGTTACGGGAGAGAAAACTTCATTTTTTGCACATATCAAATAGAAAGTGTATCTTCGTATAGAATAACTGGGTATTATCTTTAATGTTACTAATTTGCCAAGATAACTTTACAATGCATATTGTCTTTTGTAATAATTTATTCAGGAAAAATTGCTGTTGATAAACCACTTATCTCTTGCTAATGAATTTCATTAATCATTTCATTTTTTTGTCCCAAAATGTCACAGATAGTGTTCAGGACTAAAAGGCCTAACAAGCATTTAGAGATGGTGACCAGCAATACTTGTGTTGACGCCCTCTGTTAACTTGTGCAGAAGGTCTGTTGTTGTAAACATCCCCGACTGGAAGCTGTACCACACAGCTGAGCTTTCAGTCAGATGTTTGCTGCTACCGGCTATTCGCAGACGTCATTTCAGTGTAATTACATCTTAAGAGGTAGAATTGGGGGGGGTGGGGGGCGTGCCTGTAAAGTGTGTGGATGAACACCAGGAATCTTTGGGGTTCTGCCTTCACTGCGCTCTGTGCGAATGCGTGTTTCATGCCGAGTAGTGTGGGATGCTCTCTTCAAAACAGGATATCCTGGAGCAGATGCCAGCCGAGCTTCCAGACTTTAAGATGCTGCTGCTGCTGCTGGGCTTTAGAGAATTCTGTTAAAAAGAAATTTTTTTTTTCCACTATGGATTCTTATTTCTGGTTTTTACCCTGTCAGTGAACTCACATTCTTTATTGCCTTTCCAAGTAGGCTAGAGTTTGACTTCCCAGCAGTTCAGAAGACTGATTTCCTCCTTTAGAAATTCTGTAGACGTTCTTGAGAGTAAATTTATCACCACCGCCCCACCCTACCGCCCAGCAGTATATAACCTAGAAATTTTCAGTTTTCTCTGTAGTGAAGAAATGTGTGTATAAACTCTGTCTCTCTCCTCTCAACACCCCCCCACCCCAGCTTCCTGTTCTCCACCCTGAGTGACGTCACAGCTCCTAGTCAGAACTGTCCTCTAAAAACTTTTGCAGGACCTCAAACTTCTGAGCCTTTTTACAGCATTCACCGTTGGTTATATTTGTCTCAGTTTATTGAGTATGTTTTCCTGCGTATTCTCAGGTCATCACTTGGCTTTTCTCTTCCTTATTCGCATGTTGATGCCTTGTGAGCAGATGCACTGAGTCTATTTTTTTGGGTTTCCCCACAGAGCTGAAGAATACAGGGCTTTTCTCACAGCCGACATTCAATGCAGACTGTTGATAATGTATAATTTTACAACAGCTCTTTCTCCGCGTTTTGAAAATTTGCTTTCTTACCTCTATTTGTCTTGTAGACACTGAAAAACATTTCTGTTTTATTGAAACCTTTCTCTTCAGGAAAGCTTTAGTATTTTTATCATGTATTAATAATAAACTGCTGAACATATTACTGTATAGGGCTCAGTGCATAATTAAACCAAAAGGTAAAGCCCTTGGTAACTTTTTACATGCACATCTTCTGAGGGCGAGGCCGTCATATCCTTATAATTATCCGTTTTCCTGGCCATCAGCACCAAGTAGGGCACCTTGCGTGCACCAGGCTGCACCAGCGGTTTTGTTTTGCTGCAGGGGCTACTGTGTCCTTTCTGCAGAGGAGCAGATGACAGTTTGGGGCATCTTGTAGCTGCCCAGTTGTGTTCCTGCAGCAGCCCCACTTCTTAAACACTCCTTCGCCAGAGTGCTAGTTTACAAGCCTGATGTGGCCAGCGTGGAGGAGGGGAAGGAGGGTGGTGAGCTGCTTCAGACACAGGTGGCTCTGCAACTTGAAGTATAATTTTCAAGCTTGATGATTCGCTTGCAGCAAGTGTCCCTTCCTGCTGAACTCTTAGTAAAGCAGGTTTCTTATGTACTCCTTGACCCTCTGATGTAGGCCTCAGAGTCCAGATAGCAGCAAACAGATGGGGCCATTTGGGCTCTGAGAGCCCGAGGCATGTCCCCTCAAAGGGTAGAACAAGTCCTCTGCTAACAGGGTTGTTCTGTTAGACAAGGTGACAGTGTTTCCTATGAAAAGTTGTGTTACACAGCCTTGAGATTCAGTAAGATGAATAGAAACTGCCCAGTTTAATAATTTGCCTGGCTGGATTTGAGAGGCTTGTTAAAATGATAGCCCAGATCTGTGCTAAAAGGAGGATGCGTGTCTTGCACAAAGCTGTCACCCTCTGCCCAGCCCAGCCCCTCACCCCTGGCTGCAGGATTAATGTACAATCTGTGTTACATAACATTTGTTCCATGTTATTCTGCCCTGATGAGGTGAATCAGAGGCCATGTCAGCTTTAATTCTGGATGCCCTTGCCTTAGTGTACTGGAATACCACCTTATGAAAGTCATCTGCAGATGACTTCTTTATGTTTTAATTTGGAAGAACCACAGACTTCCCAAATGACCTGCCAATATAGCAATTGACTGTATAGGACAAATACTTTAAAATGTTTGAGCATTAGTTTTTGCTGATAAACCTATAACAGCTTGTCTCCCCACATTTTAATTTAGTATTGAGGAAGAAGTGTGTGGTCTTTATTGACAGGTCCCAGAAAGCTCAGAAATTCTTTCCTAAGAAGATATTTTGATTGAAAGTAAAACATTTTTAGTTGCTGAGTAGTATTCTGAAAATGACAGGCTTTTTTTCCATAGCATTTGCTTTGAGATTTCTAAGGGGTTACTTTTTAAAAGCAAAACTGCACAATTGTGTCTGCAGGTTCATTTCCAGTTAGACACATTTGTGTGCAGATGTTCTCTGTTGAAGGTCGCTGTTTGACAGGTCCTCATTGGTCTTGGTGCCGGAGTCCCTTTTACTCTGACTGGCTCCCTCCATTCCTCTGGATAAAGCTTTATTCATTGAGTGAATGTACCTCTATTTGCGGTGGGTATTCAGGGGAAAAAAAGTTTCAAGTGTGAGTCCAAACTTAATCACTTTTCAAAACTATGCTGTTTTAGGTTGTCTCTGCCAGTTTACCCGGCCTGGTTCCTTACGGGTGGACAGTGTGGTGGGTGTTTTGATGTTGGGTGGGTTTTTTTTTTTTTCTTCATTCTTTAGCATATTACAAACTTCCTGACAATTTGATGTTCACTGCTCTTTGCTCTGGCTCTCCAGCATGTTTGGTAACACCGTTATTAACGCGTTGGTTTTCAAATAATAGCAGATATCAGAATTACTTGGGAGAGATTGTTAATTAAAATACTGATTGCTGGGCCTTGCGAGACTTTCTCATTCACTAGGTTTGCAGTGATGCTTGCTTCTCCTAAATGCCCACGTGCTGCCGATGCTGCTGTCCTAAGTCTAGGCTTTCAGAACCATGGCTCATCTTCCGTTCGTCTCCTGGGTCAGTGGTGGCGGTTGTTCAGTCATGTCCGGCTCTTTGTGACCCCATGGACTATAGCCCACCAGGCTCCTCTCTGTCCATGGGACTTCCCAGGCAAGAAGACTGGAGTGGATTACCCTTTCCTTCACCAAGGGATCTTCCCGACCCAGGGATCGAACTCATGTCTCTTGTGTCTCCTGCATTGACAGGTGGTTCTTTACTACTGAGCCACCTGGGAATCCCTCACTGTTCAGTATCCATGCCCAATTAGCAACTGAAGAGAAATGTGCATACAATCCCTAACTTAAAAACATACAGTAATCCAAAAATTTGTTTTGAAAAAGATTTGTTGGAAATCTGGGACCCACTTTTCTCCCAGAGAAAGCATCATATTCATTGTCTAGCCCACAAAACCTGTTTGAATATATTTGCAAAGAAAAGCAGAAGGAAAAATAATAGTGTTGCGGTGGAATACTTGAAGCAAAAAAACAGTATATTTGTAGAGGAAAAAAAAATGTGTATGTTTAATCTTGAGAACTTGAGAATTTAATCAGAACTCCTGATTTAATCTTGAATCAGGAAAAGTGGCCTGAAGAGACAGGAGGCCAGGTAGAGACAGGAGGTTCACAAAGGTCCTGGAAGGCCCGCGAAATTCCAGAGATTACTTTGGAGTTTGCTGGCAATCATTCTGTTATTTAATTTTACTTCCAAGTTTGAGGATTTTTCTCTTCTTCGAGGCAAGTGTATTGATCGGGCTGCTTAAAGTGCTTTATAGAGGTATCAGTGGTAGTATTTTCTTAATCAGAGGAATCCAGAGAGACGACGGATTCCTGGGAGGCGACTTAGCAACACTTGGGCAGGAGGAGGAGGACCCGGGTTAGAGTGTGGAGACGTGTTCGTGAGGTGAACATCCTGAGGCAGGAGCATGGGGAGGAGATGAGGAGAGGCTGGGGGCAAGGAGGCTGCCGCGGGGCCCTGAGCTCCTCACACGTGTGCTGCTAACTTTGTCTTCGACTGGAAACAGGAAGCTCCTTCCTGAGGAAGAATGGGTTCCCGATGTGCCATCCCGGCCATCAGGCAGGTTCCTGTAAACGCAGGCTGGCTTATTTGGAAGGGAAGGCTGTAAACCCAGCCACATGTAGGTCTGGAACATTCATGAGACGTCTGCTATATCACCACCAGTTACGAGAAGAACATCACTTGTTCCTTTTCCCCTGGATTCTAAACCTTGTCTCAGAAATACCTCTTGACTGGACTTTTACCTCATTCATGTCAATCTTTGTACCTCCTGTTCTTTTTTCAACAGATTCTACAAAGTTATCTTTTTAAAAAAATCATATAAATTATTCATCATATATCCCTTAATTTAAATTTGAGTCTCAAGGAAAGGACCGGTGCAAATACGGTAAAGGATTGTGTAAGTCCTGCTTTAAACCAAGTTTTCAGTTCATGTAAACATCCTACACTCAGCTGTAACACACGAGTCGGCTGGGAGGTGGATGTTTACTTCAGCTGACTTGGACTGTCAGCCATTAACACGGATAGAGGATATGGCAAAAATAGTACACAGAGGCTTGATTTTTTTTTCTTTTAATGTAATTACTGTAAACTTTCATTACTGTCATATCTTTGCAGTTGTATTGTTGTATCTCTAACATGACGTGAGACTCGGGGGTTGGGCAAAGGAATGTCCTCACTGGAGTGGTGGCGTGCCGGCCCTGTGGAGCTCGAGCTGTGCTCCGACAAGAGGGGCTCTGACAACAGACCCCTGGAGCCGCCTGGGCTGTGCCGGACAGTTTGCTGTGTGATTTGGAGGAGGGAAAGGCACTGCGTCACACCTCAGTGCTTTTCTCATCTGCAAAATAGGTATGGTATCCACTTCACAGGATCGTTGTAAGGACCGACCTCTGTGATGAGCGCAGAGTGGTTCATTAGTCAGTGCTTGTCACGTTAAGTCCCGGTAAATGCTAACGGGCTAGCTGTTGTTCTGCCAGTGAGAATGCCTAATAATAGTACATAGCCTATTTTAAGTGTTCAGTGAATAATTGCTGTTCTGTTTAAAGTAGATCAGACTCATTTTTATTTTAGCAATAAAGACGATACCGGCTTTCCAATTTAATGGAAATGGTTTGAAATCACTGTGATTTAGTGGTAGGGTTTTGAAGCCCAGCTTCTTGAACTCATATCCTGGTACTACCGCATACTAGGTGTGTTACTTTGGGAAAATTATTTCTCCATTTCCTCAGTCTGCTAAATTGGGATTATAATAGTACCTCCCTAATAGGATTGTTATGAGATTAAATGAGTTAACGTAATAAATAAGTTAATAGCGGTCAAGTGTTGTAATAATTCCTGGTACACACTAAGCTCCTGATAAATGGTAGCTGTTATTATTGTTATTTCAGAAACATGTTGGTCATCCTTTTTTTTTGGAGCATAGTTGTGCCAAACATTTATAGATAATTTAAAGATAAGCTAACACCTGATAATTAGTTCTAGATATATATTGTTTGATTTATATGATACTCTCATATTTCATGCTCTTATTGAAAACACTGTACTTAAAATTAACTTTCTATAACTTTGTTTTTCAGCCCCGTGAAATCACCTCTGCTTTTCATTTTTTGATGATACATTCATATTCTATATAGGTGAAAAACAAAGTAAACAACAGCCACCAAGTCAGAAGTACTGAAGGACAGTTTTAACAGCTTGGCAAGTATCCATAAATTTATCTATGCCTGCATTCAGAATTAGAGTTCACATTTGATGCCTGTACTCAGGAAGATGTCTATGTTTATGAAAAAGTCACAGTTAAATAAAAATGTGAAGTCCAGACAGGGAGACTTGTTCCTGAACAGGTGAGTGCTGTCTTTCTAATTGTATTCTGTTTGTTCAGTAAACTAAAATTTTGTGTGTGTGTTTTAAGTTTCTTTTTATTAAGTGGGAGTTATTCTGTTATGTACTTGGATATAAAACATATTTCAGTGAGTTTCACATTTTCATTTGAAACTTGTGAAATGCTTAAGTTATTTAATAATTTATAATACTTGAAGAGAAGTATCAGTGCATTATGGAAGCATCATATAACCTAAGGGTAGTTTTATGAAAAGTGTTTTTTCATGTTTTCAGATTAAGCATATTTGGAGGTTCCCCATCAATTTACCTTTGAACCTCAGTGAATAAAATATAAAATTTTTCTTTCATATTCTCCAATATGAAAAAGCATTCATTTAGCATATCATTGTGGTTTAGGCTTCCAAACACCTTATAGCTTAAATTTCTAATTTATAGTTTTTTAATTTATTGCTTTTTTCTTTTGTTTAATAGTCCTGTGTTCGTATCTTTATATTACACACTTTTCTGATCATAGTATCATTTGGGCTATCAGCTGTGTCTCACTTCAGCACTTAGAAAAAGCTCTGTGTGAAGGTTGAGTTGTAGTTGAGTCAAAAAAATTTTTTTCACTTTATCTTGTTTTAGTTAATACTATAAAGCATTCTGTAATACTGAGCTGTCTCCCACATTTTAGATAATACATGCCTTGATTTCTTTGAAAACTGTACATTTATTAGAATTTTTTCTGATGAACATGTGTTTATAAGTTTTAAATGTTACAGAATCTGGATAAATGTTAAAATGTTCCCATTTTCCCCCATTATTTTCCAGTTGTCATTTTTCATTTCATTGATTGATAGAGAACATAATGTAGTTGGATTTTTACAATATTTGACATGTTCTGAAATTAAACTCCAGCTATTTTCTATCAAGTTTGAAGATTTGTTATCTCTCCTCATGATTATTTGCTATGCATTTGGCTTAAATTATTTAGCTTCTTCCTGTTTCATTACATCTTTCTCATCCCATCAGTTCCCAATAGTAGGATTTCATGCTTCCAAACAAATGTCTCCTATAGACTTCAGTAGTTGAAAACTGTCACTTATCATGGGGAATCTGATACACATGAGTTTGCCTTTTAGTTTATTCGTTTCACTTTTTTTTAAAAAGCAGTTTTACCTTTTGATAAAGGTAAGATGTTATTCAGTGGAAAATATTATGCACAATTATAATTAATTAAATGATCTCTTTTTGTTGTTAATGGCTTGTGATATTAAGGTTTGTTTGTTTTTAAACTAAAGAGATGATAGTATCAAATTCTGGCTTTTTCTGGCTTTCAATGAAAGGTGGGATTTAGTTTTGTTTTTAACTTTTAAGTTACCAGTGCATTATGAAACCAATAGCAGTTTCACTTTTAGGATTTTTATATTTATATAAATTAGGATTATTTATTAATATTAGCTTTAACTTCCTTTAACTTTATGGAAGAGAACCTGTCCTGAGGATGTTTGTATAATTTTATGCATAATATTCCTGTGAGGCTGAGTAAAATTCTTCCATCAACTAAAATCGTAGCAGTAGAACCTGTTCATCTACTTAGCTATCTTTCTTGGGATTAACCAGATGCAATTATAACTGGCTTTTAAAAGTTCCAACCTTTTCCTTGCTTATTTCAAAGTGGTTCTTTAGAACTGTTAAGCTATATGGTCAGTATTTGTCCTGCTGTCTAAAGCTACTTAAATATAGGATTGGGGCTGTTTGTTTTTTAAAAGTAGTTTGAAAAAATTTCTTTGCTACTTGTTCTTCATGCAACTTTTATAGGAGTTCAAATTCCCTGGAAAAATAAGGGTTTTGTAAGATTTCTTTGAAGAAGTATAAAGGTTGCTAAAGGTATATAGTTGTCTTAATATTGACATAAATTTTCCTTATTCTGTAGGTATCTCTGAAAATTATTGTTTTAGGTATTCTATTTATGTATATAATCATTGTTTAAAATTTTGTAGTAACATAGTCAGTAGCACATAAAGATACCATATTAACCAGAATACTGGGTTATTTCAAGTAAAGATATGACTTTGAATGAGAAATGGAGTTTGGGAAATAGGTACTGGGAAATCCTGCATTCTGAGATAACTTTCTAAATATGTGGTCATTCTGTATTATTTAGACTAGATGTGAAGAGTATATAAAAATATTCTCTTCACAGTCACATACCACTGGCCACCTTTTTCTTACACTCCGCAGTATTAATAATGGTGATCCTTCCAAGCTCTTGTGTTTTTACACAGTCATACGTTGGTGATATATTTGGGATTTATTATACCATGAAATCATACCATGTCTTGTACTTTTTTCCATGCTTTGGAGAACTTTCCATATCTGTGTCTCACGTATTTTTTTTTAGTTCTGTATATAAATACACCAGATTACCTGTTGGTGAATGCAAAGGTTGCTCCAGTGCTTCACTGTTGTAGGCTGTCCTGCAAAATACAGAGTATTTTGATGCATATTTTGTGATTATTTCTGCAAGACCATTTGTAAAGGTATAATTGCTGTGTCAAGGAACATATCTATTTGAAATACTTACAGGTACTGCAGAATTGTTCTCCCAGGAGTCTGTGCTGGGTTACCCTTCGCTGGCAGTCTAGTGCTGGTTCCCTCACACGCTTGCCCCCAGGGCATTACCGTTCTTGTTCATTTTTTTTGCTGATCTGATGGCCGCAAAAAAATATCTCTTTATTTTCATTCCCTTGTCTAAGAGCAAGGTTAATATCTTTTCACATTTCTGTTGGTTTTCTTTCTTTCATTTTTATTTGTTTGATTGTTCATCCCCTTAGCCCACATTTCTTTTGATTTGTTCATTTGTTCTCATTGTTTTCTAGGAACGCTATATATTTTGGATTGGGTTACTATATATGTGTTGCAAGTACTTCCTCCTAATCTGTCATGTGTTTTTTAAAACTTTATTTTAAACCATTACGTAGTCTTTGGTAACTTCTGGGTTTTGTTGTCTTAGGAAGGCCCGTTGCACCCTTAGTATTATAAATGCATTATGCTGAATACATTATCCTTTAATCTTTTGAAACTGTATTTCATCAAGGCTAAGAAATACCGTCGTTGATTACATGAGCCAGTATTTTATATACTGAGATAGAGGGGACCAAATCTTGAGGAATGCACGGAGTATTTTCTAATCGTTTCAAATTTTATTTATAGTTACATAAAGATTTCTTCTAAGACATTTATTCTGATCAGTTTTTTAAAAACTCTCATAAAAAGGAACGTCTGTTCTGTCAGTTCTTTATCTTTGCATCAGCAATCCTCAGACCTTGGGTGTTCCCCTCAATTTGTCCCTCATTTTAATACAGCTTTCATTATTACTGAGTATTCATCAGGCAGTAATAATGTATATGGAACACCTTTTATGATACAAGTATTTTATTAGATACTTGCATAATGTTCTCATCTAAGCCTTGCAGCAGCCCTTTAAGTGTTATTAGTGTGCTTTACAGTTGAGGAAACTGGGACTCAGAAAAGTTAAGTTGCTTTGTAATTACAAACAGTTAAAGTGATGGAGATTCCTGAGCTCAGAGCAAGCACCCTGAGTACCGTACATAAGTGGTTCAGAGGTGCAGGCTGTGGGTCTGAGACATTTGTAGAGATTGGAAAACTAAATACATGGGCGAGATTGACCCTCAGGTATATGGTCAGTCTAGAATGGAGCACGTAAAGTGTGTGGTTAAATGTGTGATTCTAATTTTCATACCTTTCAGAACCAGTGTATGCCGTGCCTCCAGATAAATGTTTACTTTTGCCCTTATTAATAAGCTTGCTGATACTCCGGCTCTTGTCAGTTTTCATATTGTTATAGTTCTCGAATCAGTAGGATTTATAACTGGATCTTCCCTTTAATGTGGGAAGTAAATGCAGTGGTACCAGAAATGTTGCATAACCACTCTCTCCATCTGTATGTTAAACCTAAACCAGAACAGGAGATGAGAATTGTGCACTAGCATGAGCAAAGTCATTGCGTTTGAATCACAGTCAATCTCAGTAGTCATCCTCCTTGAACCTTTAAAGTATATTTTTAAAACTGCTTACATAATAAGAATGGCAGAGTTTTATTGTGACCCTTGGCAGAGTTTTATTATGACCCCAAGGAAGTTATTTAAGCTTTTTATTTCCACACAGGCATTTAAAGTTTTTGTTTCAAACTGAACAAACAGAATGAACAGTCCGTACTGTTTGCTTGTGTATAAAAAATGATTGAACAGATCCCAGGCATCTCAGACAGGGCAGGTAGAAGAGTCCCAGTGCTCGTGTTAGGAACACTAACTCAAGTGCCTAGAAAACCTACTGTTGCCACGCCATACAGGGATTTGTGGCTGTAAGGGCTGGAGGCAGAGCTCTGGGTAGACAGAGTGCAAGTCTCTTCTCCAGTCCTGTGGCTATCTGGGGTTTAATCCATGCCTTGCAGTTACTTCTGTGTGTAACAGGTTGAGTGTGTGAGAAGCAGTGTTCTTAAAAGTTGGCAAACCTGTTTTACTTGTTTCTCAACCTTTGCAGATCATTGCTTATGAAACACTGGTATTTACAGTAAATATCTTGTTTTAGATGTAGGCCAGCCCCATCCAACCGTTTGTCCTTCAACAACTTCGCCCTTTGGTAAGTTGGCACGTGGTTTGAGGTGGCCTTTGGTGATGGAGTGTCTAAAGGGAAAAGCTAAAGGGAAAGGCATGAAGAGAGTAACGTTTCCAGGAGAACGTGATCATACCAGGGATGGACGAGCCCTTGAGAGGAGAAAGGATTCTCTCTGTCTGTGTTATGTGACCTTTGGCTAATTCCTGCAGCATCCTGACTTCATAGCCTTTTGTGTAAATGAGAACATTTGGATGTTATACACCCCTTTATCCCTGTGACTCCATCCGGTGATCTGTTTTACTGTGCGTGTGTGTATGTCAGTAGCTCACAGTGTTAATATTTAGCAGATTGAGTCCTAGATTAAACCATCTGAATTCATTTGTAAAACTTGGTTACCTGTCTCCTAAATTGTAGCCGTAATTTAATTAGATAATCCAGATAGTCCCTTAGTATGGTATCTGGCCCATACTAAGCCCTCAGGAAATAACTCGCTCTTCAAAACTCTGTTCAGATGTCCTAATGCTACCTGTATCTTGGGTCTCCCAGGTGAAAGGGGGAGAGTTCCTCTCGTTGTGCCATACACACGTCTTCCGCTGTCCTCTCATTTAGCACCATGCTGTGGGTGCTAGCAGGGCTGCTTAGCACTGGTATGAAAATCGTCACCAGTTTATCTGCATGTGTAGTGCTCCACTTAGATTATGAGCCCCTTGAGGACAGAAACAAGCTGATTTGTGTTCATAAATTCAGTGTCTGGCATGATAAGTTTTGTTGGAGGAAAAAAGTTTATTCCTGTTTAAATAAGGTCCCCTCCTCTCTCAGAAGAAGATAATGTTGGAACAAAGGTGTTCAGTAGAAATATTCTCAAAAATCCTGGGCATAGGGACTTCCTTGATGGTCCAAGGGTTAAGACTCTGTGCTTCCAGTGCAGGGGGCTTGGGTTCAATCCCTGCTCAGGGAATTAAAGAGTTTGTTTCCATGCCGTGACTAAAGTTCTCACATGCTGCTACTAAGACCCAGTGCAGCAAAATTTAAAAAAAGTTGGGCGTCTTCTCCAAACACCTTTCTTTCTTATTTTTTTTTTTAAGTTATTTGCCACTGTACTCCCAAGGATTCAATCAGTTTTTTTACTTTGCTTCTTCACAGTGTTTTCCTTACAAAAAAAACTGAAGTGAGAAAATGACCGCCTGGTGGAGAATAAAGCATCACAATGGCAGCACAAAAGAGTTGCTCCTGGAATCAAGGCCCTGGGGTCATGTTACAGCATCTGCTGCTTTCTCGCCACATGACAGTGATCGAATCATTGTATCTGTCTGACTCTACAAAGTGGGCATGCTTCAGTGACTTGTAATGGTAGAAGTACAGACTCCGGGATGTGAAGGGCTAGAGTCCTCTGGTGGTGCTCTGGTCTCTCAGGTCTTTTCTAAGTTCTTCTAACTTAATCGGAGGTGATACTCATATAGTGCCAGCACTGGACCTGCTTACTAGAACACACTCAGTTACTTCATGAGCGGAGTTAGTTCAGTTCATACCATACCCTTGTGGGGGGTGGGGGGAAGCCTATTTATTTTACCTAATACACAATTTTTTATTGTTAAAGGTGTTTAAGTTAATTGTACCCTTTGTTCCCTGTTGAAAAACAGAACTAAGATGTAAGTGGTGATCAAGTAATTATAGTTCCATCATGCCGGTGTTGTAGGGAAGAATGAACAGCAAAGGCCTACCTGAGGATTAAGTTGTACGATTAAAGGTTAATACTTTCTCAACACAAACATACGGGTCTCTCCTTCATCCTGTAACTCTTACAGTTAATTTTGGTAACTTGAGACACACACAAAGCATTAAAGCCGACTAGGTCTTTATTGATTGCATGTTCCTTAGAAAAGATGGAAGTGTAGGGAAAATTATTCTTAGTACTACTGATACAAATCAAACTATTAGGTGCCTTTCAGCATAGTGCATATGGTATCTGAACCTTTGTCACCTATGAAACTTTTGTCCAAATCACTTCGCAGTTGCCGTGTTTTAAAGGAACCCCTCAAAATCCCCCGCTGGTAAGTTCTCCTTTCCCTGTTTTACTGGTTTTGAACCTCATACCGTTTTACTGAATAAACATTTTCTCCCAACTCTTCAGTTTCTGTTTTCTTCATTTGTTCTGCTTTTCAGAGTGCATCAGTGAGTGAGTGAATTTTACTGCAGTGTAATAGAGAACTGCCGAACTGTGGCTTAAGATGGTGGTTACTGTCCTACCCCCTTACGTGGTTTGTTTCCAGGAATCTCGATGGAAGGGCCGACCGAACTAAGATAACCATCCCATGGCTCCAGACTCAGATGTCAAATAAAGCATAAGCTGTGCACAGCCAACAGCAAAAGGAAGTCCCAACTGCCGGAAATGAAGAGAGAACAGAGCAATGCACGGAGGAACTGGAAGAGACATTGGCCTTCAGGGTCGTCATCTTGGCTGAGAACCTCGCCGTTGAACTGTGGGGCTTTTACAGCGAGACAGAGCCTGACAGTTCCAGGAAGGGGGCCCGGGACCCCTGCTGGTGCTGCAGCCTCCGGGAGCGGGGTGCAGAGCTCTGCACAGCAGCCTCTAAACCTGAGACTGGGTGGAGGGAAAGGAATGGTCCCGTGAGAAGAGCTGAAATGTCTGGTGCAGTCTTGCTCTCCAGCATCCACGCGCAGCTCAAGAATTACTGTGTGCGCCTCCTTAATGTGCAGGGGCAGTGGGCTGCTGGTGCTGAAGCAGCGAAGCAAACAAATGTCTGCCCTCCTGGGGGCCTCTCTTCCTGTGCCACTGGGAAGGAATGTACTATTGTACAGATCAGACACACTTGATAGTCTAAGAAGTGGCAGGAATAAGATAGAATAAGCGTAAAAGAGATGGGGAAAAATGATTCACACAAGGAAGATCCAGTACACACATATATTTTAGGGGTTTTAAGCAGGAGAAAATAGGTGTGGCAGTTGTGAGCTGACCTAAACCTATGTATTCATGTACCACCCTTGGTAGATAATAGCACCCACTGAAAGCCCACTCACCCCACACACACACTCTCTCTCCTGCCCTCCCATCAGCCCCTAACAGGTCATAAGGAAGACAGTTTCTTAGCGACTTATGTCACCAACACAGATTAAACAGTTCTTACTGCCTCTTCTGCAGGCTTAAGGAAGTTGTTCTCTGCCTTTGAGATGCCCTAACTACTGCCTTACCTGAAAATCCCCTTCAAGAAGCAGAATTCTGTTACCCTTAGCAAAACCTTGTTCGTGGCTGGACAGAGGACCTTCCAGGAGCCTGTATTAGGACATCTTCCCAAAGGGTGAGGGTTCAGACCAAGCTGGGTTCTTTGACCTTTTCTTGCAGGGTGGACGTGCAACTCCACTCTTGGCCAGTCCATGTAATCTTACAGGCCACTAATTTCACCAAAACTTCGACATTTAGTATGTAAATTAGCAAAGCATTATATGTTGGCCAGGAGAAACACAACAGTACTTAAGAAAGTTTCTTAAAGATTTCACAGGCCACGTAACGTGGAGAAGTTTTGAAGCTAACCAAATCCCGTGGACAAAGAAGGCTGGCAGACTGCTGTCCATGGGGACACAAAAGAGTTGGACACGACTTGTAGACTAAACAGCAGTGGTGACAGAGTCAGGATAGAGTTTATACTGGCAAATTTTCAATAAAACAAGTTGATATCATAAAAGAAGACATGAATAAGGATATAGTTAAGGTTGTTACATAGATAAGGGCTTCCCTGGTGGCTCAGCTGTTAATTTGCCTGCAAAGCAGGAGATGTGGGTTTGATCCCTGGGTTGGGAAGATCTGGAGGCAGGCATGACAACCCACTGCAATATTCTTGCCTGGAGAATCCCATGGGCTGAGTAGCTTGGCGGGCTACAGTCTAGTCACTAAGAGACAGACCCACAGTGACTGAGCATGCACGTGCAGAGTTAAGGTGTTTTTTTTTTTTTCTTTTAATAACAAAACTATTGTGAATATTTGTAGATAAATTTGAAGTTTTAGATATTTTTAAAAATGTGGATCATTGTAAAATAACACTGAATCTGTTTTTTAAAGTCTCCCAAGTAATCCACCAGAACTGGATGGTTTATGATGTGGTCTGTCAAACATTCAAGAAACCACCTTTATAAATACTGTAGTAGAAAAAATTTTTTAAAGGAGAGGGAAGTTCAGCTGTGACGCTGAAGTTAAATGGGATATGTGAAGGGAAAGTAATATAGTTCAGTCTCTCATGAACATGGTTAAACTAATCTAAATTGTAGAATTTCACTTTCACCAATTACAATACACTCATTGTGGCAAAGGAAAATTGATTGCCAAAATGGAAGAATGATATACACCGGGAAAATCTTTCCATGTAACATTCCACATTGATAAAGACAAAAATAGCATCTCAATGCAAAAGAGGAAACAACGCAGCACTCGTTTTAAAAATCAACAAAATGAGGGCCTCCCTGGCATTCCCGTGGCTGAGTGCTTCCACTGCAGGGGCGCACGTTGGATCCTTGATTGGGGAACTAAGATCCCGGATGCCACTTGACGTGACCAAAATAGAGGGGGGAGACAATCAGTCAAACGAAACATTCTCTTGATGGATTATGAATAGACAGAAGCTTCCTTGATATGGTTTTGATAGGGGCTTCCCTCATGGCCCAGCTGGTAAAGAATCCTCCTGCAATGCGGGAAACCTGGGTTCGATCCCTGGGTTGGGAAGATCCCCTGGAGAAGGGAAAGGCTACCCACTCCAGTATTCTGGCCTGGAGAATTCCATGGACTGTATAGTCTATGGGGTCGCGAAGAGTCGGACACAACTGAGCAACTTTCCCTTTACTTAATATGGTAAATGGTAACTGGCTCAGTGGGCAAAGAATCCGCCTGCGATGCAGGAGATGAAGGAGACAAGGATTCAGTCCCTGGGTCGGGAAAATCCCCTGGAGAGGGAAATGGCAACCCACTCCAGGTTCAGTCCATGGAGTCACAAAGAGTTGGACACAACTTAAGTGAGTTGATAACACACATGCACACTAAAAACATATGGTTTGGGCCTTCCCTGGTGGTCCAGTGGTAAGGACTGCAGCATTACCAAAGCAGGGGGCCTGGGTCCGATCCCTGGTCAGGGAACTCGATCCTGCATAACAATAACATGATGAGTTAAGGGTATAACTAGTAACTAGATATGTCAGCTGTAGGACAGGGATGACTATTGTGCATCTTGTTCCACGTTACGCTGAGAGCCTGGCCACCACAGTAAGACTAGAAGAAGAAATAGACATTGTAAAGTAAGAAACGATTATTATTAGCGGGCAATACAATTGTTTATTTGAAAGTCCTAGGGAAATTGCAAAGTATTGTAACAAGAAAGTTGAGGGTTTGGAGCTAGAATATGCAATATACAAGAATCAATAGTGCTCTATTTAAAAGTGTAATATTTAAAAGAGTTTTATTCACAATAAAAACTATAAGACAGCTAGTAAAATGCCTAGTAAAAAATGTGCAAGAATTATATAAAAGCAGAACCAAAATAAATGAAGCAATATTCCATGTTTCAGGATGGGAAAAGCTAATATATTAAAGTGTCAGTTCTTGCCAAAGTCATCTAGAAATTCACTGAAGTTCCAAACAAATTCTCAACAAAATTTTTCATGGAATACAATAAACCTACCTAACTTAATATGGAAAGACAGAGAGCCAAGACAGTTGTTGTTGTTGTTTTTTTTTTTAAGAGAATCATTAGAGGGGAGGGGCACCTATATCTTAGGCAAGACAACAGGACTTAAAAAGTTGTGATTAGCCCTAGTGGTGCAAGTTTGGGATGTATAGATCTGTTGTGTAGAATAAAGGTCCAGATATATGAGAACTTGATATGACAGAAAGTGGGGAAATAAAAGTTCCTTTGGCTTTATTTGCTGGGTTTTCCCTACTGCACATGAGTTTTCTCTAGTTGCTGTGGGGGCTACTCTCTAAGGGGAGTGGGCTTCTCACGGCAGTGGCTTCTCTTGTTACAGAGCACTAGGCGTGCAGACTCAATAGTTTTAAAGGAGTTTTCGATAAATGGCATTAGGACAATTGCATGTTCATGTGGGAAAAAATTAATGTACCTTTCTCACACCATACACAAAAAAATTTGGTAGATTGAGAACATTTTAAACATGCTTTGGAAAGACATACAGAAAAGAAAAAGAAAAATACCATGACCTAGTGCAAAGAAATAGTTGAATGTGACAGAAAATCATCCATTAAAAGATAAATGCATCTGTTTGTATTAAACGTAGAAACTTAAATCGTGCAAAAGACACTAAATATGAAAAGGCAATCCACAAACTTGCAGTGAACTTGCAATGTATCTACCAGTAACTGACAAAGGAAGCATCCAGAAAGGATGAATTAAGGGGAAAAAAATAATACATGAAAGACCCAAAAGGTCAATTAACACAAAAATATTTTAGATCTCTAAATATAAGACCAGAAACTATAAAACTCTTAGAGGAAAAGATAGGTAGAACACTCGATGACAAATCAAAGCAAGATCCTCTATGACCCACCTCCTAGCGTAATGGAAATAAAAACAAAAGTAAACAAGTGGGACCTAATTAAACTTAAAAGCTTTTGCACAGCAATGGAAACTATAAACAAGCTGAAAAGACAACCCTCAGAATGGGAGAAAATAATAGCAAATGAAACAACTGACAAAGGATTAATTTCCAAAATGTACAAAGAGCTCATACAACTCAATACTGGAAAAACAACCCAATCAGAAAGTGGGGAAAAGACCTAAACAGACATTTCTCCAAAGAAGACATACAGATGTCTAACAAACACATGAAAAGGTGCTCAGCATCGCTCATTATGAGAGAAATGAAAATCAAAACCACAATGAGGTATCACCACAAACCGGTCAGAATGACCATCATCAAAAAGTCTACAAACAGTAAATGCTGGAGAGGATGTGGAGAAAAGAACCCTCTTGCACTGTTGGTGGGAATGTAAATTGGTACTGCCACTTGGTACAGCCACCATCCATGGAAGATGGTATTGAGATTCCTTAAAAAACGAAGGAGAAAAAAAAATCTAGGAATAAAACTATATGACCCAGAAATCCCACATGAGTTCAGTCCCCCAGTTGGGGAACTAAGATTCCACCTGCTTTGTGAAAACAGCCCTCATGTTGCACCTATGCAGCCAAATAAATAATTTTTAAAAAGAAAATAGATGTCATAAAATAACAAAATAGTTCATACATCCACATAAAAACACAACAGAGCAACTTGTTGCTTATGATAAAATACATAGACTCTAATATCTCTGAGACCTTTGCATTAATCTCCTAGTATCTAACAGATTTTATATTTAGTTCACTAGTTGTAAAATCGCTTTCCTTATTAAGAAAGGCTGAGATTTTATAGTCCTATGTATACATACATAATTTTTAAATCCTAGTGATTAGCGTTATAGATTGATTTCTAAAGAGAGTCACATATTTCTAACTTCATATTTTTATTTCTGGAAGAAGTTACTTATATCATTGTTCCCACAATATATTGTGTGCTTATTTGGGCTTCCCTGGTGGCTCCAACTGTAAAGAATCACCTACCAATGCAGGAGACCCAGGTTTGTTTAATCCCTGGGTGGGCAAAATCCCCTGGAGAAGGGAATGGCTACCCACTCCAGTATTCTTGCCTGGAGAATCCCATGGACAGGAGCCTGGCATGCTACAGTCCACAAGATCGCAAAGAGTAGGACACAACTGAGTGACTAACACTTTCCCTTTTTTTTTTTTTTTTCATTAAGATATCTACAGGGATGTTTCTTACAGCAATGACTGAAGTAACAGGGGCAAAAGTAGGTGACTTACATACTAGCACTAGAGCCTCCAGTCAGATCCAGTCTATAGCCCTAAGCTAAGAATGGTTTTACAGGTGTGCAATGAAGGGCTTAGTGAGTCTGGCTTACTCAATCCTGCTCATTCCAAAGGTAAGTCTGACCCTTGGCCAGCTTCCCTGGGAGATAACCTTTAAGCTCTTGGAATAACCCGCCTTCCCTGAGTGCCTGTGTCTACCTGGGGCCTGAATCACATCAGACAGTTTATCCTAACAGTGGTTTCTGGCAGGAGGGGCCTCGTGAATGGCAGGATCAGTTTGCTCTCCAGAGGATTTAGGAGCTGAGTGACTTAAGGTCAGCCATGTGGGTGCTCCATGCCTGTGAGAACTGACCCTCAATGGCAGCCCTGGACATGAAGTTTTAGTTTCCCTGGTTGACAAGTCTATATGTGTGCCCCACATCACTTTGGGGAGAATTAAATGCTGTCCATGCGACTTTTCTAGAGAGGACGCCTGGAAGCTTGTACCTGGTTTTCTGAACTCTTCCCTATGTGCCTTTTACATTCACTGATTTTAAACTGTCTTTTTGCTATGGATTGTAGCTGTCAACCACTTTTCTGAGTTTTATGACACTGAACTAGAGGGTAATCTTGGGGACCCTGACACAACATATTAAAAAAAACTTTTTTAGAGACCATATGTGTCCTGTGAAGCTTAAAATATTTTCTGTCTGGCCCTATACAGAAAACTTTTGCGAATTCATGCAGAAATGTAGCAAATAAATAACCTATGTTATTTTCATACATTGACATCAGATCAGTTAAAATGGATGAATAGAGATATACATAAAGCTCCAACTGTTTTAAGTGAAAAAAGTAACAAGAATAAAACAGTATGATACTATTGGTGTAACTTAAGCTATCAAGACTTCCTTATAACTCAGATGGTAAAGAATCTTCCTGCAATGCAGGAGACCTGAGTTCCAGCCCTGGGTCAGGGAGATCCCCTGGAGAAGGAAATGGCAATTAACACACACATGAGTAAATGCACAGCTTGTTTATTCAGTATGTCGTGTCCCACTCTTGCGACTCCACGGACTGTAGCCCATCAAGTTCCTCTGACCATGGGGATTCTCCAGGCAAGAATACTGGAATGGGTTGCCATTTCCTCCTCCAGGGGATCTTCCCAACCCAGGGAATGGAACCCATGTCACCTGCATTGGCAAGCAGATTCTTTACTACTGAGCCACCTGGGAAGCCCAACAGTACAGGTAAAACCTAAAAGATTACTACGGAGGGCATCTCGAACTTTAGGATTGTGGTGAGCTCTGGGGAGCAAATGGAATGGAAGGTAAGGTTCATTTGTCAGATTTTCATCCTTAAAAGGAGAGATTCAAGGCGTGGGGGGAAATGAGTGTCTCCCATCCAAGTGCTAGCTTCCCAGATCAGGTAGGATCAGGCGCATTCATGGTATGGTACAGACTAAGACTGAGTCTCGTAAAACAAATGAAAAGGTTTTACTTTATTGATACTAATATATATATATATGTATTTTTTTTTCACCAAATCTGTTTATCCTGGAATTTTAGAATCATTATTCTAAAGATCTCAGCTGCTTCAAATTCCTCAAGTCCTCAGTTAAGAAACAGGCCTTGGTAGGTGAATTGCCCAGGGTCGTGCTGAATTCTTGTTTAACAGGCCCTCTGTGGGGAGTATGGTCGTGCTGGTAGGGTCAGTTATTTTGAACTGTGGAAACTTGAAAACTGATTCTCATAAAGATATGAGGGCTGTGGTATACATTCCAGAGACATACCAAGTTCTCTTTCAATTTTGTCAGTCTATAAATTAAAGAACATTGAGAGATTAGATGAGTAAGGAGAGAGAGGCGCATACATTCTGAGAATTCATAAAACCAGCTTTTTTACAAATAGTAAGCCATGTCCTTCTCGGGTTAATTTCCTTTATGCTGGGAGCAGGATTCTGAACCCATTTAGGTTTACAGTTGAAGCAATGTACATAATTTGTGTTTTCTTTTAAAAAATTTTTGCTCTTTGAAGCAGTTATAGAGATCATGCGAAGTTTATTGTCTGCTGATACCTAGATGATTTTAAAGGTATTAAAAGTTAAATACTAGTAGGATCTTAAGTACTCATCAAATAAGCAAAGGGTTTTTAAAATGCTTTGTAAACTGTAAATTAGGGTGAAGTGGTACTAATGTGAACCATACTGAATTCAGACTTACAGTGTATAAAATTTAATGATACCTTCCCTACCTACCTTAAGGGCTCCCCTAGTGGCTCAGATGGTAAAGCGTCTGTCTGCAATGCAGGAGACCCGGATTAGATCCCTGGGTTGGGAAGATCCCCTGGAGGAGGAAATGGCAGCCCACTCCAGTATTCTTGCCTGGAAAATCCCATGGACCGTGGAGCCTGGTAGGCTACCGTCCATGGGGTCGCAAAGAGTCGGACACGACTGAGCGACTTCACTTTCACTTCCCTACCTACATTCAGGGAGTTACTGGGAGAATCAAATGAGATAATAAACATTTTAAAAGGAAAAAAAAGAAGAAATCTTTTATAAATGTTAAAATACTATGTAAATGAGTTATAATAAAGTATTACCATCATTACTGTGATGACACTCATGGGGGCTAATTTTAATTGTGAAGGGAAAAGAAAGGAAAACATGCTTTCTTGGTTCCTGAGACCAGAGGTGAGCTGTGAGCTATGAATAAGGAAAAGTAATAAACACTCATTTAGCTTTTCCTTCGTCCACACGAGGTCACACGAGAGATGAAAGAAGAGCACAACACAGCTCATGCCATTTTCTCAACATTTACTGAACACCCACTGCGTGTTAGGTGTGGGGGTCAGACGGCTGAGAACTTACTGTATTAATCGTCCTCAGATTTGTCTAATGAGGTATTCTCCTTGTTTCTCACATGGAAACTGAAGCCCAGGGAAGTGAAGTAGCTTAAAATCAGATGGATCCAGAGCTAGCCTTCAAACCCGTTGTTTCTGGCTTCAAAACACATGCTTCCAAAAATCACCTACAATACAAGAAAGCTAGGATCCAAACAAGCAGTCTGGTGAAGGGAAGCAACAATAGAGGAGGTAAGTGAAAGAAGACACTGGTGTAGGGGGCGGGGGAGCAGTTCAGGGAGGCTTCTGGAACCAGGCAGGACGTTTAGGAGGCCCTGCAGGATAGCTGGAATTAAGAAGATGCAGAAGAATGAACGTTATCAGCAAGGGAAGGTGGTAACTATGGTTACCATTTACCAGGCTCCCTACCAGGTGGAGCCCAGCAGTGTGTCCTGGGGATGGGAACATGCACCAGGTGTGCTGCCTCTCTGGTCAGTTGATCCCAGGACAAGAAACGGGCATGGGTAGATGGGGAAGATGCTGAGGAAGCAGGAAGCAAAGGATTTTTCTCGTCTCCCTAAGGCCTGTACGGTAACACTCATTTGGTCAACATACCACATTGGAGAACCATGGGGATGGCAACCAACTTGTGTGTTTGCTTAAGTCTGTCATTTTGTTTTTATTTAACATTTTCTTCCAGTTTTATTGAGATATAATTGATATTTGTTGCTGTTCAGTCGCCAAGTCGTGTCCAATTCTTACGACTCCATGGACTATAGTTCACCAGGCTCCTCTGTTCGTGGGATTCTCCAGGCAAGAATACTGGACTGGGTTGCCATTTCCTTTTCCGGGGGATCTTCCCAACCCAGGGGTCAACCTGTGACTCTTGCGTCCCCTGCATTGCAGGCAGATTCTTTACTTCTGAGCCACTAGGGAAGCCCAGTGTACGGCATAGTGACTAACATATACTGTGAAATGATAACCACAATCAGTTTGTTTAATATCCATTGTATCATATAGATGCAACAAATATTTTTTCCTTGTGATGAGAACTTTTAGCATCTACGGTCTTAGCAACTTTCAAATATACCATACAGCAGTGTTAGCTATAGTCTGCACGCTGTACATTACGTCCTCAATATTTGTTCACCTTATAACAGGAAGCT
>NW_011494608.1:1941343-1944838 GCF_000754665.1 Bison bison bison | reverse complement strand
CTTGTACCTTTTGAAAAATCCTTTATAAAGTAGCTGTTGATGTAAGGTGGAGAGGGGTTGGGGTTTTGAAACACGGAGGTAGAATTCAATAGACCTGGGTGCAGTGTAGAATTCAGTAAACCTCTTCCCTTAACACAATGCACTGTATATGCACTTACGCATTTTTATTATTTTTTAAATTTTCTTATTTTTGGCTGTGCTGAGTCTTTGTTGTTGCTCTCTAGTTGCAGCAGGCGGGAGCTACTCTTTGTTGGGGTGCACGGGCTTCTCACTGCGGTGGCTTCTCTTGTTGCAGAGCACAGGCTGTAGGCATACAGGCTTCATTAGCTGCAATACACAGGCTCAGTATTTGTGGCACACAGGCTTAGTTGCCCTGCAGCACGTGGGACTTCCTGGACCAGGGATCGAACCCATGTCCCCTAATTCTTAACCACCGGACCGCCAGAGAAGTGCACTTATGCATTCTTAAATTGTATGAGTGTATTGAACCTCAGTTACATCTGTCCTACCTTTGGGGTTATGAGTATAAAATAACCAATGTGAAAATACTTTGAAAAATGTGGACTGATGCAGATGATGGGTTTTATGTTTCAGCAGCACCAACATCATTCCTATTGTAAAGCTGAAATAAAGTTGAAAACAGGAAGTTTATCACAACATGTGCTCTAATATGGTTTTAAAGGCTTCCTGTCCCCCCGCCAAAGTTTATAAGACTTGTAAAATAGATGTCTGTATATTTCTCATTTCTTTCAGCAATGGTTTTTAAAGACAACTAAATCATGTTCTGGTAGCCAAACTTTCCAAATAAAAGTGGTACTCTGAGCCAAGGGAAACCTCATTCTGGACATAAGGCACTGTGAGTGTTGTAACTGCTCAGTTTTCATGTTTTTCCTAAGACTAATGAAAGTACAGATGGTAAGTTTCCCTGTGCTGTGCATCCTCTGCTGGTCACCAGAGTCAGGAGGGTACGTGGGCTTCCAAGCAGGCGGATTCCTGCGCCCGCCTCGTGCTGCGCTGCACCCCCCGTCCAGCAGTGCTGTGGAACACTGTAACTTGTATTCTGCCAGCCAGTTTTCTTTGCGTGTTTGATCTGTTGTTTTTGTTGTTTGTTTGCTTTTTCTACCAGCCAGTTTTGTCAGATTTCAATTCTTGTAGTGTGTATTGTTAGGAGAAGGTGGTGGCACCCCACTCCAGTACTCTTGCCTGGAGAATCCCAGGGATGGGGGAGCCTGGTGGGCTGCCGTCTATGGGGTCGCACAGAGTCAGACACGACTGAAGCAACTTAGCAGCAGCAGCAGTGTGTATTGTTAAAACAGCCCATAGGTTTTTCCCGATCTAAACATCTGTTGAGATCCACTCCTCCTGTTAAGAGTCACTGTCCTGTAGAAAATAAGGCAGAAATGAGACAGTCTTCATCACTCAACCTTCTGGACACTGACATGCCCCTCGACTTAGCACAAGATGCTTCATTACCTAGGCCGGTGGTTTTCAAACATTTCTTATAAGGGAACATATCCTTTAAAAAAGAAATCTTGTAGTATTGAAACATATACATTACCATATGTAAAAGAGATAGCCAGTGGGAATTTGCTGTATGCATTTGGAGCTCAAACCCAGTGTCCAGTCTCAGCCTAGAGGGGTGGGATGGTGAGGGAGGCGGGAGGGAGGTTCAAGAGGGAGGGGACATAAAGTATGCTTGTGGCTGATTCATGTTGATGTATGGCAGAAACCAACACAATATTATAAAGCAATTATCCTTCAATTAAAAATAAAACAGACAAAGAAAGGAAACTTTCGGGGACTTCCCTGGCGGCCCAGCTGTTACGTTTCCACACTCCCACTGCCCCGGTATGTGTTCTACCCTTGGTCGGGGAGTTAAGATCCTGCATGCCACATGGCCAAAAACTAAATAAAATAGAAATCTTTCATCAAAACCCAACATAAGTCACACGCCTGTGAGCCCAGTTGCTAGGCTGCTCCCCGAATCTAATCCCTGGAAGCATGGGAGGAGCCTGACTTGACTGCCACTAACATAAGGCCGCCTTCCTTACCCTCCTCATTGGCCACTGGCCTCAACGAACTCTCCAGTCTAGCCATTCCTACCTAACCTTGTGTGCGTCTGCAGAGTCCTTCTGTGTCGCAGTTCTGTGCCTCTGCATACGTTATTCTACTGGGAATCTCCCCCACATTACGGAGTTTTTATTTTGATGACATTTAATTATCCTTGATCTGAACTTTTCCTAGAACCCTTCCCTGACATCCTTGTCTGGGCCTCCGGGCCATTCATTTGGCTCCTCCAGAGAAGTGACTTCACAATAACGGTTCACCTATTTGTCCGACTCACCCACGTGGCAGGTATGTTCTTTTTAAGGGCAGAAACATTGTTATTTAATATTCTGCTTCCTGTGTTAGGCAGGTGGTTGGTAAAGTGATGAATAATGTCTACTGGATGGGTGGATGTGCAGGAAGATGGACAGATAAAAGAAGGAATTTACCAACAGACCCGGTGAATGAAGTGTCCCAAGACCTCGAACCCAGCAGGGGAGCAGACGGAACAAAGAAGAGAATCCTCTTCAGAGGGCTGGCTGCCTTGGAATGTGCCTGTAAGTTAGGAGTGGACCTGCCGCCACTTCCCAGAATACAGTCATCACCCGGGTGGCCCTGGGGAACAGTCCAGCATGAGTCATATGCCCTCTCTCCCATATCTGGTGCCGTGTATTTATAGCTAATGCTGGTGGTTTGTCACTTGTTAAACAGCACAAGAAAAATGATTGCATGAAGGCCAAGCAAAAGACTAATGGAAATGGTTTTAATAATTAATTTTTAAAAGGCTTACGAATGACAATTCAGCTGGGAAGCTATCAAAACATTTAAGCTGAAATTTCAGCTGAAGGATGCTGCTCTTTGGATTGTTCTTCTGGGGTTAAATGGGGGTAATTTGAAGCTGGCAGAAAGAAGGCCAGTGACACATCATTTTGCTTGCCTTTTTTTTTTTTTTTCCCCTCTTAAACAGCAAACCATATCCATGAAAGGAAGAATGTTTTACATTCGAGTGCTCAAGGATGAAGAAAGACTGTGAAACAAACTGGAAGCTGTGTTCAAAACAGTTTTCAAAATTACTCAGATAATATTTAAGCTTCACTGTCCTCTTAGCCTAATTGGCACATTACTTCCCCCAGCTAATTATCACAGAGCAAAAAGTCCTGGAGAGATTTTCTCCTTAAGTTTTCCCTTTCCGTATGGAATTCCATTAATGAACCCTTGATAAAAGGTTAACAAAATTAAATTCATAAATGCAGCAATTCCCTTCTTGGAAAGAAAGAATGGAACTTGCATTTATTGAGCATCTACAATATCCAAAATGCTCTTAACTTTTTCATGAGGTGTCTCAGGAAATCTTCACTATCACCCCAAAAAGAAGTACCGCTTAGGCAGTTTTCTCTCCCTGGGCCTGTGGCACCGATAGAACTGGACCAGGCCCGTGCATGCATGCTA
>NW_011494608.1:1910115-1941190 GCF_000754665.1 Bison bison bison | reverse complement strand
CTAAGTCACTCAGTCGTGTCTGATTCTTTGCGACCCCATGACTGTAGCCCCTCAGGCTCTTCTGTCCATGGGATTCTCCAGGCAAGAATCCTGGAGTGCCCTCCTCCAGGGGATCTTCCCAACCCAGGGATGGAACCCAAGTCTCTTGTGTCTCCTGCACTGGCAGGCAGAGTCTTTACCACTGCACCACCTGGGAAACCTATTATAGGGAGCGAAAGGAGTGCCCTAAACTGTTAATTGCCTCTCTCTACCTCTTCTTTCCTTCCTTTGGAGATGAGCAAAGCTGCACCCCTGATTACGCTCCCCCCCCGCCCCCCATCACTAATCTATTCAGTGTCTAGATTGATGTTATAAAAAGCTGATAATTTACATTTGAATAGTATTCCAGGAATTTACAAAGAATCTGCAACATCTCATTTCATCCTCATTGTGCAACAGAGAAAATTAAATTTCAAATAAGTTTGCGACTTTGCTAAAGTCACATAGCTAATTAATAGCAGAGGACTTTAACTCAATCCAGAATTCCTGATGCCAGATACTCTTTCCACCACCTCCTTGAATGAGAACGTGTGCGAGTTTTTTCTAAGGATGAAGAAGATTGCACTCTCCAGAGCGCCACTTGTTTCTTCTTATCTTAAGAAAAACTTATCTTTCTAAGACATGAAATGTATTAGCCACATAACAAACCTCACTGACAAACCACTCCATATCCTGCTGTCATTATCTGGATGTGCAGACACTAACTCTCTGTCAAAAAATGTCAAAACATTCCAAAAATGGGCGTAGCAGAGAACATGCAAATGGTTAAACCATCATTATTTATTCCAAACAATATGAGGGCGGCCTCAGCAGAGAAGGCTCAGATTAGAAATCCGCCCACTGAAAGAGAGTCCAGCCCACTCCTCTGCCTGCGCCTTCTTACGTAACTGCTACAAAATCCACCAGCTAAACAAGCCCAGAAGATGTCAGAATAAAAGGGGGACAGTAGTGGTGGTATGGTCTCACCTTCACATTTTCCTTTAAAGATTTCTTTTTTTTTTTTTTTTTGCCGTGGACTATTTTTAAGGTCTTTATTGAAGTTGTTACAATGTTGCTTCCGTTTTTGTTTTATTTTTTATCCTTGAGGCATGTGGGAGGCATGTGGGCCCTTAGTGCCCTGGCCAGGGTCAAACTCAGCCCTCTGCACTGGAAGCTTTTGATTTTGACCTATCTATAGCAAAGAAGGGGGGTACTGTTAATAAAGCCTAGGGGGTGATTTAGGGATTGCCATTTTTATTGGAAACTATTTGTTAGTTATTTGCAATATTGGACTTGGAAGTAAACATGAGAAAATATTTGTTAACCATAATGCTTTATTCACATCATAGCTTTTGCAATTTTATTATGATGATAAAGACAAATGAGGGGAATCTAAAATCTCCCTTTCACTTCTCTTTGTTACTCTCAACATTGAAGATGCATGTTTTGATGTATTACTAGAATAGAGAAAAACAGTTCTTTATCCTGTCAAAGAGCTTTAACCATCATGGGCTCTTGGAGGAAGTAATGATAACAGAGGGATTTTCTTCTTCTGGTAATAGAATATTCAATGCTGCTGCTGCTGCTAAGTCGTTTCAGTTGTGTCCGACTCTGTGCGACCCCATAGATGGCAGCCCACCAGGCTCCCCGGTCCCTGGGATTCGCCAAGCAAGAACACTGGAGTGGGTTGCCATTTCCTTCTCCAATGATGAAAGTGAAAAGTGAAAGTGAAGTCGCTCAATCGTGTCTGACTCCTAGCGACCCCATGGACTGCAGCCTACCAGACTCTTCCGTCCATGGGATTTTCCAGGCAAGAGTACTGGAGTAGGGTGCCATTGCCCTCTCCGAGAATATTCAATAATTTATACCAATCCTCCCACAGAAGACAACCAAAAATCCTGGACCAAATAATCTTTTAAGTCAAAGAAGAACTACTAATATAGTGAAGAATTGCCAGCAGCATCCACAAACAATTTTTTGGTTTTTTGGCCACACCTTGCCACATGGCATGCAGGATCTTAGGGAACCTGTACCCTCTGCAGTGCAGGCGCAGTGTCCTGACCACTAGACTGCCCAGGAATTCCCCACCAACATTTCTGTCTCAAGAGAATTTGCCAAACTAGGGAGGAAGCCAAGAGTCACAGCTTCACATTCTTGGCAGCTCAAGGAAGGTCAGAGTCGGAGTTCAGTGCTTAGGCTTCCACTGCCAGGGCCCAGGTTCTGTCCGTGGTCGGGGAACTAAGATCCTGAATGTTGTGCAGTGTAGCCAAATAAAGACATTTTCAGATGATAAAATCATACTTTATCACCAGTAAACCTGCACAAAAGAAATTCTAATGGTAATCCTTGAGCTGATCAAAGTTCAATGAGGCAGGAATGATTAAAGAGTAAAGAAGGTGATAAATGTGGAGTTAGAAATATTTAGAGAGAATTAAAATACACTCTAACACTAGCATACAGATGACAAAGCAGGTAAATTCAGTTCAGGTGCACTAAAGTGCTGGCATTGCCTGAGAAGAGAGTAAAGGTATCAACTCACATTAGACTCTGGTAAGTCAGCCGTGGATGTTTTGCTTTTGTTGTTTAGTCATTAAGTCATAGCCAGCTCTTTCAACCCCATGGACTGTAGCTCTCTAGGCTCCTTTGTCCATGGGATTGTCCAGGCAAGAATACTGGGATGGTTTGCCATTTTCTTCTCCAGGGGATCTTCCCAACCCAGGGATCAAACCCATGTCTCTGGCTTGGCAGGCAGGTTCTTTACTACCGAGCCACCAGGGAAGCCCATGTTTTGCTTTGTGAGACCGCTAAAAGAATCAAAATCTATTACTTTCACTAATAGTGAATCTGAAATAGAATGCCTGAAAAAGACAGAGCTCTAGAGGGTGGTGGGACAGAGGCAGGATAGGCAGTAAACACAGTAAGAGTGGATTAAATCTAAATATGTCATTAAGATTAAACGTAAATAAAGTAAATGCTCCAATTAAAATACAAGAATTGTGAAACTAAAAAGTCCAACTGCATGCTGTTTACAAGAGACACATGTACAACATATGAATACTAATAGATTGAAATAATGGAATTAAGTTACACCATGGTAGCTATTATTACATAAAATAGAATTTAAGGCAAAAAGGATCACTAAGAAGGTCATTTATAGTGGCAAAAGTTCACATCACCAGCAAAATACACTAATTCTAGCTTCTATTTAATATGACTTCAAAACACATGAAGCAAAAAATCAATACATCTACAAGGAGGAATATATAAATCCACAATCATCATGAGAGATTTTAACACAGTAAGCTCGAAGAGGGCAACCTTACCTACCAGGGGATGAGAAACGGTGGAAAAACACTCATCAAGTCACCCTCAGGTGACTGATTCTACATGAATCCTCAGTCCCCAGAAAAAGCGCCAGTTCCTCTCAGCAGTGATCGACTCAATAAAGCACCCTTTGAATCGGATTGTCCTCCTTCCTTGTCTTATTCTCCCCAGATCCCATTCTTTTTCCTTGAAATCATATTCCAAAATAAACTCTTGATTGCAAGTACTTTTCTCAACCTCGTTTCTTTGGGAACCCAGTTTAAAATACTTGGTACCACAAGCAGCTCTATAAACAGACATTCCAGGTGGATTCTAGAATTGGATCAATTGAACAGTGATAAGGATCCCATCTTTGTTGATAAGTGGGGTGATCTTAACCCCTGGTATGCCGCAGCATCACAGTTACTGAGATTTTCACCAGCAGTGAACTGGAATCGTGAAGATGGAAGATGAAGCATCTTTTATGAGTCAAAACTCATTAAAAATAAATACATGGTCAGTGTTCATTACCAGGAATGTAGAACTGGCTGACTTTGGTTGCTGGTCTTTAGAAGACTTGTAAAAGGAAAGGAAACTGGCAGGCTTGGTTAGGCAACTATCAACCTCAAGGAATGCTGTGAAACTGGGAATGCTTCCCCGGCAGCTCAGAGATGGTCCCCTTCCTGCCCACAGCCGCAGGAAGATGGCTGAAATTCAGTCCCAGGGGTTAATTGTGAGCACAACACAGTTACCACGGAGAACAAACACAGCCTTAGCAATCTCTGGTGTCAGTGTCAGGACCCAGATAAGGAAACAGTAGACCTTCAGACACGGTATGGGGGTATTTGAATGGACAAACCTGAGAACCTTTAACCCCAGAAGCAGTGCTGTCCCTCTTCATAGAGGACAGTGGTCTTTCTTGCCTGCAGAACTTGCAATGACACCACCAAACGGAGGAGCCACACGAGATGGTGTTTGTCCTTAGATCTGCTTCTGTCTCCCTTATTTCCTCCAGATCAGCAGAATTGGGTCATGCACAGCTCGAGAAAGGCGACCCAACTCCTTCTCTAGGAAGAAATACAGTATAGACCCAAAGAACTGCAAGCTTTGGTTAAAATACACTCATGTGAGCTGGGAGACCTCATGAGTCGAGAAACTTCATGTTAGAATTGGTCTTAATGAAATGCTGAGAAATAGGACCTCTTTATATTTCAGTTTCTTCATCTGTCACATCTGCTTAATAGTGCCTGTCCAACCTACTTCATATGATTATTATAGTAAATGAATATATTAATATCTGTAGTGAACTCTGCCAGGCACTGTATTAGACACATTACATACAGCATTTCATTAGGATATAATTGGATAAGTGTAAACACTTTGGGGGCTTCTCAAGTGGTGTTCGTGGTAAAGAACCTGCCTGCCAGAGTAGGAGACATAAGAAACATGAATTCAATCTCTGGGTTGGGAAGATCCTTTGGAGGAAGGCATGGCAACCCACTCTAGTATTCATGACTGGAGAATCCCATGGACAGAGGAGCCTGGTGGGCAATAGTCCACCTGGTCACAAAGAGGCAGATACAACGTAAGTGACTCAGCACTCATGCAAAACACTTTTTAAATTCATAATCTTGTTTAGAAAACTTTTAAAGTTTTATTTGAGTTGCATGCCCTAGGAGAAACTCAATTCTAAGATTCATGAAACCTTAATGGGTAATAGTTAAAAGGAAAGAAGAAGAAAAGGAAGCTGATATTTCAAAAGTACAAATATATTAGAACATGGCTTTGGTGAGTTATTTTGTTTGGGGGAAGTTGGACCACCCAAAGAGTCTTTTTTTTTTTCGTAACTTTGTGGCCATCCCCCAAGGCATATAGGATCTCAGTGCTCAGACCAGGGATTGAACACATGCCCCTGCATTAGAAACATGGAGTCTTACAACTGGACCTCCAGAGAAGTCCCCTGAAAGTCTTTTGAGGACGGCTTTATTCATTGATCTTGGGAAAAGCGGGGCGGGAACAGTTTTAATGCAGAAGCTCTGGATAAGCAGTTCAGTGTCCAGTGGAGCAATCAAAAGTCCTGTGTGATACTCGGTGGTATCTGGGTAAAGGCATGGCCTCCAAAACCAGACTGCCCACATTTGAAACCCAGCTCTTGTGCTTAACCCACTGGGGAATGTATTTTAGTTCTTTCGTCTGCAAAATGGTAGTATCTGTTGCATAGGATTGTTAGAAGATTAAATGGCTTAACTTACGAGATGAATGGTGGCAATACTACAGGAGAACTGGAAAGCCTGCTTGCTTTGATGGAATTATGTATGTAGTACACAGTATCTGGAATAGAGGAGATGCTTAAGATAAGGCACATATAAACTGGATAAATGAAATGCCCAGGTATCATGGCGGGAGGTACAATGCATGAAACACGATTGGCTGTGAGTTGAAAATGGTTAAGGCTTAGCAGTAGGTACATAGGGATTTGTTATACTGTTTTCTGTACTTTGGCATACCTTCAAAATTTTCTTTACGAAAAATGCTTTTAAAAAATAGCCTATGTTTTTTGTTTTCTGTCATCGTTGTATTTAACCATTTAGTGGTCTGGGAGGTTGAGAACTCCCAGATGTAATGGTAAAAATGTAATGTGATGTAATGGTGAAAAAAAAAAGTACTGTTCATCTCATATTCACATTTTAGAGAACATGTGATGATTAAAAATGTTGAGCTGAGTCACGTTAGAAATAGTTTGCTCGCCTTTCTGTTCTCAAGTTGTGGCTGAGTGCTAGCGCCTCTCAAAGTCCTTTCTTTCCTTCTTCTTGGGCCTGGAGCACCCAGAGTCTCCCGTGCAGCCAGGTATGCCATGTAACCGATGGAATGGAGGCAGAAAGGGTGTGTGCACTTCTCCGTATAGCCTGAGCACGGACACACCTGCAACTCTTCTTCAAACACACAAACGAGGCAACACTCTCAGGAACATCAGAACAGCATATGGAGACACCTACGTCTCTGAGTGACCTCACAGAGCAGTTACCCTGCTAACTGACTGGCCAGACTGTTACTGGATAGAGAAATAAATCTCCCTTTTTTTGTAGCTACTGGATCTTTGTTATAACAACCTAGCCCTCACTCTAATTAATTCGCAAGAGTTTGAGGCTCAGGTATTAATAGGAGGAATTTCTTCCCGTTCAGGGTCACAGAAAGGAAGAAACTGAGTCAGAACTTGAGCCACTCTCCTAGGATATCCTCTGCACTGTACGCCTTCCGTCGCTTAGTTGATAAATGCACAGTATAACCCCTGCCAGAGTAATCTCACTCAAGTGGAATGTGTCTACACTTGTTTCTTTGGTGCGGGGCCCAGTTACTATTTCTTTGGCCACAGAGACCCAGTACTATCTTGAGGTTCCGTTTATACTATAAAATTAGTAATTCTAGGGTCTGAATGTTTGTGCTGTCCTCCCCAAAATCTTATGTTGAAATCCTAACTGCCAAGCTGATGGTAACTGGAAGTGGGGCTTTGGAGAGTTGATTAGGATGCGAGAGCAGAGCCCTCACAAATGGAATCGATGCCCTTATAAAAGAGGCCAGGTGGTCAAGTGGATAAGACTCCACGCTTCTAATACAGGTGGCATGGGTTCAATCCCTGGTCAGGGAACTAAGATCCCACATGCCACGTGGCATGGCAAAGAACACCAACAAAAAAATTGCCAAAGAGGCACTTTCTGGCAGTCCAGTGGTTAGGACTCTGCACTTTTATTGCTGAGGGCCCAGGTTCAATCCCTGGTCAAGGAAGTAAGATACCGCAAGCCGCACAGTGCAGACAAAAAATTAAAAAATAAACAAGAAACATAAATGCACTGGTGGTGGTAAGGTAAGAATTGTTAAGTCTAAATGATGTAATTCACTTCTAATTTTTATCAAAGTACAAGATCTGAGACAGACCTAGATCTGAATCTAACTTCTCCTACTTAAAAGTTGTGTGACTGAGAGCAAGTTTCACAACCTGTCTGAGCCTCATTTTCCTCATTTGGGAAGGAGAGATAACTCCAGTCTCCAGTGAACTGGTGAATGGATAACAACTGGTTCTCGGGGCAGAAAACAAAAAAATCCTGAGCTTAACGTTTGCTAATTTTCATGGTATAATTATTCCCACGATGGCTTATTTCAAGCTGCCAGTGTGATGCCCCTGAACACAGAGAGAGAAATAGACGGCCTGTGGAGTACAGTATTACACAGTATTCCCACCACACGGTAGATGTCGTCACCTCTAGGCCGAGACGATGAACAGATTTCTCCCTGGTATCTGTAGCAGGATGTATGACTGGCCTGTGACCCAGCATTCTGGCAGGCTGTTCTCTAGAAGGGCCATTGCAGCTTACCTGCCTTCCCCTCGGTAGCCTGAGGGCTTCCAAGTTCCCCTCACAAGGTAGGTCAGTGCGGGATGAGTAAACTCAGGGCGGACCCTGCAACACCACACAGCAATCGAAACATCTGTCCTGGAACATGGAACCATTGTATAAGCAGAGTGCTTAGTGATAAAAGGTAAAAGCAGGAGATCCGTAAAACAATACTATTTATTTGAAAGTGAAAATGTTTATAGCTCAGTTGTGTCCAACTCTTTGCAACCCCATGGACTGTAGCCCGCCAGGCTCCTCTGTCCATGGGATTTTCTTTGCAAGAATACTGGAGCAGGTTGCCATTTCCTACTCCACAGATCTTCCCGACCTGAGCTCAGTCTTCCCGATTGAGCCCTGGTCTCCTGCATTGCTCACAGATTCTTTACCATCTGAGCCACCAAGGAAGCCCAATGCATACAAAACAACAGACTTTCAAGAACATACAAATAAAGTGCATATAAAGGACTCCCCTGATGATCCAGTGGCTAAGACTCCATGATCCCAATGCAGGGGGGCTCTGGTTCAATCCCTGATCGGGGAGCTAGATCCTGCATGCCCCAGCGAAGATCTAGCACAGTCAAATAAACAGCTTTGGTTTTTTTTAGGGCATTACATGGGATCACATATCTACAGGCGTCTGGCATGGTACCTGCCACTTCATCTCTTCCCTCACCCTGGTCATAGCGAAAGCCATGCCGACTTTATGAGCCACGTTCAAGGCTATATTCTTATCGCCTTTAATGAGCTGTGTAAAGTTGTACCTTGAAATGATTCTTTGCCAGAAAAATACATGGATCCTGTGTTTACTACATCTCCACAGTACACCAATATTTTCTTTAAAAAAAAAATTTGTTTTATTTGTTTGGCCGCACGGGGGCTTAGTTGTGGCTCCCAGGATCTTCGATCTTCATCGTGGCAGGGGGGATCCAGTTCCCTGATCAGGGGTCTAACGGAAGCCGCGCTTGCTGCTCGATAGCCCGCAATCTTAGCCACTACACCACCAGGGAAGCTCTGGCAACAGTTTCGGTCTAGGAACGACACACGGCGGTCGTCAAAGCATACAGCATCATGACCCGTTTGTCTGTCTGTGGCCGGTTTTCATTGTAACCGTTGCTGAGCCACAATCAGTTTCAACCGTCTTATGTGTATTACCCCACTTAACCTTCCCGGAAAGATTTGAAGCTTAGAGAAGGCACATGTTTTGCCCAAGAAGCGAGAACTAGCAAGAGCAAGGGCTGCAGCTGTCTGGCAAACCCAGGAGTGACTGGGTCCCCTGCCAGGCAGAGCAAGAGAGGCCCAGGTGGTCTTTGGAGGTGAAGGTGGGACTGCTAACGGCACACCCACATTCGAAGACTGTCCCCTGCATCCTCTGTTCCAAGGCAGGAAGCAAAGATGGCAACAATGATCAACTGGTAAGTGTGAATTATTTGATAAATGAAGATAAATCTGGTAAAGACTTTGGAGGTTAAAAACAAAAACAAAACAACAAAAATCTTGCGTTTAGAATAACAGGGTTTAGAAAATTCAGCTTTTCTAATTTGCCCAAGATCACACAAAACTGTCCATAGAGCCAAGACAGGAAGCCTGATTTCGTAACTCTTAGACTGGGTGTGGTTTGACAGAATCAGATAGACGGGAACTCCAGGAAATCTGCCGGGTGATTGATTAGCTAGCTATAAAGCATAGACAAGCTGCTGGACATTCCCAAGGCACTGTTCCGTCCGTCATAAAAGGGGCAGTACCTCATACACGCACATGATTTATATGGCTGTTGAAAGATCATTCATCCATCTTTGTATTCCTTCCGCAAGAGGCACCTTCTCTGCGCCAGGCACAAAGATGCACCTGTGAGTAAATCAAAACTCCTGCATTTGTGGAGCTTACATCCTAGTAAATGTATATTTGAGTAGCTAAATAAACGGATATATCAATCAATGAGCACCATAAAAAAAAAATACAAGAGCAAGGAGTATGGTGAAGAAGGTTAAGGAGGTCAGATATAAGATATAAGCAGAGAACTATGTGAAATGAAGGAGCAAGCCATTCCAGTGTCTGGAGGAAGAACATTCTTAGGACAAAGATCAGCAAGAAAAAAGCTCCAAGACAGCAATAAACTTGGCTTGTTCCCAGCCTCCTGTACGACCAAGGGTGACCTTGTAACCCGATCCTGACCAATGAGACCTGAAAACACATTCACTGAAGGATACCTGGAGCAAAGCTGCCTCTAGATTAAATAAGGGCCCTCTTTTCCACTCCATCTCTTTCATCTTCCTGTCTTGAACATGGTTATGTGAGGACTCAACGGACAGAGCTGTGAAAAGCCATCTTGCAAACATGAGGCAGCAAGCAGCTTCTCTACTCTCCACTGAACAGAACCAAAAATTGGCTCCAGGAGCCTGAGGTGCTTAGAGCTCACTCCTAAACCAAGCACAGAAAGGGCAAGTAACTTCCCCAACATCACACAGCTAGTATGATGTAGAGCAGGGACTTGAATCCAATCCCAATTGGCTGCTTTTATTTTTTCCGCTGCCTCCTTTTCCTTACCTAGAGTCCTCCTCTCAACTCTCTACTCTTCCTACACTCTTCCTAGGCAGTCATATCCAGGACCATGCTGTCAACCATCTCTTCCAGGAGGGAATTCAAAATCTACATTGTTAGTCCCAGGCCCTCCAATAAGAGCCAGTCCTTCATCTGCAGATTTCTGGTCGATGGTCCCGTGGATGGGACCATGGATGCTCCTGTCTTACTCCTCCAGCTGACCACATTTCCTCCTCCAGCTTCCTCCAACTACGTGTCCTTCCCCCTGACACAGTTCATTTTAGGTCCTGAAAGCTCAGTCTTCCCAGTCACCACGTGGGTGTTGAGACAGAACATGGGTTTTGAAATCAGACAGACTTGGGTTGGACTTGACCAGCGTTTGGCTGAAGAATCCTTGGGAGGGCTGGAGACATAGCTCTGGCTTGAGCTTCCAGGAGCAATAACCAAAGTCACAACTTTGCTGACCTGTCCTGCCCAGGGGACTGCCGGCTCCAGAGCCCCCCATGCCGCTTTCCTGAGGAAGGGGGAAGCAGCACAACCAGGAAGCAGCCACGGCAGCTCCAGCCCCACAGCCTGTCCGCTGAAATTCACTCTGCACAGCAGGGGCCTTCCCCTTCTCTCATCCTGAGCCCGTCTTCTCTTTCCATCAGATCAGTGGTGCTCTGCAATAGTCATTGATTCCACTCTTTCTAGCTACCATTTTCCTCACGCTTCTCTAGTGCCAGGAGTATTACACCAAGAGGCTGTTCCCCGTCACTGGTACCCCATCCCAATTCACAACCAGTGACAGTTTTCCCAGCTTCTCCCTCCCTCCTTTCCTTACACATGTGTCTCCTGAAAACACTTTCCAACTTTCAGCGCTTAACTCCCCATCTCAGAGTCAGTCTAAGGCAGTTGGTACTAGAAGTGACCCTGGGAAGTCAAGTCTGAAATGGATTTTAATTACTCAGCCATAGAAAAGAATTAAATAATGCCATTTACAGCAACGGAGGTGGACACAGGGATGATCAGACTAAGTGAAGTGAGTCAGAGAAAGACAAATATCATACGCTATCACTCATGTGAGGACTCTAAAACAGTGATACCAAAGAACTTATTACAGATCAGAAATAGAGTCTATGGCCATACCACCCTTACGCGCCTGATCTCTGATCTCAGAAGAAATAGACTCACAAACATGGAAGACAAAGGGGTTATGGTTACCAAAGGGGAAACGAGGGAGTGGAAGGGAGGGATAAGTTAGGAGTTTGGGATTAGCAGATATAAACCTCTATGTGTAAAACAGGGCTTCCCAGGTGGCTCAGTGGTAAAGGTTCTGCCTGCCAGTACAGGAGACTCAGGAAATGATGGTTCAATCCCTGGGTCAGGAAGATGCCCTGGAGGAGAAAATGGCAACCTACTCCAGTCTTCTTGCTGGAAAGTCCCATGGAAAGGGATGTTTGGCAGGCTACAGCCCATGGGGTCACAAAGAGTTGAACACGACTGAGTGGATGAGCATGCACATATGTAGAATAGATAAACAACAAGGACTACTGTATAACACAGGAAACTTTTCAATATCTTATAGTAAACTATAATGGGAAAGGATCTGAAAAAATGTGTACATAACTGAATCACTTGGCTGTACAACAGAAATGAACACAACATTGTTCATTCGAAGTACAGTAAATCAACTGTACTTCAATTAAAAATAGAAACAAATTTTAGACATGGACCACTCGCTGGCCAGCTGGCAGTGAAGACCCTTCACTGGTGGTCGGGGGAGGATGACAGCCCTGGGCATATCGCAGTGGAGTCGTGGTTTGAGGGAACCCATGACTGAGACATAGCTAGAAAGTGAAGCTTCCAGGGTTTGCAACTTGGTCCCTGTGACTCTAAAGTGAAGTGAAGTGAAGTCAAAGTCGCTCAGTCATATCCGACTCTTTGTGAGCCCATGGACTATACAGTCCATGGAATTCTCCAGGCCAGAATACTAGAGTGGGTAGCCGTTCCCTTCTCCAGGGGATCTTCCCAACCCTGGATCGAACCCAGGTCTCCCGCATTGCAGGTGGTTTCCTCTGAAGACTGCTTCTGTTCCAGTGCCGTATACCGACTGTGTGACCTCGGCTTAATCACCCAACCCCTTTCCTCGCTCTGAGATTCTACCACTCTACTTCTGTTGTTTCTTAGTTGTTAAGTCATGGCCGACTCTTTGCGACCCCATGGACTGTAGCCTCCCAGGCTCCTCTGTCCATGGGGTTCTCCAGGCAAGAATACTGAAGTGGCTTGCTATTTCCTTCTCCAGGGGATCTTCTCAACCCAGGGATCGAACCTGCCTCTCATATCTCCTGCATTGCCAGGCAGGTTCTTTACCACTAACACCACCTGGGAAGCCGATGACCATAAAATTGAATCTATTTTCCCTTGATCCCAGTCATTCAGGAGATAAAGTCTGAACTGACTTTTGCCTGTCTCTCTCTCATTTCTCACACTCCTCAATTTTCCATTTCTCTCACTTTCACCCAAACAAAATATAGGTAGATTTTTAGGTGCAGAATACCTTATTTTGCCTCTTTTTTTTTCTGTACCATGCGGCATGTGAGATCTTAGTTCCCCATCCAGAGAGGGAACCCGTGCCCACTGCAGTGGGAGCACAGTCTTAACCACTGGGCTGCCAGATAGTATCCTCATAAGGAGAGAAACAAGAACTCTCCCCACTATCCTTGTGTCATGTGAGGACACAGGAGGAACATGGCCATGAGTAGATTATAGAGGGGACTCTTGGGGTGCAGACACGGCTGCTTCTTGGTCCAAAAGTAACTCCATGGGTGTTCACTTTACAATAGTTTATTCAACTCTACATGGACATTTCATGCTTTGTCTACACAATATGCTTTAAATTTTAAACTGCTTTTTTAAAAAACTAGCCCCAAACCCCAGATACTTCTAAGATTAAATGAAATACGATACTATAGTAAATATGGACAAACTTAACTAACCCAAACACACTAGGTACATTCATTATCAGAAATAAGCTTTGACCATTGTTATCCATCTTTCATTAATTCTTCATCAAGACGGTAGCCCAAGCAGCTTTCAACCAGCATCAGAGACCAGGGATGCTTCAGGCTAATTCATGTCTCCTTTGGTCTACTAAAAGCCCCTGGTGGCTCAGAGGTTAAAGCACCTGCCTGCAATGCAGCAGGCCTAAGTTCGATCCCTGGGTCTGGAAGATCCACTGGAGAAGGAAATGGCAACCCACTCCAGTATTCTTACCCGGAGAATCCCATGGACGGAGGAGCCTGGTGGGCTACAGTCCATGGGGTCGCAAAGAGTCAGACACTACTGAGTGACTTCACTTTCACTTTGGTCTACTAAGAACTTAATATAATGATGATGCCTTCATTATGATTAAAAAACAGAATTAGAAACAGAAAATTCGAGGTCCCCAGAGTCAGGAAAAGATTAAACTCAAAATAAGAAGAAATACAAGTGGCCTAGATTCCATCCAACTGGAGACTGAATTACCTGTTTGGTTCTTCACAGTTACAAGTTCCATAAATTTATTTTAAAAGCATGGTGTGTGTGTGTGTGTATAAGAGCACACATATATATAAAAGCATGATATATTTAGCTGTCTTTTGGAGGTATGTGAGTTATAAATAATAGCAGTTGGAAAACTTTATAAAGACTTTGCCAATTTGGTGTTTTGGAGAGAAGTGTTGAATTTTTTAGAAAGTCTATTAGGAAAAAATATTCATATATACCAATCATTTAAACAAATGAAATTTCAGAAAATGAGCTTAAACAAGTTTCCAATCAGTCTAATGATGTTTAGAAAAGTGAAGAAGGTATACTCCAGGGCCAAATTATAATAGCATGGATTTCCCAAAAGCAGTCGACTATGAATGTTAGCAAATGGGCTGTGATCATTAGTAATGTTTATGAATCAGCACAGTTTTTCTAGGGACAGTTTTTCTCATTAATCTTACTTCATTTTTAAGAGCGTTACTAGATTCATGGATAAAGAGAATGTCACTGACATACCTCATCTCAATGTTCACAAGGCATCGATGATGGTTCAGTTAAGAAGTTAAAGTTTTTTTAAGGCTGTCAGATTAATAAAATCGTCATGTCAACCTCTAAGAACTCAGTTCTTCAGCCTGTCCCTTATAAAACTTGATTAGCATCTGGATTGAGAGGAATAAATGTACTTATCAACTGTACAGGTGACCTAGAACTGGAAGAAGAGTTTACACCTTGCATTGCAGACTCACACGTAGAAGGGTTTAAACATGTTTCAAAAGAGGGCTCAAACTACTGAAAAACAGTAGAAAAAGTTCAGCCACACAAGGTCAGGTTTGAGATGATCTGACTTGACGTCAGTGTAGTTGGGAAAGACCCAGGGTTTTAGCCAAGTGTACTCTACAGTTGGAGGAGGGCATGGCAACCCACTCCAGAATTCTTGCCTGGAGAATCCCTATGGATAGAGGAGCCTGGTGGGTTACAGTCCATGGGGTCACAGAGAGTTGGACATGACTGAGTGACCAAGCACAGCACAGCACTTTATACATTTGAGCCAACAATATGATGAGGCCACTTGAAAAGCTAATATGATTTTAGGATGTATTGGGTTGGCTGAAAAGTTCATACAGGTTTTTCCCATGATGTTATCGAAAAACCCAGCTGCACATTTTGGCCAGCCCAATATCAACACAAGCATAGTGTCCACATCCAAGTGGGCAATGATCTCACAGTGTTCTAGACTCACTAGACAGAGCAGAGATGCTCTTCGTTTTGGAGCACCTCATTTTGAGAGGGAAATGATGAACCAAGCAGTGACCAGAGGACAGGTGGGATTAGGGACATTATAGAAATCAAGCCATGTGAGAAGACCTGGGGAGATTTCATCTTAGAAAGAACATGGAAGCGGTGACCAAGGTGAGAAAGAGACAACACCTCACAACTGGTAACCAGCAAGGGCTTTGGAGCCAGACAGACTTGCTATCAGTCATATCTTTCCATGCTTAATAGCTCTGCAACTTTGAGCAAGTTACTTAATCTCTCTGAGCTTTGGCTTTCTTATTTATAAAATGGGAAGAATAATGGAAATATAACCATCTCACTGAACGTTTTTGGCAATTAAATAAAACAATGCTCTTATTGATAACCCTTGAGGAATTTCCTTCAGTGGAATGTTAGATCTCAAACCTGCAAGACAGAAAAATTTTTATCCCCTGATGAAATCTCCTTTGCCTAGGAAACACGTTTGCCTATGATAAATTTTTCTACAAAAATTGGGAGTACATGGCGCACTCATTATCCACATTAGGCAAAAGAAAGTTGTGATTTCAAGATATCATCAGCCCCCATTTTTGCCATTTCTGTCATGGAGACAGTAGTAAGGTTCACAGCCTTCTTTCACACTTATCTCAACCCTCTCCCTGCTGGAATATTTGTTCAGCTGTAGACTCGAGGCAGAATCTTTCTGCATCCATCTTCATGGCCAGGCAAGCTTGAGACTGCACAAACCCCTGCAGCAGAGTACAAGAGCAATGCGCATGACACCGGGTATGGCTTGGCATTGCATGGCGTGAGGAATTTAAACAGGGAGATGTGCTGGGCAGAATTTCAAGGTGGCTCTAGACTCTTGACCCCTGCTGTATATTCTTGCACAATCCACTTCCCCGGAGTGTGGGGTGGACCATGAATATGATAGATTTCATTCTGGTAGTTGAGTAAACTGAGGAAGAGGTTTTGTAGATACAGTGAAGGTCCCAAATCAGTTGACTCTGAGTTACTCCAAAGGATGTTTATCCTGAATGAGTCTGACCACATCAGGTGAACCCTTTAAAGACACCTGGGTCTTTCATAAAGAAGAGATTTAAAGCACTAAAGATTCTCCTGCTGGCTTTAAAATAATTTTTTGTCTTTGGCTGTGCTGGGTCTTAGCTGTGATATGCAGGGCCATCAGCTGTGGCATGCAAACTCTTAGTTACAGCCTGTGGGATCTAGTTCCCTGACAAGGGATGGAACCTGGCCCCCCTGCATTGGGAGTGCAGAGTCTTAGACACTGGACCACCAGGTCCCTCTCCTGCAGGTTTTGAAGAAGTAACCTGCCATATGGGCCAGCCTAGAGAGGGAGCAATGTAGCAAGGAACTGTAGGCCTTGAGAATGAAGTGAAATGAAAGTCGCTCAGTCGTGTCCAACTCTTTGCAACCCCATGGACTGTAGCCCACCAGGCTCCTCTGTTCATGGGATTCTCCAGGCAAAAATTCTGGAGTGGGTTACCATTTCCTTCTCCAGGGGATCTTCCCAACCTAGGGATCGAACCCAGGTCTTCTGCACTGGAGGCAGAGTCTACTGTCTGAGCCACCAGGGCCTCGGCCAATAGCCAACAAGAAAAAGGGAATCTCAGCCAAACAGTCATGAGTAAAGAATTCTGCCAACACCAGTGAGCTTAGCATAAGACCCCCAAGTCTCGGATGGGACCCTAACCCAGATGACACCTTGATTGTAGCCTGGTGAAACCCTGACCTGAGAACCCACGGAACCCATGTCCAGACTTCTGACCCATGGAAGGTGTGAAATAACATGTGTACAGCTTTAATTTTGTCTAAACTTATGGTAATATGTTTTGTAAGAACTACATGCAATAGAAAATGTGTGCAAGAGTGAGAAACCCATTTGGCCCATCCCTGTCATTTTCTCTTTAGAGCCTGCATTCTCTGTGGCAACACAATAAAAAACCAATGCCCTTCTTTTTTAAATTATTTTGGGCTGCGCTGGGTCTTCACTGCTGCTCAGGCTTTCTCGAGTTGCAGTGTGCTGGCTTCTCATTGCAGTGGCTCCTCCTGTAGCAGAGCACGGGTTCTAGGCTCATGGGTTTCAGGAGTTGTGGCACGCAGACTCGGTAGTGGCAGCTTGTGAGCTCCAGAGCTCAGCCTCAGTAGCTGTGGTGCACAGGCCCATTTGCTCTATGGCATGTGGGATCTTCCTGAACCAGGGATTGAATCCATGGCTCAGGTGGATTCGTCACTACTGAGCTGCCAGGGAAGCACCCCCACCACCACACCCCCAACCCCGAAACCAATGTCCTTCTCAGCTCAGAAGAGAAAGTCTGAATTCTGACAGGCCCAGGTGGAGATGTATCTCCCCAGGTGCCTGATGAGTAGAAAAAAGCTGGTTGTAAGTTCTACTGTCTTCACCATCCTGGGGAGGCCAAGAAGGAGAAGCAGGCTCTGAGGTCCAGTCCCACATCCCTGCCTATGAGTCTAGATATGAAATCTTCTGGGCCTTATGCTAAGAAGAGCAATCCAGGCTGGATATGGCTTTAGAAAGCATCTGCCTAGGGATGGTAACCAGATTCCAATAAATGTTTCAATCACCAGGAAGAGTGTGAATGGTGAGAACAGAAGATGTGGGCAAGAATCTTGGAAAACACCTCCATTTAAGAAGCAGACAGAAAACAGCAGACTGGCAAAGTTGACTGGGGTGGAGCCATACGCCCGAGATGGGGAGGGTGTGATGTCACAAAACCAAGGAACAGAGGAGAGGAAAGAGCAGAGTCACCAACCACGGCGGAGAGGCAAGGTCGATGCAGATCTGGGAAGGGCTTATTCACTTTCAGGTCGATGAGGTTGCTGGAGCTCTTGACCAGAGCAGTTGCAGAGGAGCCCTGGGGCAGGGGCCAGAAGGAAGTGATTTGAAGGGTTCACTGGTGGTAGAGTGGATGGGAGTCCACCCACCAGTGTAGGGGACATGAGTTCAATCCCTTGTCCGGGAAGATCCCACATGCCTCAGAGTCACTAAGCCAGTAAGCCCAGGCATCACGATGATTGAAGCCTGTCCTCCTAGAGCCCCCGCTCTGCAACAAGAGAAGCCAGCACGGCGAGAAGCCAGTGCACGGCTGGAGGAGAGCAGTCCCTGCTCTCCGCGACGAGAGAACGCCTGTTCACAACTACGAAGACCCAGCACAACCAAACAAAAAAATTTTTCCAATTAAAAAAGTTTAAAAATAGGTAAAAATAAATAAAGCTTAAATTAGGGACTTCCCTGGCAGTCCAGTGGTTAAGAATCCACCTTCCAATGCCGAGGACAGAGGTTTGATACCTGGTCAGGGAACTAAGATCCCACATGCAATTAAGCCCAGTGAGACTGCTAGCAGCTGAGAGAAGCCTGAGAGTGTCACAACTGATACTAGATGCAACTATATCATAGCTAAAATGTAAAAATATGAAAAAAGCTGAAATTACATTTAAAGAAAATGCAATTTGGGGGACTTCCCTGGTGGTGCAGTGGCTCAGACTCTATGTTCCCGAGGCAGGGGGCCCATGTTCCATCCCTGGGCAGGGAACTAGATCCCACAGGCCACAGCTAAGACCTGGGGTAGCCAAATAAATTAATTTAAAAAAAAAAGAAATTAAAAAATACAATTCGGAGTAAAGATAGAGGATCGTTCTTTCAAGAACTTTGTGTGGCATGGGAAGAGACAGGAGTAGGAGGCTGGTGAGAGATTATGTGTCGAGGGGAAAGAACTTGGTTTGAATTCTTTGGGGAAGGAGTTGATATGGATGGGGGAGACCTTCCACCATGAAGGACTTTTGTTCCCTAAGCCCAGGTCTTCTACAATATCTGCAAGCTTTTTGAGATGATAGGGGAGAATTTGGGATTGGTAAAGAAATAGGTAGGCTTTCCATTGTTTCTAGAGAGCCACATTTCTGTTCTTGTAAAGACTTGATTTGTAAGACAGTAGAGTTGCTTTTAATTCCTCAGGAAAAAAAAAAAAAATACCTGGGTGGCAACCTGAATGAAATCAAGGTGCTTACCCACTCATCCAACTACATTATGTGAAATTTGCTTCTTCGTATCAGAGAGGTCTTCAACTAAGAGGGAAATCAAAGGGAAAAAATCGAACGTATTTTTCTCTTATGTTTTTAGAAACTTCCTCGAGCACCTACCGTACGTACAGCCCTGACTCTGTTGGTGGCTGTGGTGAGGGAGCAGCAGAGAAAGGCTGTGCATCCAGTTTAATAATTTTCCAGCCTGTTCTCAGAAACATTTTCAAAGCTGTGCTCACCGGTTGGCTCTGGGAGATTAGGTGCTATCAGCCCTTGCCTCTGATGTCTGGTACTCAGTCTTCTAGACATTATGGGCTTCCCACATGGCTCAGTGGTAAAGAATCGCCTGTCAATACAGGAGACACAGATTCAACCCCTGGGTCAGGAAGATCCCCTGGAGGAGGAAATGGCAACCCACTCCAGTATTTTGCCTGGAAAATCCCATGGACAGGGGAATCTGGCGGGCTACAGTGCACGGGGTTGCAGTCGGACGTGACCGAGCATGCACGCACACACACTTCTAGACATTGCTCCACTAATTGGCTCCTCCTGGAGCTGCTTGCTTGGCTGTGCCAAGGGTGATTACCAGGCTCGGCTGATGTGGCTCCCAGCCCTCCTGAGGGGCAGCATGTGAGCTGGAGCCCTTGGAAACCTGGGGGCCAGAGGGGGTCCTGCCAAAGGCCAGAGCACCCCATGGTTCCGGAAGCCTGAGGCTAAATTCCGTGTGAGGGGCCTTTGTGCTTTATTTCTTCTCTGGGTTGACCTATCCTGGGAAAGACTTGGGACAAAGCACCGTTGTTAGCTTGTAGACACAAGAAACAGAAACACCATGGTTAAGAAAGGAACTTGGGCTTCTCGATGAGCTGTAATAAAGGTTCATTTTGTCCAATTTCTTGATGCAGACTAAGGCTTACTCTCACTTCCTGTCATTGGACCCGTAACACATTGTTTGTGGACCTGCCCTGGATCAAAGACCAGGCTTTGGTCAATTTTTTCTTTTAATAAAGATGCTGAATCGGATGCCTTACTTGTGTCTGGAAATTAGGGGTGGTCAACTAGGCTTCCCTTCAGAGACCCAAGAGCTCAGGTCAGAGGTTTCATTCCAGAGACTCTGTCTCCCCCTTCTTCCAGGTGGGTTTCCCAAGAAACAGGTTCCCAGACAAGGATTTGAGTGCTGGGGAACTATTGGTAAGTGACCGTAGAAAGTATTGTTAGGTTATTGGACAGTGAGGGGCTTCTCTGGTGGTCCAGTGGTTAAGACTCTGCCTACTAATGTAGGGGACACAGGTTTGATCCCTGGTCCGGGAGGCTCCCACATGCCATGAGGCAGCTAGGCCGGAGCATCAGAACTACTAATCCTGTGTTTTAGAGACTGTGCTCCTTAGCAAGAAACGCCACTGCAATGAGAAGCCATGCACAGCAAGGAAGAGCAGCCCTCATAGTTCCTCGCAATTAGAGAAAACCCTCGAGCAGCAACAAAGACCCATATATTTATTGTTATTATACACTTGTTAATGATAATAAATCAATAATTTATTAATTTATAAATAAACTATAAAATAAATAAATAAAAGAAAAATATTTTAAAAAAGGATATGTTGAAAAAGAGAGAGATTGGGAAAGTGAAATGATGCAAGGAAGGAGTCACTAACAGGCGACGTGATAAACAAGTCATCAAGGAGGCTTGTTCTGGGGAAAGTTCTGAAATCAGGGGACACGCACCTCAAAGTTGGCCTGCTCAGGGCACAAGGTTTGGTGCTGATGCAGCACTGCCTTGCATAGGTTGAGAGCTGCTGGGGAAGGTGATTATCCCTCCTCACTTCCTGCCTGCAGGCTCCAGTGGGCAGAGAGAGCCTCCAGGCATGGATATGCGGGAGCTGTGGCTGGAACAGCGGGAAAAGAGCAGGGAGTCAGCAGCCTCTGCTACACGTGCAGCCTCTATCCTCAGTCCCATCACACCTGCATCTTTCTTTTGCTCAGTGCCCATCACATTGTATGTAGTTACCTATTTCCTTGTTTCTTTCTTAACATCTAGGACAAAGAGTCGGACACGACTGAGCGACTGAACTGAACTGACTGAGGACCTACACTATGAGCTCCCTTAAGGCAGAGGCTGTTGCCTGATCTCTGAACCTCATTGTAGGGTGTGGTCTCTAGTACCCAGAGGATGAAGAATGCATGACTCTGACCCTCAAGAACTCCAGGGTGGGAATGCTCTTATCCCCGTTTTACAACTGAAGAAGCCCAGGCTCTGAGGGCTGTCTCCTGCACTAGATTATGTAGGTAACCAGTAGTGGACTCAGACCTCCCAGTTCCAAAATCAGATTCTTCTCCTCTAATTACAGCTATCTAGAAATTTTCATCTCCATTCCTTATCCCATCTGCACACACTGTTGACTTCCATCTGTACATACTTGATACCTTTTTTTGAAACTAGGCACGGCTTTCTTAACAGAAGAGAAGCTATTTTTGACCTAAGCCGTTTTGTGATGTAAGCCTGGCCACAAGGCTTGTGCTGGAATGGGTCTCAGTAATTAATGATCTGAAGGGAACAACAGAATGCAGGAACTAACCATTGTCACCGGGCCAGAGAAGTAACAATAGCAAAGATAAAGTATCAGTTGTGAAGACTCTCAGTCTGTCTCAGTAGTAAAGATCAGCCAGAATCGCTCAACCACCAGATCAACTGGAACCTAAGAGATGCTGATGTTGACTTTTTCTGACCCTCAAGAGTCCGGTCAACTAAAGCTCTGACTGTCAACCGCCCAAGCCCCTTTGCGAACATGCAGATACCCTTAGCTTAAAACTCCCCCGATGATTCAACTGTTTGGAGCTGCTGAATTGGGGGAGTTTTAAAGTCCCCTGTATTTTAAGTTCCCCTGTATTGTCCTTACTCGCTGCAAGTAGTAAACCATTCCTTATGCTATGCTTGGGCTCGGCTGTGTCTTTTAGCTCGACACCCAACAAGAAGTGAACCCAGTTTTGGGGTAACAAGAATATTCTTTCAAAAAATTTTTAAAGTATTTATTTATTGCTGGCTGCTCTGGGTCTTCGTTGCTGCACACGGGGTTTCTCTAGTTGGAGAGAGTGGAGGCTGCTCTCTGGTTGCAGAGCTCGAGCTCTAGGCACACGGGCTTAGTTGCCCCGTGGCATGTGGCATCTGGAGCAGGAGTCTAAGCCGTGTCCCCTGCACTGCAGGGAGGACTCTTAACCACTGGATCACCAGGGAAGCCCAATGAGAGTATTCTTTGTTTTTCTTTTCTTTCTTGTTTTTTTTTCTGGAAATTTTATTATGTGTTGTAAAACAATGACAATAAATATTTTATAAGATAATCAACATATTAATAAATCATCTTGTGACTCCTAAATTTTCCTATGTGAACCTATGTATCTTTTTTTCAGGGGGGGAGGCCTGAGGTTTTATACTTTTTTGAACTTTTTCTTCTGTATTGGGGTATAGATCAGATCAGATCAGTCGCTCAGTCGTGTCTGATTCTTTGCGACCCCATGAATCGCAGCACGCCAGGCCTCCCTGTCCATCACCAACTCCCGGAGTTCACTCAGACTCACGTCCTTCGAGTCAGTATTGTGATAGTTTCAGGTAAGCAGTGAAGGGACTAAGCCATATATGTATATGTATGGCCATCAAGAATATTCTGATAGATATTTACAAGTTGCAAACTTGGCTGGGATCTATGGAGTTGTCCATCCTGAGGCTGTGCAGAATGGCCCTTGATGGACTTCACAATCTACAGGAAAGGGTGGTGCCTTCAGTTGTGGCTCCCTCAAGCCCACCGAGAACTATCACCAGAGTCATACCCACCCTGTGTCTCCTGAAGGGGTTACTGGTTTCATCGACTCTTAGCAGGCTCAGCTGTGCCTGTCCCCTTGGCTGTTTTCCTCGAGGGGCTTCTGAGGCTTGCTTCTGAGCTTAGGCCCTGTGCCTGGTCCTACCACTGTGTCCATCCCTCTGCTGTCCTGCTGTTGCCAAGTTCAAGACTGCTCTGCTCACTGCACGACAGGCCAGGTAAGTCAGGAGACAAGGTGTTGAGGCGAAGAATGATGACTTTATCTGGAAAGTCGGCAGACTGAAAAGATGGCAGACTAATGTCTCAAAATAACCATCTTATCAGGGTCTGGATGCCAGTTTCTTTTATAGAACGAAAGTGGTGAGGAAGTCTATTAGTCTTTCAAGTTTCTCCTTGCAAGACTTAACTCCATAACTCTGCCCTGGGTTGGGGGTGGGAGTGTTTCTTCTTTCTTGAAGCCATTCCCAGGTGGACAGGGTCTGGATGTTTCCCTGAACAGAGGCACTTTGGTTTAACATTCAGGCAGAGGGTCAGGGTTCCCCCAGGCAGGCCATTCTGTATAGACAGTATCCTTTTAGTGAATACAAGCAACAGGAAGCAAGCATTAAAGTAAAAGGAACAGATCCAACATGGGGTCAGCTTTTGTTCTTCCCTGGAACCCTGCCACACTGGGCTTCTGTGAATTCCTCAACCAGTGTCTCAATGTCCCCACCCAGGGCCTTTGCACAGGCTGTTCCCTCTGTCTGGAATGCAACCCTCTTAAAAGTGAAAGTGTTTGCTGCTCAGTGGAGTCTGACTCTTTGCGACCCCATGGACTGTAGCCTGCCAGGTGCCTCTGTCCATGAAATTCTCCAGGCAAGATTACCAGAGTGGATTGTATTTCATTTCCTTCTCCAGGGGATCTTCCTGACCCAGGGATCAAACCCTGGTCTCCCGCATTGCAGGCAGTTTCTGTCCTGTTGCTTCTGCCTAATTCCTTCCCCTCTTCCTTGTCTTCCTCTCCCTCCTCCCCCTCACTCATCAGCTCAGGTGTCTTCCTGAGGGAAGAACTCTTGCTCAGCCTCCCTGTCTCCCCCACCCCAAACACCCAAATGAGCTCCCGTACCCCTACCTGGAAATATTAATATATTACTTGCCTCTTAGCCATTATTCCAGGGTAAAAGCAGACACTCTTGGGCTTCCTTAGTGGTTTAGCGGTAAAGAGTCCGCTTTACACAGATTCCGTCTCTGGTCTGGGATGATCTCATGGGCTGTGGAGCAACTAAGCCCAGGCACCACAAATACTGAAGCCTGCATGGCTAGAGCCCAGGCTCTGCAAGAGAAGCCACAGCAATGAGAGGCCTGAGCACCACAACTAGAGAGCAGTCCCCACTCACTGAGACTAGAGAAAAACCCCGCGCAGCAACAAAGACCCTGCACAGCCATAAACAATTTTTTTTCTAAAATGGACCCGATTTATTGGCATCATTTGTGGGCAGGACAACTTCCTCTTTTAGGGTCTAAATTCCCTGAGAAGAAGGAACAGTGTCTGGGTTTCGCTCAGCACTTCATCTCCAGCAGAGCTGGTGCTCAGATATTTGAAATGCATGAATGGATTAATGATCAAATTAAAAGCTAATCCTCACCAGATCCTCCCAAGAGAACTATTATTAATCTCATTTTATAGATAAGGAGACAGAAACTCAGAAGGCTTGGGTTTGTCCAAGTCCAAATAGCTTTTCAGCATGACTGCTCAGCATTTGGATTGACAGCTGCCTGGTTTCAACACCTTGGGGACCTTGGGGAAGGAGGCTCGGTGGAGTCATCTAGGGAAATATGAGTTCTACCTGTTTATTTTCTTTGTCGATGCTGCTGAAATGATCCTATCTCTGTGTTGATGGGAAACTGAGATACAAGCAGCACTAGACAGGAGAAATGGAGACCGTGACAAACTGATGCTCAGCCTTGGACTGTCATGGGAATGAATGAAGTAGGGTGCCAGGCGTTTATGCTAACAGTTCTCCCAAGAGACCTGAAGAGCAACTCAATGCAGAGTGATTTCCTTGCACAAAAATTGGTGAAAGTTTGGAGACTTCCCTGGAGGTCCAGTGGTTAAGCTTTTGCCTTCAAGTACAGGGGGTGCTGGTCCCTGCATCCACCACCCATCACCTCTGGTGGATCATTCTGACTGGAAACTAAAATGAACTAAAGAGCCCCAGCCCTTCACTATTCCGCTCAGGTTTATCTCCACCTCCAGCCCTGCCCGAGCTGCGCAGTCCCAACTTGCATACACAAAAACGTGCCTGAAGGTAAGGGCTAAAAACCGCCTGCCAGAAATGAGACTGTTTCCTTAACGATTCGTTACTTTGTAGACAAGATCTTTGATACTGCTTTGCCCCCAGAGTTTGTATCTGTTTAACTTTGTTTATTCCCAAGGACAGAACACAAAGAGCCCCAGCTTGAGTCTGAAGACTTGTCCCTATTTGTCTGCTTTTTTTTTTTTAAGTACTTATTTAATTGATTTATTTGACTGCACCAGGTCTTATCTGCAGGACGTGGGACCTAGTTCCCTGATCAGGGATCGAACCTGGGCTCTCTGCATCAGGAGCATGGAGTCTTAGCCACTCAACCACCGGATAAGTCCCAACAAAATGCCGCTTTTGACCCGCTTACTATGGGTGTCTCTGCTTTCAGTGCCTCATTCCACTGATCTTCATGGAATAAAAATTACAGAAAGATCAATAGAACTATTGATCAAATAGTTCTAAAGATCAATAGAACTATTTTTAAATTTAAAAAGTTCTAACAGCAAAACTTTTTTTTGTCTTTTAAGTGATACCTTTTATTTAGTTGAGCTTCCCTCATAGCTCAGTTGGTAAAGAATCCGTCTACAATGCAGGAGACCACGGTTAGATTCCCGGGCCAGGAAGATCCACTGGAGAAAGGATAGGCTGGCTACCCACTGTAGTATTCTTGGGCTTCCCTTGTGGCTCAGCTGGTAAAGAATCTGCCTGCAATGTGGGAGACCTGGGTTCTATCGCTGGGTTGGGAAGAGCCCTTGGAGAAGGGAAAGGCTACCCACTCCAGTATTCTGGCCTGGAGAATTCCATGGACTGTAAAGTTCATGGGGTCGCAAAGAGTCGGACATGACTGAGTGACTTTCACTGATAGTTAATTATTTTTTATTTTGTGGCCTTACTCCCCAGCATATGGGATCTTAGTTCCTTGACCAAGGGTCAAACCCAAGAGCCCTGCATTAGAAGAACAGAGCCTTAACCTCTGGGCCATCAGGGAAGTCCCACAAGCATTGTCTTACAGGGGTACTCTTTGTGGGTACAACAGCTTGTGTTGGACGTTTCAAGGGACCTGGAGGCCAGCGAGGGCCAATCCAGCTCTCGGAGCGGTGGCAACGCCATCACTCTTAAATAATCACTTGAGTCCACCTGCAGCAAATTTCGTAGAACAAAGACGTCTACTCTTGAAATCGAGTTCAGATGGCAGACAGGGCAGCCTTGTCCTGCCCTGAAATGTTCATACGCAGTCCTTAAAACTTCTGATGTGTGAACGTGTCTGCTTTTGCACAAGAACAGCGGTCATGAGGGTCATATATAACTCGTGAGAAAGGACCCATTAGTGCTGGAAAAAACATATAAGCAAAGGCACCTGCAGTAGGTGGCCAGGGTGTGGTCATTTTAAATTCTCAACCCACACCCCTCTTCTCTCCCTACCTGACCGGTTCCCATTTATTATGATTACTTTAAATTTGCTTGGCTATGCCACATGGCATGTGGATCCTGGTTCCCCCACCAGGGATTGAAACCACGCCCCTTGCATTGCAAGTGGAGTCTTTACCACTGGATTGCTAGGGAAGTCCTCTGTTCCCACTTTAATAACTGGGGCTCTGTGGGCATGGTCTTCTCTCAGCCCCATGACCCTGTTAATGAGCTTCAGTTCTAACATCTGGGGTCAACAGAGCCCTGGTCCTGGCTCCTCGGTCTGTGTCTCAACTGCCTGAGACTCCAACTTCCAACTAAAACTGGAGGCTGGACCTTATCCATCTCTGCCCACCGCCTTGGAGCCAGTGCCCCACCTCCTGAATGGTTATAAAGTGCATGAATCAGGGACAGACTTAGAGTTGGCACTCAATATCATTTGCCATTTTTTTACTTTTTAAAAATTCTGACTCATGTTCTATTTTGCATGACCCTGAAACCAGTGAAAAACATGTTTCACCCTCTTGGGATCATGAGGTCAGCTTTAACGGTAATGGCATGACATGTCATAGTCATTCATATGCATTTAATCTCTATTTCAGGCCTCATGAGGGGTTTATTGATCTTATTTTAGAGCAAATGAACAAAGCCCCACACTCTCAGGTTGCTGTGATCCCTCAGTATTTCATGTGCAGATTAGGGCACCAGAAGAAACCCCTTAATAAGTAAAAAGATAATAAAATATGAAAAACACACAAACACAAAAAAGTCAATGAGAACTCCTGTGATAATGGTTACACTAAATAGTCAAGCGTTGTTAAAGATCACAACTTTGGGACTTGCCTGGTGGCCGAGTGGTTAAGATTTTCCCTTCCAATGCAGCGGGGTACAAGTTTGATCGCTGGCTGGGGAGCTAAGATTCCACATGCCTTGGGCCCAGAAAATCAAAAACACAAAGCAGAAGCAATATTGTAAAAATTCAAAAAAGACTTTAAAAATGGTCCATATCAGGGCTTCCTTGCTGGCTCAGGGGTAAAGAATCTGCCTGCCAATGCAGGAGATGTGGGTTTGATCCCTGGGTCAGGAAGATCCCACATACTGCAGAGCAACTAAGCCTCTGTGACCCAACTATTGAGCTGGTGTTCTAGAGCCTGGGAGCCACAATTGCTGAAGCCCACCTGTGCCCTAAAGCCCTTGCTCTGCCAGAGAAGCCCGAGGACCACGACTAGAGAGGAGCCCCCAGTCGCCTCAGCTGGAGAAAAGCCTGTGCTCACAGTGAAGACCCTGCACAGCCAAAAACAAACAAATAAATAAAAACGTGATATATTAAATAAATGGCCCACATAAAAAAAATTCTTTTAAAAAATGAAAAAAGATCACAATATTTGCTTTATTTTGAATTTTAGTAACTTAAGTATTTTAGTAAATTAAGTGTTTTAGTCTTCCCTGTAGTCCGAACAGTAAAGAATCTACCTGCAATGCAGGAGACCAGTGTTCGATCCCTGGGTTGGGACAATACTCTGGAGAAGGAAATGGAAACCAACCCCAGTATTCTTGCCTGGAGAATCCGAGGGACAGAGGAGCCTGGGGGCTACAGGCCATCGGGTCGCAAAGAGTCAGACAGGACTGAGCGACTAACACTACTATTACCTATTTACTGGATTGGACATAGGATCAGCTACACCCTCTGTCCATTCAGTGCTCATCTCAAAGCTGCTTCTCCCTCTGCTTATGCTCTTGGGAGAAAGCATAGGTTTTTTTGGTTGTCCCTCCGGCAAGGGGTCTCAGAAACACTTTAAGGCTCGGATAAAAGCCGGGGAGCCTTTCCCTAGGAAAAGGAATGCCCCTACTGATGGAATCTTGTGTATAATTTCAGGATGTTCATGTCCCTGAAGCATGGACAAAGACTGCTCTGAAATCTTTCTAGCACCAACATTGGAAGATGACAAAGGAGTTGATATATGGAGAAGCACAAATTGGAGAGCCAACCCTCATAAATCATAGAAGAGGAACAGGTGACAAGCACGCATGTACCACGTGGCTTCACTTCTACCAGCCCGTGCGAGCACGGGACAAGCGGCCGGTGTGGCTCACCCGCCCCCTGGCGAGCTGCTGACACAGTGGGAAGGACAAGGCTACAGCCAGGGAGGCAGGAGCAGGCTGAGCTGATCTGATAAGAGGATTAAGTTTCGGCACCCCTCCCACCAGCCCTAATGCCCTCAGACTAAGCAGCTGCCCCAGCTCGGCTCTTTCTTGGATGGAAAATGTCTCTCTGCTGGGGCAGTTGCTGCGTGCCCACTTCCAGAGCCACCAGCCATTCCCGAACACACGGTGTTCTGTACACTTTTGCCCAGGCTGTGCTCTCTGTGGGCGATGCCCCGCCCTCCCGTCAAGTACAGGCTTGCTCTTCGAGGCCGGCTCAGGTTTCACCTCTGAGCAGTTGCCCTGGTTCCAGCTATGGGCTCAGCAGCTCTGTCCTGAACTCTCCTGGCCCCACGCCCACCCCGCTCTCCCTGCGCTCACTACCCCGTCCATGTGCAACTCCTCCTGCAGTTATTCTTTCATATGATTATCTTCCTGATCAATAGGATGAGTATCCTGAGGACCAGGACCAGCTTCCTACACAGCCACTGGCACTGAACAGTTACTTATAAACATGTCTGGCTAGGACTTCCCTGGTGATCCAGGGGTTAGGACTCTGAGCTTCCAGTCCCGAGTGCCGGGGTTCGATCCCTCATTGAGGAGCTGAGATCCTGCAAGCCTGGCTGTGTGGCCAAAAAAAATTCTTAAAAGTTTCTGGGATACTACCACTGATAAATAAATGGCCAACTTATGAAAAGAAAGTGACCAGGGGCTTCCCTGGTGACTCAGTAGTAAAGAATTCGCCTGCAAATGCAGGAGACCTGCATTTGACCCCTGATCTGGGAAGATCCCACATGGCACGGAGCAACTAAACCTGTGTGCCACAATAAGAGAAGCCCCTGCAATGAGAAGCTTGCACACCACAGCTAGAGGGTAGCCCCTCTTCTCTGCAACCAGAGAAAAAGCCTGGGCAGCAACAAAGACCCAGAACAGCCAAAAATAAAACTATGTATACAAAAAGAAAACAACCAACATGATACAGGATACATGCAGGAGACAGACACCCTGGAGAAGCATCAAGTTCATGAAAGTTTCTTTCCTAAAAGTAAAGACTACTAATCACAAAGGTGTATAAGCGCAGCCTGAAGCAGAAGGAGCCGAGTGATACATGAGCAGCTCAAAGCGGACACAGGCAGTGCAGCTGGCAGGCCAGAGGCTCAGAGCCTGGAGCCTGGACCCTTCCAGCATCTTTTCAGAAACCCTAAAGGGCCTCCTGGAGTAAGAAGGCCTTCTCCACGCTCTGCACCCTGTGAAAATTTTTGTGCAGGGATCTCGTTTTCCTAGTGCCTCTCACAGACCTTCTGTGTATCAGGCCTACAAGCTTTAGTTTTCTTTTAATTAAATCCCTGGGCCTTAACACTGAACTGAAAGGGTCTGGGAGGAGCGGTGTGGTAGGAGGACGAAGCTGGTCCAGCACATGAGCAGACCTGAACAGACGGGAAGGGACGCTCCATCAGCAGAAACGGTCCTCAGAACAAGTCACATCAGAAACGGGTGATGCAAAGATGAACCGCCAGTGATGAGACACACACGGCAACAGAGGGGTCTGATGGGGGAACTTCAGAGGGACAATCAAGAGCCGGAGCGCCAGGCTTCCCTGGTGGTCCAGTGGATGAGAATCTGTCTACCAATGCAGGAGACGTGGGTTCTATCCCTGGTCCTGGAAGATTCCACATGCCTCAGAGCAACTAAGCCCATGCACCTCAACCACTGAGCCTGGGAGTCTCAACTGCTGAAGCCGCTGCAGTAAGAAGCCTGCGCACCACAACTAGAGCGTCATCGCTGCTCACCGCAACTGGAGAAAATCCCTTGCAGCAATGAAGACCCAGTGCAGCCACAAACAAATAAGAGAGACGTAGCCCCACCTCCGCCTCTGAGCAATCCCCTCCGGCACTTCCGACACTGCCCTCTGCATCCTCAGTTCCCCTGGTCACTGGGCTAGTCCAGAGTCTGCACATATATTTACCTACAGAGCACTCTCTTAGAGTGCATCGTATACAGTTAAGCCCAACAGGTCCAGCAGATAAAGGAGAAGCGGCAGTGAGGGGCGCAGAGCCCTATCCCCCGCCCCAACTTTGTCTCCTCCTCAGACCTGATAGTGGCAGCCCACCAGGCGCCCCCGTCCCTGGGATTCTCCAGGCAAGACTACTGGAGTGGGTTGCCATTGCCTTCTCCTGTCCTAGTAGAGGGAGCCCCAAAGGAGAAGCTGTGCCTCTTCCATGGGATTGATTGTTGCTGGAGTCTGGCAGACCTAGGAATGCAGCAGGCTCTGTGTTCACAGACCAGGTTTTCCCAGGGAAGCCAGAAATCCAGATTTTTCCATGAATTCACCAAAGTTTTTTTTTTTTTTTTATTAATAGACTTT
>NW_011494608.1:1895161-1910015 GCF_000754665.1 Bison bison bison | reverse complement strand
GCTTTAGATTAAAAAAAAAAAAAAAAAAAAGCATGGAAAGTACAGGGAGTTCGCATATACTCTCTACCTGACACTCACTCCAGTTTCTCGACTTATTAACATCTTGCATTGGTGTGGTACATTGGTTGCAACTGATGAATCAATATTGATGCATTAAGTGTTATACATTCTATGAATCTAAAAACTTTTGTATTTATTTATTTTTGGATGCACTGAGTCTTCACTGATTTTTTTTTTTTTTGGCGTGGACTTTCTCAGGTTTTCTTTAGTTTCAGCGAGCAGGGACTACTCTAGTTGCGGTGTCTGGACTTCTCATTGTGGTGGCTTCTCTTGCTGCAGAGCGTGGACTCAGTAGTTGTGGGACATGGCCCCAGTTGCCCCGTGGTATGTGGGATCTTCCCAGACCAGGGATAGAAGCCGACTCCCCTGCTTTGGCAGGCAGATTCTTATCCACTGCACCACGAGGGAAGTCCCAATTCTATGGGTTTTGACAAACGTACAGTGACATGTATCTGCCCACACAGCATCAGACAGAATTTCTTCACCGCCCTCAAGCAGTGTTGGAGGCAGGGGATCGGGGAGACGGGGCGAGTCATCTCAGAAGTGGAAGCCATGAGATAGAAATGGCTCCTGAAGGAAGGACGGCTTCCAGTTGCCAGTTTGGTTTCTGGTTTCAGGTTCAAGCTCGCTCAGCTTGGGAGGAGCCCCTCCAAGGTCAGCGTGCCTGCCTCCTCCAGTATCCACCTTGTTCTCATGCCTTCCTCTTTCTCCCTCACTCCCACGCACTCTGCTTGCTTCGAGAGAGAAAGCACGGTGAAAATGCCAGGGGAGATCTGGTCTATGTACTCCCTCCCGGCTGTGACTGTGGCCAGGGTTTGCCCAGAAGCAGCCAGCATAGCCATCCCCTAATAGGCCTGGCTGCCCACAGTCAAAACCAGTGATAACTGGATAATATTTCTTAACATAGGGCTTACAGTTTACTTTTATGCTCATACAATGCTCGTATAAGAAGAACCATGTTTGCATTTAAACCCGAGGAGCAGTTGAAGAACAGGGGGTCAGAAATCAGACAGTCCAGGGCTCAGATGACATTTCTGGTGCCTCTAACTAGCTAAATAAAAACCCTCTCTGGGCCCCAGTGTTCTCCACTACAAAAATGAGCCCAATAATTCCTTCTCTGAGAGTTATTAGGAAGATTGAATATTATAGGTGGCTTGCACACAGAAGTGTTCAATCCTTGTCTGCTCTTTACTGGGAGCTGGAGACCTGGATTTCAGTTCCAGCTTTGTTATCATCCAACTTTGTGACCAGGGATTAGTCATAAATCAGACATACAAGCCAACAGTTGCCCTGCTCCTATTTATTTTTAAACTTTTTATTGAAAACCTTTTTTTTTTTAATTAAAAATTGAAGTAGAGTTGCTGTATATTATGAATCACAGGTATACAATATAGTGAGTCACTATAAGTCACTATAAGCTTTTTAAAGCTTATACTCAATTTATAGTTAATTGTGAAATATTGGCTATATTCCCTGTGTTGTACAATATATCCTTGTGTGTGCTCAGTTGGTCAGTTGTGTCCGATTCTTTGCGATCCCACGGACAGAAGCCCACGATGCTCCTCTGTCCATGGAATTTTCCAAGCAAGAATTCTAGAGTGGGTTGCCATTTCCTCCTCCGGGATATCTTCCCGACAGAAGGATTGAACCTGTGTCTCTAGTGTCTCCTGCATTCACAGGCACTTTCTTTACCACTGTGCCACATGGGAATCCTTGTAGCTCAGTTTATACCTAATAGTTTGTATCTCTTACTTCCCTACTTCTATTTTGCCCTTCTCTCTCCCCAGTGGTAACCACTAGTTTCTTCTCTATTTCTGTGAGTTTGCTTATTTGTTATATTCACTAGTTTGTTGCATTTTTTAGATTCCACATGTAAGTGATATCATAAAGTATTTGTCTTTCTCTGACATATTTCACTTAGCATAATGCCCTCCAACTCAATCTACGTTGCTGCAAATGGCAAAACTTCCCTTCTTTTTATGACTGAGTAGTATTCCATTGTGTGTATTTGTGTGTGTGTATACATACGTACATATATATGTGTGTGTGTATTTATATACACACACAGATATATAAGTTCAGTTCAGTCACTCAGTCGTGTCTGACTCTTTGCAATCCCATGGACTGCAGCACTCCAGGCTTCCCTGTCCATCACCAACTCCCAGAGCTTGCTCAAACTCATGTCCATTGAGTTGGTGATGCCATCCAACTATCTCATCCTCTGTCATCCCCCTTTCCTCCTGTCTTCAATCTTTTCAAGCATCAGGGTCTTTTCTAATGAGTCAGTTCTTCACATCAGGTGGCTAAAGTATTGGAGTTTCAGCTCAGTATCAGTCCTTCCAATGAAAATATATATGTATGTATGTATGTGTGTATATATATATATATATACTCTTTACCATCTGAGCCATCAGGGATAGTTAAATACACATATACCACATCTTTATCCATTCATCTGTTGGTGGACACTTAGGTTGCTTCCATATCTTGGGTATTGTAAATAATGCTGCTATAACAATTGTGATGCATGCATCTTTTCTAGTCAGGGAGAAATCTTTTTTTTTTAATTGAAAATATTTTTATGTACACGCAGAGAGTATACATCAGGGAGTTCCCTGGTGGTCTAGTGGTTGGGATTCAGCACTTTCACTGCCATGGGCCAGGTTTAATCCCTGGTTGGGGAACTGAGATCCCACGAGCCTCCCCAGCATAGCCAAAAATAAAGAAAGTACATGAACATTGCGCATAACTCTGCACACTGATGAATTTTGAAAAGCTGAAGACTCTACGTACTCAGAGCCCAGATGGGAAAAAGCATCCTGAGAGCCGCCTCATCCCCCCGTCCATAGGCTCTACCTGTAAGGGCACAGCTACCATCCTGACCTCCAACACCCTCCACAGTAGCTCTGCCTGTGCTTGGACCTCATAAAACTGGCATCACAAAGAACATGCTCTTGGGTCTGACCTATCTTGCCCAATATGATGTTTGTGAGATTCATCCATATTGTTGGATATGGCTGTGAATTGTCCATTTTTACTACTGTTTTGTAACATTGGCATTCTAGGGCTGGCGGCCCAAATTCAGCCTTCCATCTGGTTTCATAAAGTTTTTTTTTTTAAAGCACAGCCATGCCTGTACATGTCTAGGGCTGCCTTCTACACTGTACTACAGCGACAAGAGCTGAGAAGACCATATGGTCCACAAAGCTGGAGATGCTATCTGCCTCTTTACAAAAAGGTTTTTGACTTCTATATAGTATTCCATCATGTGAATATACTGAAATTCATTTGCTCATTTTACTGTTAGTGGGCAGTTTTGTAGTTTCCAAGTTGGGGCTCTTAAGAGTGATGTGCAAAGAACTTGTATGTCTTTTGGTTAAACAAGCAGGTGCATTTCTATTGTGTCTGTTCCTGGGGGTGAATGTGTTAGATTACAGGGCAGATGTAAGTTTATCCTTGTCAAAAGCCATCAACCAGTTTTCCAAAGTGGTTGTGCCATGACTTGTCCCACGAGCAGTATTTGAGAGCTCCAGCTGCTGCTCCATGTCCTGTCCCACTGGTATTCTCTGTCTTTAGCATTTTCCCCGCCCCTGTTTTGATTCTTCTCTTTATAAGTTATTTCTCAGTTTCATGGCTGGGCATTTACAGGGTTAAGAGCATTCACCACGTCTAGTGGCGACTGTTTCATCTTTGGACACTTTATTCTCTTTCTCCATACTTTCTTGTTTTTGGCCATGCCATACAGCATGCAGGGTCTTAGTTCCCCGACCAGAAATTGAACCCATACAACCACTGAATCACCAGGGAAGTCCCTACACTTTGTTTTCTTAAGAAGCTCTTCTTCATAGAGTCTCCTTTTGGATATTAAAAATCAACACTCATGTCCCCACTGAATGTAGTCTTCTCCAGAGAGGAACACTAAACATCTCCAGCTTCTTAAAAGTGGCATGTAACACATGGTTTGCATGCTTTCACAATCCTGGTTGCCTGGTGAACAATAGGCTTAGCATCTCTGGGCCTCAGTTTACCCATCTGAAAATAAGGAGGTTTGATGTAAAGATCTTTAAAGTCATTTTAACCCCAACATTCTGTGTTAAGTTGGGAGCCCTCACAGAGATGCCTACATGCATGTCTGAACACGGAACTCCCGTCCCCAGATATTCCTGTTAATGTTTATCTGCTGACAGTAGAAAGTGGAGACATTTATTCATTCCATTTCTCTTCCTTCCGACAAATAGACGATAGTTTCTGAGAGCCAAGGATGTCCCAGGTGAGGCAGAAGGTGCTCAGGAAAGTAAGACTGATCTAGGTTTCTCCTGGTAGACACACAGCTTCAGCAGGAGGGCAAGGTGGACCGCGGACCTGGGGGACCCAGTATGGTCCACGGAATGCATTTTAAGACAGTAAGATGGTGGATTCATTTTGATATATGGCAAAACCAATACAATATTGTAAAGTTAAAAAAAACAAAAGACAGTAAGAGTCCTGGGAAATGTCAGCTCTGATGAACGTCACTCGAGGCTGGAAGGTGACTGGGGGGAGGGAGGTGCTGATGGTTATCTGAGTCTGCTCCCTGGAGGAGGTGGCCTGAGGCACTGCTCCCTCTAGAGACCAGGGAATGCTGGTTTCACCCTCACTCTTCTCAGGATTCATTTTGTTTGCAGCAAATGACTCCCAGGCCAGACTGCTCTTGGCTTCCTCCCTGACATCAGCGTCAGTGGTGTGTAAGGACCAAAGAACCAGTCAGCAAGCCTGGATGGCAGGCCCCTCTGATATTCAAATTTTGCAGAGACCAGCATAATTTAACTGACCCAAACAGTGCCAAAATGTGAAGGCAGGGTGGAGAAAATGAAAATACGAATTAGGCTTTTGAGATATCAAATTCCATAGAGTCTCACAGGATCACTGCTTTGAATTTTTAAAAGAAAACCTAGCTGGTGTGTGTAAATTCATTTAAGGCCCACAATTTAAGCCCATGCAGTGGAGATAATCAGCCTTGTTTTCTGAACGGGGAAACTGAGACACTGTTTTAGAACTGGCCCAGGGCACCAGATTGTAAGGGTGAAGCCTAGTTGTCTTGCTTTACAGGCATTGCTCTTTATCAGGATCCTTTAACAAGCACAGCGGCAGGGCTTCATGCTTGCAAGGAAACCTTCACTAGCATGTCAGGACTAGAGGCTTGGCAGCTTGGCTAACTGGTGTTGGAGTGGTGAGTTGATGAAATCCCACTTAATCTAACTCTCCCCAGTTTTACTGATGGGCCCATGAATGGGGGTCTCAGGGTCACAGAGCTCAGTAGTGTCAATTATACCATCAATAATAGCGACATAAAAAAAAAAAAAAAATCACTCCACCAGGCCAAGGAAGTTCCTGGAGGGAAGCTGGGTGCTGTCACTGGGAGAAGGCGGACCAGGAGAATGAACATTCACCGCAGACTGGGGGTAATTCGCCCAAGGCCACACAGGCAACAAATGGCAGAATCAACCCCGAAATCAAATCCATCTTATGTCGAAACTCAAGGTTAAAAATACATCCCTTGTTTATACCAAATCCTTAATGACCAAATCTTCTCTTCTATTCAGCCAAGCACATGGTCGGCTGGTTCTTTAGAAAATAAATTACTGGGTACCCTTCTTTAAAAAGTAATTAATTTGCTTTTCTGGTCTTAGCATGTGGCTTGTGGGATCTTATTTCCCCAACCAGGTATGAAACCCTGGACCCCTGGCATTGGAAGCATAGAGTTCTAACCACTAGACTTCCAGGGAATTCCCCTGAGTACACGTTTATGACTTTTTCCCTGTGGGTTCATGATGGAATGAGTGGTCGTTGTTATTGTTGAGTCCCTTAGTCCTATCAGAGGACTCTGTGACCCCATGGTCAGAGGAGCCCGACAGGGAAAATCCATGGGATTTTCCACAAAGGAATATTGGAGTGGGTTGTCATTTCCTTCTCCAGGAAGGAGTGGTAGATTATATTAATTGTTCTGTCTCTTCACTCTACCCTAAGGAGACACTCTTTGTACTGGGAATTTCTCTTCTTTTACCAAAAAGGTGAGTACATTTTTCTTCTTGTTGATTCTGAGTTTGGTCATGTAACTTGCACTGGTCAGTGCGCTGGTAGAAGAGACTTGAAAAAGCACTTGACATTTCTACTTGCCCTTTTTGGTTCCTGCCATCCCATGAGCAGGGCATCCCTAGGCTACCTTGCTGTCCCAGAAGGAAGCTGGAAGCCACAGAAAGCAGAGCCGCTGCAGTCCTTAGGTCAGCAGACTTCCCAGCCAACTTGCACACAAAGGTTCTCCCCAGTGTTCATCCCTTGATCCATCCTCCATCCCTCCAACCCTCTCCCTTCCTTCAATAACTGTTTACTGGGCCTCCCCAGTGTTCATCCCTTGATCCATCCTCCATCCCTCAACCCTCTCCCTTCCTTCAATAACTGTTTACTGGGCCTCCGGGTTGGGTCTGGCACTCTTGTAGGGTCTGGCTGCTGCTGCTGCTGCTAACCCCACAGATGGCAGCCCACCAGGCTCCTCTGTCCCTGGGATTCTCCAGGCAAGAACACTGGAGTGGGTTGCCATCGCCTTCTCTAGTCTCTGGCAACCCTCCTGTTTTACCCTCCTTGCTGCTGGGATCCAAGGCCACTCCTCCCTTTTTAAAATTTAATTTTTTTTACATTGCCCAGTTACTACCCCTTGTGGTTGCTTTACAGAATATTTATTGCAGTTATAAATCTATTAACTTTTCCTCGGTAAACTATTTAAACACAGCTGATAAATTTAAAATTTTTTGAATCAAATTTCCTTAAACATTTATCCACTGAGTCAAATTGCCCTGTTTCACTATAAGTCTAACATAACTTCTGAATGTTTCAACCACCTTAACAACACAAAAGTTTTTACTGTACCAATACTTAAACTTATTTGTAAAAATCAGAACTATTGATTGGACCAATGTGTTAGCTTACAGAAGATACATTTTGTAGTTCTCCAGGACTGCAAGATCAGATACAAGATAGAAAGATTATCTCCTTCCCAGGAACATGGAAATCACAGCCTCTGGGTCAATGATTGATGGATTCTTAGTGGGAACATTGAATCCTTCCAGGTGACTCACATAGCAGCAGGTATTTGCCGGTTGGGATGCCCTCCGACCAGGTTCAACGGCTAAGTCAACAGGACTCACAAGTAAGTTCTTGCAATCTCCATGTCCATTGAATTTTGAGTACATGGTGTTTTGCCTCAGTTTACAATTAACTTGATTATGCCTCATTAGCATTCATTATAATCAGCAGGACCATAGCGCAGCTTAATCCATCAACCATTCTGCAAGGACATCTGGCTAATTCATTAACTCACAGCACCAATTATGAACACTCCTTCTACCCGGTTATTTTGGAGGCTGCTGGTCTTGACCTGCCCTTCCTGGTTTTGGTATAGTTCTTACTCTTTCTGGAAATCTTTGACTTATAGTAAAGTTATCTGTTCTTTTCAACTTACATAGATACACTGTTTCCCAAACAGATATACCGAACTTCAAGTAAGAAACAAGAGTCCCATATATGCCAAACCTACCTACTTACTAAAATGCTGTTTCTATACTTTCTTTGAGTTATAACTAGCTTTGCCATTACATATAATATTAACTTTTCCTTTTTGATCGCTAAGGACTCATGGCTTTTCACAGACTCAACTTGTTCTTGTAAATCAGCAACTGTAGACCTAGTTACTCTTTGTTGTATCTAAGTTGTTACAACCTGCCCTGGGGACCCTCTTTCCTTTTCACCTGATTCCTTTGTCCTTTCAGCAATAGCTCAGCACTTTTGGCAGCAGCCCAGTTTTCTGGCAATAGTAAGATGTCTCAGGCCATGGCAATTTCTTTTTGCTCCCAGATGTGAACTTGGGTTCTCTGAAGGAGCCCTGGCTACTGCTAACGAAAAATGCTATTAAGATCACTACGTGTGTGCTGAGGGTACATGATGTGTGTGCTGGTGATGAGACGGCACCCTATGGCCGCTGAAAAGAACGAACGAGAAAAGACGTTGCTTCCTAAGGTCATAATTATGTTCTCAAATTGCTCAAATCATTTGAATATTACAACATCTTTTTTATATACAATTTTAAATGGATTCTTCCCTACAACGTGTCTATTCAGATTTTTAACACTTCACTCAGACTGTGATTACCTCAATCTCTGATTTTTAGCACTGTGCCTCCAGGTCCATTATTTTGTGGCCCCTCTTACGTATCCTTTATCAAAATTTGCATTCAAGAAAACATAAAATTATGTATACAAATTATTCTGGCTTCATGTAAATATGCATGTTTGCCATATAGCTATTAGATATAATTATAAAACTATTGACACAAATGTATTCAATTATGTTAATTTATTATTGCATAATGAAATGTCATTTCATGTAATACATTTCTGGCACAAATTCACTCCTGTGCCTGTCTTGAGAGGCTGAAGAGGCCACCAGACGGCAAGCTGGGAGGCTCACGCCCTCTAGGAACTGTCGCTGAAGCAGGATGCTATTATTTAGACAATTTAGAGCAATTTATATTTACTTCTATTAATGTGCCTTCACTAATTGAAGGCATTCTGGGACAGTACGCAAATGGAGTATAAAGATGTTTGCTGACTGAATACGTGCCAATCACTCAGCAGGGCCATGGGTGGACTCATCTCTCCATTTGCAAATCTGGTCCTGTAGAAAGGGACTGTCTCTTGGTCATTTCTGTATGACTGTGGCCAGTAATGATAGGGGCTTAGTGATTCTTCTTTGAACAGAGAAGAAGGAAAATACCATGAGAATAACAGAGAAAATCATAGCTGTCCAAATCATTAATTCAGGAATATCATTCACAATCCACTATTTTTTTAAAAATTTGACTTTATTAATATTCTGAGGCAACTGGGTTTGAGACAAATTTTAAATTGCTTCACTTCCAAAATTCATTTTGGTCACAACATCCAGGAGTAACCCGTCGGTTAATCAATAACATTTAAATACTGTTGTTAGAAAGGCAACCCAGCACAAAACCAATACTGTCAGCAATCAGAACAACTCTAATTTCCTGACGGAAATCAATTCACAGCAAAATAGTGGTTATTGCAAATATTTATCCGTCTGAAAGGGAACACTCATCCATGCAGCTTTTTGAGCAGTTCATTTGCAAATCAAAGACTGTGATGAGTTCCACTCAGCCATCTATCTTGAGACTTGGAAGCACTGTGGGAGGCGGTGGGTGTGTAGCAATAACCCTAGGATTGCCTTGAAGTGGCCCTTTTGGGGATGGGTGGGTAGTGTGGACATATCCCACATGCGATGTGGGGAAAGTACTGGGCATGGAGACCAGGTCTACACCTGGGTTGTCACTGACCTGCTGTATGAGGTCAGAAAGCCACCTAACCTCTCTGCACACTTTTCTCTTCTTGAAAAGAAGGATATTCTTATTTGTCCAATTTAGCCCTCCTATTGTTGTGAAAAGGAAGAGGTGGGGGGAGGGATACCTCTTAAGTTATATTTAATGGACTGGGTAAATTTGGGGTCTTATAATCTTGAGTCTCTATTTCCCAAGAACAGGGTTAAGGAGCAAGACAAGGTTTCCAATAAATCCAAGCATCATCCTCCAGCTCAATGCTCTGTGCTGCTGTTCAGTCGCTGTGTCACAGCCAATTCTTCGAGACCCCATGGACTGCGGCACGCCAGGGAACTGTCCCTCACCATCTCCCAGAGTTGTGGGATGTTCGTGGGAGTTTTACTAACTATAAAACAAGTGCCAATGAGAACAAATGTGTTCACTGAGTAACAGTGCAGTAGGAGCTGGAAACAAAGATAAAAAAATCTGCGTGGCTTCTGTGCTCAAGAAGTTCATAGTCTAGATGCGTTGGGAGGGGGCTGTGTAAACAGATAAATGCAGTGGGCTTGGGATGGTGCAGGCCCGAAGTGTGAGCAGGAGTGTGGGAACAGTCATGAGCTGAAAGAGAATTCCTTAAACTGAGCCGCAAAAGAGGGGAAGTTATTTTGGGCAAAGGCTTACAACAGGCAAAGATTAGTATTTCAGAAGAACCAGAAAAACAAATCAGTATTTCCCAAATTTTTCACTTCAAGTTCACTTTCACATTTATCTCTGTTACCACATAAAACCATTTTAAGTCAACTAATTTTAGAAAATGTAAACAAGTTGGATTTAAAAAGAAAACTTTACACGATTACTACCAAAAATTACATTATTTGCTATAAACAGAAGCAAACCTTTAAAATAAAAGCAACAGGAACTCATTAATTTAATAAATCACTGTCAGGCTGTTCCTAGTTTTGGTGGCCAAAGGGGTGACCAGGATGAAATCAGGATAAATTAATGTCAGACAGTTAATAAATCCTATGGAGAAAACAGAGTGACTTAGGAAGGTTCCTTTGGATGGGGTGGCCCGGCAGGGCCCGCTACAGTATGTCATTTGAGCAGATATCTGAAGAAAGTGGTAGACCGAAAAGGAAAAGGAGGTCATTACAACTCAAGCAGATGCTGTGGCTTGCAGAAAGAAGGCTGCGAGCCAGATTCACGGAGAGGGGTAAGTGATGGGGTGGCGGGCTCACAGCCAGCCGACACTTTCTGCAAGATAGTCTAGAGCGTGGAGAGGCAGGCGCTCGGTCGAGGGGGTTCCAGCTGCTGAATTCTATCTGTAAGAGTAAATCTAAGCTGAAGCTCCAATCCTTTGGCCACCTGATGCGAAGAACTGACTCACTGGAAAAGACCCTGATGCTGGGAAAGACTGAAGGCAGGAGAAGAAGGGGACAAGAGAGGATGAGATGGTTTGGATGGCATCGCCGACTCGATGGACAGGAGTTTGCGTAAACTCCGGGAGTTGGTGATGGACAGGGAGGTCTGACGCGCTGCAGTGCAGAGTCGGACACGACTGAGCGACTGAACTGAACTGATTCCTAGCGGAAAGCATCTGCAAACAGTGCAACCTTGGAAAGAGAGTGAGCGAGGCCGGCTGTGACCGCCCCGACTGACAATTTAGTAAATAAATGAAAGCCAAGAAAAGTCAAGTCGCTGAGAACTGGGACAAGAAAGCGGAAACTCTCCTTCTTCGTCCAGCCCGGTGCGGTCCAAGGATGGGGCTGGCAGGCAGACGCCGGGTCCGGGCAGAGCAGGGTAGACTCGCGCTTCTGCAGTCCTCACTCCCGGCCTCCCGTGAGCCCCTTTCCGGGAGAGGCTCAAAACGCGGAGCCGGCAAATCCGCGGAACCGGATGGCTAAGCCGGGATATGGAGTCGGCGCACGCGCAGTGGCCCGACCGAGCCCGGCCGCTCTCGCCGCTGGGGGGGAGGGTCATCCGAGCCTGACGTCCGCGACGCCGACGTCAGCGCCCCGGGAAGAGGAGGGCGAAGACTCCATCCGCCATGTTGGATGCCGCAGATTCGCCATAACCGCGCCGGCTCTTTTCTTAAAAAAATAAAAATAAAAAGCGAAGCATCAGTGGGGCGCCCCGCCTTCTCGGTCGGCGCGGGAGGGGGCCCGGAAGAGCCCGACGCTTTTTTTTCCCTCCGCGGCAGGGGCGTTGCCATGGAGACGCGGGCGGCAGGTGAGCCGGGCTGGGGGTTGGGGTGGGGATGGGTGGGGGTGGGGCGAAGCGCGGCGCGCGGGAAGCCGTTGCGAGCTCGGAGTCGGGAAGGAGCGCGCGGGCCGCTGGGCGGCGGAGGGATCTACGGCCCCGGGCGGAGAGCGGACGTAGCGGCGTCCTTCGACGGCACGTTCGGTCGCTAGCAGTATCCCGCCGCCTCGGGTTTTTATTGAGAAAAAAAGTAACGAGGATGCTAGCGGAAGAACGAGCGAGGGAAGGCAGTGCGCGCGCGCGTGCGCGGAGCCGTTTCCAGGGCAACGGGTGGGGCTGGGGCGCGCGCCAGCGACCGAGCGCAGGCGTGCCGGCGGGCGGGATGTTCGAATCCCCGCGCCGCCCACTCTTTGGCCGCTCTGCCTCCTTCTTGCCTGCCCTCAGTTTCCTCCTCCGTGAATTGGGTAGCTCCTTCAGACCCACGTTCTTTAGGCAGGGTGTGTTGAAGGGACAAGGTTCCACCGAGCTGCTGAAGGAAAGTTTCTTTGTGTCCTGAAGAGGGAACCATAAACGCCAGAGATTATTAGCATTCTGGCTGCCGGTAACCCTGTAACATCCTGTGATAAACTAATTTATCCTCTACCTGCCGCCTAGCCCTGCGGGCCCCTTGGTCCTCACCCGTTAAAGTTAAGCTGAAATGCCACCTCCTCCAGGCAGCCGTCCGTCTCTGGCTTCCGGGCGGGGGGAGGCAGGCTTTCTGCCCTTGGACGCAAGAGCAGGATGGATCTTCTGAACACCTGGCCCGAGCCCCTTGACGCTGAGCTTGGGGCTCCTTCCTGCGTGATTAACAAGAAGCGTCTGCACTGGGGCACTGACCTCGCGCTTCCTGCCTCTCTATTTCTACCAACAGTTCTAATTTGTATGTCTTTTACTGACGAGGAACAAAAGTTCAGAGAGGTCAACTTCATACAGTTTGGAAATGGCAGAACTGAGGCTTTAAAAATCAACTTCCTCCAGCTTGGGATGAAATCCAGACTTCGGGGTGCCTGCCCGGCTTGTACTTCTGGCTCCTGGAAGCTCAAGTGCCTGGCCTCCAGTGGGTGCTGTAGGGTACCTTTATCGAAGGGAAGAGTGAATATCTGGCTGCACTGACCACCTCCTGCCCCTTCCAGACTGGTTCCCTAGCAGAGCCCAGTGACTTGAGGAATAATTGATATAAGTTTGGTGTCATATGGTGACTTGGACTGGAAAGAATCTGCCTACAGTGCGGGAGACCCGGGTTCGATTCCTGAGTCGGGAAGATCCCCTGGAGAAGGGAATGGCAACCCACTCCAGTATTCTTGCCTGGAAAATCCCATGGATGGAGGAGCCTGGTGGGCTACAGTCCATGGGGTCCCTAATAGTTGGACATGACTAAGCAATTAACACCGAGTGTCATAGGGCATACCATCAACAATGGCCCCTCCAACATCAACTGCTGAGTCTATAAGCATGTTGAAGCAGTTATACTGAGTGTCCCCCATACTGAGGGTTGCAGAAGGCATTTGAGCTTATGTATGGTATTTGGTGCCCAGACGCCAGGGGCACGTTTCATGGATTCTTCAGTTGAAGCATCTCTATATGCCAGGCAGGGATGAGTAAAGAGCCCTTGGACCCTTGGTTCTGCCCTCATACTATTGTGTCAGATTCCGACAAGGAGAGCCAGTAAAGTGTGTGTGTGTGTGTGTGTGTGTGTGTGATGATGAAGCAGACCCAGATCCCCAGGAGCTGTGAACTATGCCTGGCATGCTTTCTGACAATAATGATGTTACCGAATCCAAAACCCGTACTGCTTGCCACACGATGGGTCAATAAATCGAGAGATGAATCACTGGGGCAAGGAACAGTGAGTTTATTTGGAAAGCCAGCAGCTGGCGAAGATGATGGACCAGTGTCCCAAAGCACAGTTGTACCTGAGTTAGAATTCAGGCTTCTTTTATAATAAAAGGGGAGAGGGGGAGTGGTTGGTTGGTACAAACTTCTTGGTGTCTGAATCCTTAGTTCTTGTACCTGCGCTCCTAGGTCTGGTTACAATGTTCCTATAAACCTCCAAGACAAACATTATTCTCTGTTCTGCAAGTTTTTATCTGTATGAATGGAAAAGTGTTGTACTTTAAAGGTCAGAGCCTTGAGAAGGGGCCATTCTGTATATTTCAGGCTGTAGGCAAGGGTTTCTTGACTGGTAGCAAAAACAATAGAATACAAAGGTTAAAGTAGAAGAAACAGATCAGATGTGGAGTCAGACTTGATCTTCCCTACTGAACTGTCTTTGTTTGGTGCTTCCCTTCTCCCAAGTATAGATACATGGCATGCACTGCCCACTTCTCTTCTGGAGTTTACCTAACAGTTTCTAAAAACAATCCTGGACATTGTTGTAGTTGCCTTGACTTTTCAGCTATAAGTGACACAGATCATGTTTTAGAATATATTGCTGTTAACTTGCCATCTCTAATTCCTGAAGAGAGTCTCCTGTTTCGCTTGGTTGTTGGGTTACGGCAGGAGAGTCAGTACAATAAGTGATAAGGTGGAGTCGTGTTTGGCCTCTAAGGTGCAGCTTCTAGGTGGTGAGCCTGCCGTGATGGTCACCACCTTGAACTGGAGATCTGCCTGCTACCACACTGCTCCCTTCTCAGTCCATTTACCTTGTAGAACAATGATTCCTGTGTTACCTTACAATTTACCCAACAACTTGTCAAAGACAGCTATCCTTCAGTAGAATTAAGTGTCTGCCTAAGGCAAGGGCAGTCAGGAATTAGATATATTAAAAAGACTCTCCCGTAATTGCATTTCCTTTTATAGACAGTTTCATGCAGGCTGCTTCTGCAAACCTCCCCTGCGAGAGGAGCAGGTTTAATTATGTAGAAGGGATTTAGCCTGGAGTTAAGTTTTCTTTTTGTTCTCAACTGTTTATCCTGTTAAACTTTCACTGTCTTTGCAGTTTCTCAAGGGCAGGTGTCAACTTTAAGGGCAGGAACAGCCTGGAGGGTGGAATGAACACGTGCTCTGGGGCCTGGGATCTGCTCTCACCAGATTCCTGCAGGAGATGCCCTGGGCCGGTGCCCTGGAGGCTGGTGGTCCTGCTCCTCATCCCTTTCACCCAGACCCAGTCTGTCTGCCCTGCAGCCTAATGCTTTGTCACCTGCTTGCTTCTTGAAAACATTTGTGATTGGAAAAGTGTGACAGATGTTGACTGAT
>NW_011494608.1:1892368-1895061 GCF_000754665.1 Bison bison bison | reverse complement strand
GCAATAGTCATATTAAAAACTTATCACAGGTTTGAAGTTACAGTCTTTTTTTTTTTTTAAGTGGAGTCACCTTAAAAAAATTTATTTTCCTTTGTTTGACTGTGTTGGGTCTTAGTTGTGGCATGCGCGATTTTCAACCTTCCCTGTGGCACGTGGGCTCTTAGTTGTGACATGTGAGATCTAGTTCCCTGACCAGAGCTCCGACCTGGGCCTCTGCTGGGAGCACAGCTTATAAGCAGATTATAGCGGCTTCCCCAATAGCTCAGTTGGTAAAGAATCCACCTGCAATGCAGGAGACCCCGGTTTGATTCCTGGGTTGGCAAGATCTGCTGGAGAAGGGATAGGCTACTCACTCCAGTATTCTTGGGCTTCCATTGTGGCTCAGCTGGTAAAGAATCCACCTGTAGTGCGTGAGACCTGGGTTCGAGCCCTGGGATGGGAAGATCCCCTGGAGAAGGGGAAGGCTACCCACTCCAGTATCCTGACCTGGAGAATTCCGTGGACTGGGTCACAAAGAGTTGGACACGACTGAGCGACTTTCACAAGCAGATCATGCTTGGCATATTAATAGAAAAAAAAATGGGGTTACAGACTTTTCTGCTTCTAAATCATGTAACAAATGGAGCTGCGAATTGCTTAACTCTGGAATCCAGCACCTTTGTGCCCCCGCTGGGTCAGGACCAAGGCAGGATGGAATGGTGGGCACCAGCTTCAGAGGCAGCCGCTGGCCTTGTTGGAGTGTAGGGGGTTGAGGGGACCAGATCAGTTATGGCATCTGGAGCCAAGGAACAGGGGGTTTTGGGAGTAGCATTCTGGAAAATGGGGGTCTTGGATGTCCTGGCAACTTGGAAGGGTTGGTAAGTCAGCCCCAGGACTCCCTGTAGGGCCCTGGCTGGCTTCCTTATTTCTGTTGAATGTTTTCTTCCCATCTCTGCCAGCAGGACTCTTCTTCAGGGGCCACCACCACTGCCTTGCCCTGTAGGGTCCACCCTCCCTCCCTCTCTCCTTCCCTCCCTTCTTTCTTCTAAGCGGCTTCCCTGGTTCACCCAGATGTTTGTGTGAAACTTTGTGTGGGGAAGCGAGAATGCAGAGTCAGATGTGACTCACCGACTCCTCTTGAGGGTCTCATGCAGTCCCAGGAGTGGAAAACGGATCCTTTGGGAGATGGTGCCAGACGTCATGATGGAACTAAGCCCCGAGAATTGAGGGTTTGAGGGGTGGGGTGCAGCTCCCCCTAGCCCAGCCACTTAGTCAACCTTGGTCCTTTTGTTGAAAAAATATGTGGGTACATTTCTGAGCCCTTAGGTCTATTCCATTGATCTGTTTATCCTCCATCCGCATCGCACTGTCTGAATTACTGTAGTTTTCTAGTCATTTTTGAGCTTATAAAGAATAAACAGGAGGGCATTCTTTGGAGGGGCAGAAATGCAGGCAGGAGCGAGACCCGGTAACAGGCACTGTCGTGGTGCAGCGGTGGCCGTGGGAATGGGGGTTGGGGCAGGTTTAGAGATGTGAGGCAGAGGAAAGCCCCGTGGGACTAGGCGGATCGGGCTTTAACTTAGAGACCAGCTAGTCTTCGTCTGTGTTTGTTTTTAGGGGAAAGAGCAGTGATGAACCGAACTGGCACGGGGACACGAAACTTCGCAGGCTCCGTACACACGGCCAGGGTCCATCATTTCCAGGAGGGCCACACGGCCACACTTCCCCTCACTGGGCAGGAGTCAGGCTTGCACACACGGCCAGGGTCCATCATTTCCAGGAGGGCCACATGGCCACACTTCCCGTCACTCGGCAGGAGTCAGGCTCGCACACACGGCTAGGGCCCATCATTTCCAGGAGGGCCACACGGCCACACTTCCCGTCACTGGGCAGGAGTCAGAGGACCAGCGAAGTTGCGGGTTTGGGGGTCTGGGTTGGCCTGCGGCTGGCCCACTCTGAGCCGCCCCTTCTCCCCCAGCCCTGGATCTTGGGTGTTTCTCTAGGAAGCAGGAGCTGAGCCTTGGTTAACGATCTTCTCAGGGATTCTAAGGTGAACATTCTGGAAATGTTCTAGTCCTTCTGACAAAGGAAATGCAGCATTTCTGTTTACAAATAAATATGTTTGTTAGCCTCATTGATCTCTTTAGGCTTTTTTTTTTTTCTCTTTAAGCTTTTAACTGTGAATTAAGTGATATTGATGGTTTTGGAGTTTATAATCTTTTAGAGGAGACAGAGGTTAAACAAACACACCACCAAATACATGATTACAAATTGGGGAAATTGCTTCAAAGTGGAGGGTGGTGGGGGAGTGGGCAAGAGAAAGTAACGGAGACCTAATTTGTATTGAAGGGGGTTTCAGAAAAGTCTCTCTGAGAAACTGAAGTTAAAGCTAAACCTAGGTTCTGGATTTTTTTTTTTTTTTTAAAGTTTGGTGATCAGAAAGCAGCCCTCTCCACTTTGCAGAATTTCTTTTATGATTAAAAAATTTTTTTATATTGGACTGTTGTTGATTTACAATATTGTGTTAGTTTTAGGTATACAGCAAAGTGATTTAGTTGTACATGTCTATTCTCTTTTAACTTCTTTTTCCACTTAGGTTATTACAGAATACTGAGCAGAGTTCCCTGTGCTATACAGTAGGTCCTTGTTTGGTTATCTGTTTTAAACATAGGGTGTGTACATGTCAATCCCAAACTCCCAATTTATTCCCACTT
>NW_011494608.1:1891839-1892268 GCF_000754665.1 Bison bison bison | reverse complement strand
GGGCCCTGCGGCAGGAGCCCAGGGGACCCCTTTGTCTACCCAGGTGGCAGCTGCCAATGCAGATGTCAGGCACGACTGAGGGACTGGGGTGCTGGGCCTACAGGGGAGGAGACCCAGGGGCCACTGGGTAGCCTGATCAGATGCAGTGGGAGGGACTGGTCTTGCCAGGGTCACCCCGAGGCTGCACTAGCTGGAGCTGGATCAGGGAGAAGGACGGGCTGCCTGAACTTCAAAAGTTCCCTGCCTCGTAAACAGAGTGGTTGTAGTTGTTCAGTCGCTCAGTCGTGTCCGACTCTTTGTGACCCCATGGACTGTAGCACGCCAGGCTTCCCGATCCTTCACCAACTCCTGGAGTTTACTCAAACTCATGTCTGTTGAGTTGGTGATGCCATCCAACCATCTCATCCTCTGTTGTCCCCTTCTCCTCCT
>NW_011494608.1:1884124-1891739 GCF_000754665.1 Bison bison bison | reverse complement strand
CTCATGTCTGTTGAGTTGGTGATGCCATCCAACCATCTCATCCTCTGTTGTCCCCTTCTCCTCCTGCCCTCAATCTTTCCCAGCATCAGGGTCTTTTCCAATGAGTCAGTTCTTCCCATCAGGTGGCCACAGTATTGGAGCTTCAGCTTCGGCATCAGTCCTTCCAATGAACATTCAGGGTTGATTTCCTTTAGGATAGACTGGTTGGATCTTCTTGCTGTCCAAGGGACTCTTAAGAGTCTTCTCCATCACCACAGTTTGAAGGCATCAGTTCTTTGGTGCTCAGCTTTCTTTATTGTCCAGCTCTCACATCCGTACATGACTACTGGAAAAACCATGGCTTTGACTAGATGGACCTTTGTTTGCAAAGTAATGTCTCTGCTTTTTAATATGCTTTTTGGTCATTGCTTTTCTTCTGAGGAGCAAGTGTCTTTTAATTTCATGGCTGCAGTCACCATATGCAGTGATTTTGGAGCCCAAGAAAATAAAGCCTGTCGCTGTTTCCATTGTGTCCCCATCTTTTTGCCATGAAGTGATGGGACAGGAGACAGTGAGGTAGCTGCTCAACTAATAAGGGGAGTGTAGGGCACTGGCGGGAAGACTGGACTCTATCTCTTCTAAAGCAGGAGTCTATGAATTTGGGCCACAAACAAAACCACAGTCACTTTAAATTGTTTTCATGAACAAAATAGAATTATTTACTTATGATTCTGGAGTTTGTATCTTACTCATTTTAAAATGTGCTTAGCATACATAGTATGTGGTACATCTTAGGCATTCATTAAATGTTGAATTGTGTGACTAAGTTGAAAATTTCTTTTTTCCCCAGTATAAAACTGAATGACCCAGGGATGTGGAGAGTACACCTGATGCTTACTTCCTGTGTTAGTTACCAGGAAGAAGGAACCAGATGATTCTGGTGGCCTGGAGCTGGGTGGCTGGTGGGGTTTGGAAAATTCGTTTCCTTGTGGCTCTTGCTTAAATTTAAAGGTCTGCTCTGGAATTTGAACAGACTTTAGACACATCTGAGTATTAGAGGGCAGTTCTTTCTTCTGGAATTAATTGTTGAGTTCAAAATGCTTTTTAACTGAGATCAATCACAGGCTTTCATGATAAGTAGAGCAGGTATTTCAGATTCACCATTGAATTTGTGTGTTTCCCACAGTTCCTGTCGGGCTGTTATTTTATCTCCTTTGATTATGACCTCAGGAGCCCAGAGCAGACAGCCAGCTTCTAGATGATAATAAATGAAATGTCCCCGTCCTCAGCCTCTCTGTTTTTTTTTCACTGGAGGCTGGTTGCTTTACAGTGTTGCTGGTTTCTGCTGTGCAGCAGCGTGACTCAGGCGTAAGTGTACATGCCCATGCCGCCGCTCCAGGCCACCCCAGAGCGCCGGTCCCGCTCCCTGTGCTCTGCAGCAGCTCCTGCCCGCCGGCGGTTCCACTCCTGCTGGGGTCTGTGTCAGTGCTCCTTGGTCAGTTCATCCCGCCTCTCCTTCCCCTGCCACGTCTGTAACTGCCTGTTTCTCAACAGCGTGGACAGGAGTTCTGGTCGATATGGTCTAAGCTTCCTAATTCCTTGTCTCCATTTTCCTAAGTCTGTGGGTCCCCAAAGATTTTGGGGTGCTGGAGGCCCTCTCCCGTCCCACTGGCTGCCAGGGAGTGGGCGCTGCAAACCACATTTGTCTAATCTGCAGTGAAAAAGCTGCCGGTGTCCTGGAGAGAACGTGAGACTAGATTTGTGTTCTAGTCCAGACTGTCACGTGCTTGTAAGTGGAAAATACACACCAGATTGTGAATATTTAGTACAGCAACCACAATAAAAAAAGAATGTTGAACTCTCTCATCCGTTTCTAATCTCATGGATTACAAGGGAAAGAATAATATTTGGATATACTGGGGTAACAAAGCGTAGTATTAGAATTAATTTTCCTTGTTTCATTTTAATGCGGCTGCTTGAAAAATTTGAAATCACACCAGTGGTCCTGTTTCTGTGGACGGCGCTGGCCTGGCCGGGGGCGTTGGGCCTCTTGAGCCCTGGTGGTCTAAATGGCAGCCCTCGCAGAGCCGCACGTGAGTGTGTTTCTGCACGAGAGGCAGTGTCCGTGGGCAAGCGCTCACACCGGCCATCTGCACGTTGGGGAACGGTGTGTGTGCTGAGCCACGCCCCCTAGCGGGTGGCTGTGTGTGCAAGCCCGTCTCCCCTGCCCGTCCCAGTCCTGGGCACCTGTGTCGCGTGGAGCAGCCCTGTGCCCGGTATTGCCTCCGTGCGATTGACCCCTGCCCCCACCGTCCTCGTGAGGTCAGCAGGGCGGCTGCAGTGGTCTCCGTGGGTTTCCAGCCACGGACGTGTGGGTTCGTCAAGGGAGAGGCCCCTCCAGACACGCAGAAGTAGCCACGGTGGGGTCTGAGCCCGAAGCCTCCATCCCGAGGCCCAGTGCTGAAGCCAGCGCCAGGCGGCCCATCACCTTCCAAAGTTAAGACTGATGGTGCCCCTCCCACCACACACAAAGGAACCCAAATAAACTAAAACAACGAAACCCCCAGACCAGAAACTCAGAGGCCTCGTGGCGGCGGCCATGGGCATTGCTAAAACGGGAGAGCACTTTGCACATCTTGTTTATCCCGTGGAAATGACCCCGGCGATGTGGTGGTCAGCCTGGGAGTTCTGGGGCCACCTCGGTGACTTGCGTAAGGGAAGTGGTGATGTCAGGGGTCCCCGTGGGGGCTCCCACCTCCTTGGAGCCTCCCCCACATCTGCTGGGGCGGGCATAGCGTTGCCACTTAGAGAACTGGGTGATGGGGATGTGGTTCCTGTTTACATCAAATTATTTATGGTGCTTTCCCACGGAAAGGGCCCCAGGGCTGCTCTTCAGCTCTGATTATGGTAAATATGAGTAGACTCTATTGCCCAGGGCTCTCACTTTGAGAGTGCTTAAAAATAACTTTAAAAAAAATTATGCCAAGTTTCAACGTGGAAGAAATGCGTATGCATAAAATTATAATGCCACTGTTTGGCCCAGGCTTAATTATAGCTGATACTGAGCATTTCTCATTTTATTTCGTTAATCCAGTTTCAACAAAGGAACACCCAGGGGCTTTCTCCTTTGCATCTAATAGAAATGTTAACTTTGTGGGGCTATGGAAGTTGGCGTGCTCATCAGCATTTCATGAGCTGAATGGTAATAATACCACAAATGAGGGCATGCATTTATTGGAACTTCCGCCCACTGAGTCTCAGAGCTGGGGGCCGGGTATCTTGGAGGTGGAGGTGGCAGGCGGGAGGGCAGGTGCCTTTTGGGCCCCTCCGGGCGTGGGAGCAGCGGGCGCTGGCTGGGGCTGCTGGCACACCCTGGGTTCCGTCCAGGCGGCTCTGTCCGTCTGTCTGTAAATTAGCCTCTGGGTGAGGCTCAGAGAGCAGGTTCCGTTCTAAGCCATTCGAAGGCCACTTCTCACTGGGGCCTCGAGAGGCTCACAGACTTAGGCAGACTCCTCCGCCACCATGGAGGCGGGGCGCAGGGGACCCAGGTCCTGACTCAGGTGGGCGCCCTTCCTGCTGCTTTGTTTGCAGCGGTGCCTCAGAGGGGTCGGTCAGCGAGCGGGGAGCGCCCTGCCGATCCAGCAGACGCCCAGCAGGTGTGGGCGTGGAGGCCCAGGAGGCCGGGTCCGCGTGCTCGGGCGCATGGCTGCGGGGCGGGTTCCCGGCCGGATCTGGGCTTCTCAGCCCACTGTGTGCTCACCGCTGTTGGTGACCTCGGAGTCCCCTCGAAGTGGGGAGAGCCGCCCCTCCCTCACTGGATTAATGTGAAAATGAAGTGGGTGGCGGACCAAGGATGGCATCTGGTGGAGTTAAGACTCAGGGAATGTTCACTGTATTTTCATGAGGGTCTGCCTGCCCCGTCTTGGGAGTGGCTTCATCCCAGGAATGGGGGTGTAGTGCTCAGACTGGTCACCAGAGGGTGCTGCTGGCGCGTGTATGATGTGCACTCTGGCCTGAAGGCCCGGGTTTACTCTGTGTGCTGGTAACCTTTTTTTTGCCAAGGAAAGCTGGTCCGCTGTATGTGGTGGTTCTCTGTTCCCTGCTTCAGACCTGCTGCCAAGCTGTGTGGAGGCATGTTTATTAAATGTGTGTTCTGGTGGGTTGGTGGCCCTGCATCTGGCATTCTCATTTCCTGAAGGGAGTTGCTGTTGTAAATTGCATAAAATAAACACACAGAGAGTAAAGTTCCGTTTTTGGTGTAGCTCCTCTTAGTTGTGATTAATTGTTAGAAATGTCTCTGTAGCCACAAAGCTGGGTATAGGGTGGGGCCTAAGGCTTCTTGTGTTCTTCACATGGTCCCACTGGTTCCAACCTGTGTTTCTACCTGATTTTTTTAAGTTCCTTATACGTGGACCTAGTAGTTTTGAAAACATATAGGCCTGAACTTGATCTGCAGGGGCAGGTTACAGCTGCTTCATCTGTAACATGGGAGAGTAATACCTTTGTGGCCAGCTCCTTAGGGCCGCTGTGTACAGCTGTGCAGGTTGCACACTGCACAAGAGCAACATGTCTAAGGGCATCATCTCACGCCATGGATTCGTGTATTCATTATGACAGTTTTCTGCAAGTGGTAGTAAAGTATCTTGTTCTCACAAAATCAATATGTTATGACCACTTTCTGATAGGGGGAGCTAATGTCTTTAGGAAATGGTGCCCTTTTTCCTTTCTCACAGAGGTGCCTTGCAGGCTGGCAGCCACCCTGCTCGTCAGGGTGAGAGGTGACAGGGAATGTGGCCCTCAGGGAAGGTTTGCCGCTTCCCTTGAAAGCAGAGTTTGAAGTGCTGTCATGGAGGTGAGCCCAGAGGCAGGGCCCCTAGGCAAGTGTGTGTGTTGGGGGTGCCAAGTAGGGACACGGGGCCTTCCAGGGGAAGAGCAGGGGTTGTTGGGAGTCCAGCCTCCCAGGCTCTTAGCCCATGCTGCGTCTCCATCAGAACCTGGGAATGTCTCTGTGTTTCACTATTGAAAGACTCACATTTTAACATCTCTAACATCTGGAGGTGTCTTACAGTTGATGTGATAAGACTCCTGCATGCCTTAATTTATTTGGTAGCATTTTAATCTTCTTTTAGTCATATTGTAAAGTATCCATGCATCTGAAGATAGATGCTGTCTAAGATTTGAGGAAATAGGATAATGAAACCCATTTCACGGGAGTGTCGTGCAGATTAGACACGCCTGGCCTGAGCCTTGCGTGCTGCCAGCTCATGGTGGGGGTGTGATTGATTTAAACTTCCGACTCTTCTCCTGCTTCCTCTTTGAATTCCTTTATTTTGGTTACAGCAAGTTCTCAGAAAGTGCGATGGTGATGATGATGTTATATTAAGCATATCCACAGCTCGTTAAAAGTTGTGCGAAACAGACTAAATGGAAGGAAAGTATTTTGATCAAGCCCGGGCCCCCTTTCCTGAAGATAAAGGGAAAGAGTATTTTCGATTGCAGTAAGCTGCACAGTGTGAGGGTTTACTCCCGCCTTGGGTGTAACAGCAGTCTGGCTGCGTGTTACTAAAGTGTTTCCACTCCTGTTGGGATGCTGCCAGCCTGTAAGAGTTTAATAACTTAAGGGCAAGTGAACAACAGGAAGACAAAACCTAACTCCAAAGGAATCTGCCATCCGACTTTTTTCATGAGGTCGGCAGTTTAATAGGATCTTAGCTTAGTCTGTTGAACTCTATTTAAAGTTGATCAATCCAAGTAAAAGGCGGTTAAAAAGCAGAGGATGGCATACTAATCGAGGAGAGGAAGGAAGAGAGCTTTGTTTTTACACTATAGTTTTTAAATAGAGAAATCTCATAGTCTGGTAATGAGCATTCTGTCTCCTTATGGTCATCAATAAATATTTGGGCTATTTGTAGTCATCAGCTCACCTGACATTTATCGAGCACCTACTGTGTTCCTAGCGGCAGCCAGGCTGAGAGGAGGATGGCTAATGTTGGGTCTGGCGGGGCTCCGGTGGCAGGTGGTATGGGGGGTAGTGTGGGGGGTCCTGGGGCCGATCCCCTTCTCCTTCCGGAGGTGGGCAGGGGCCTGGACTGAGCCCTGCTGCCCCCCGGGAGCTGCCTCACTCCAGCCCTGTGGGACGCAGAGACCTCTCAGATGTGGGGCCGCTGCTAATGCCGCTTCTGTTAGACAACATCCTTTGAGTTTATGCTCAGGGTCCCTGTCTGTGACACGCGATGTCCCCTCTCACTTCTCTGTGGGGAGCCCAGCACTGGGGGGTGGAGGGAGGGAAGAGGCCTCAGGGTGCTGGGAGCCCTGGGGGGACTTTGGGGACGTGTAAGTGGGGTGCCCCTGCCTCTTTCCCTCCCAGACTCACAGCAGAAGCTCCGTGCTCCGGGATGCTATCCTTCCCAGGGGATGGTCAGCTGTTGTCTCTACCCCGCACGCTTCTGTGTTATCCGACTGTTCGACAGCTTCGCCCTGTGGCTCCTGTAATAATTAATAACAGTGATTTTAAACGGGGGTGCCGAGGGCCGGGAGACCTGGAACACCTGCATCCTGCTCTGCTCTTCCCATCCCAACAGGAGATGCCCTTACATAGGACAACAGCAAAATTCTCCTTGACCGTGGGCTGGGCTGGATGTGCTGGGAGCTGGCCGGAGCCCAAAACTTCAGCTCAAGGCTGGACTAACCTTCGCTGGTTTCCTCGGGGGCCCGAGATGTGGGGAGGGGTTCCTCAGGAGCAAGCCAGCTCCAGCCGCCTGATTCCAAAGGGGCTGCCTGATTGCAAAGGCGGGGGCGGGGGGCCCAGCCAGCCCATACCTGTGACCCATCAGCGCCCAGGGGCGCTCCCCAGGGTCCCAGCCACCCTCCTTGGACTGCAGGCCCGTCCAGGTCGTGGCCTTCCTCTGGGAGGAATGGACAGAGGCACTCGCTCACTTGTCTCTGGTCCCCCAAGCAGGGTGAGCAAGTGGGGGTCAGAGGTCACAGGCAGGACCCAGCTCTTCCTGGCTGGGAGTGTTTGCAAATCAGGGTTCAGAAATGAGGACTTGTTGATGTGGTTATTTTAAGATTTTCCATTTTAACAGTACAGAGTAGCTGGTTACAAACTGGCAAAAAAAAAATCACAGAAATTGAGTGCTCAAGCTCCAGACTTCTGTGACTTTGCTTGTGCTGAACACGCCGTTTCCCCTCCCGAGTCCTTTGGATAAGGATGAGTGCACAGTAATTGAACCTAAAAATGCAGCCAAATTATAGCATCTTCATCAGAATTAGATGACAACATAATTATGCTTGTATTTCAGGGTATAAGACCTTTTTTTTTTCCCTCTATGCGTCTACTATGAAAAAATGAGAAGAGCAGCTTTGTTGTTATTTGGGTAGATGAACAGTTCTTCACGTCTGGGGGCCGCAGCCCGACGTGCCCGTTCCCCGTGTTTCCGCGTCTTGTCTGCGCTGTGGTTTGAGCATGTCCCTGCAGGGTGCACGGCCTCCTTCCGAGTCAGAGGCCTGGGGCATGTTACAGACGCCATTCTAGCAGGGACACCGCGGATGGGGCGGCACTCATGACAGCAGAGACGAGCTCATCCACCTGCACGGCTCTGGGGGCTGTGTGGTCCGGCCGGCTGTTGTGTAGCCG
>NW_011494608.1:1876350-1884024 GCF_000754665.1 Bison bison bison | reverse complement strand
GCTCCCATCAGTGCTGACCCGGGAGACCGAGTGGTCCCATCAGTGCTGACCCGGGAGGCCGTGTGGTCCTGCCGACTGTTGTGTAGCTGTGCTCCCATCAGTGCTGACCCTGTTGTGTAGCCGTGTTCTCATCAGTGTTGACCCTGTTGTGTTGCTGTCTTCCCATCAGTGCTGACCCCGGGAGGCCATGTGGTACATTGTAGAGCCTGGGGCTGCTGCTGCTGCTGCTGCTGCTAAGTTGCTTCAGTCGTGTCCGACTCTGTACGACCCCATAGATGGCAGCTCACCAGGCTCCTCTGTCCCTGGGATTCTCTAGGCAAGAACACTGGAGTGGGTTGCCATTTCCTTCTCCAATGCATGAAAGTGAAAAGTGAAAGTGGAGTCTCTCAGTCGTGTCTGACTCTTTGCGACCCCATGGACTGAAGCCTACCAGGCTCCTCCGTCGATGGATTTTCCAGGCAAGAGTGCTGGAGTGGGGTGCCATCGCCTTCTCTAGGTCAAGCTGGGTGCCCCCTGAGGCCAGCCTTTCTGAGCCCCAGGCCTGTACCTGTAGCTGAGAGCTCAGGGAGCACGCGAGGTCATGTTGTGGGCGGGTCCTGGAGCCAGTCTGGTGCCCTTGGGCGCCCGAGGGCCCTTCCCAGGTCCGCTTTCAAGATCCTTTCAGTGCCTCCTCCGGGAAGCCTTCCTAGCACTTTAGCCCAGGATCTCTGCCTTCCCTCTGCCCAGCGTGTCTGCTGTTTACAGCAGCGTCTTGGCTCAGATGTCCCTTGAACAGCTACCCCGGGCAGGCTGGAGGAGGCAGCCTTGGACAGGAGGCTGCCCTGCCTGAGCCACTCAGCGCTCATCACTTGTTGCCACAACCTGAATGCTGTGTGTACCCGTCACCTCACTTCTCAACCTTCCTGATTTTTAAACTCATGTAAACAGGAGATTCAAGAGACTCGGGTTCTGTCCCTGGGTCGGGAAGATCCCCTGGAGGAGGAAATGGCAACCCACTCCAGTATTCTTGCCTGGAGAATCCCACGGACAGAGGAGCCTGGTGGGCTGTAGTCCATGGGGATCGCAAACAGCTGGACATGACTGAGAACGCACACATAGACTCATTGTAGGAAATCCAGAAGTGACTATAAGAAAAGAGTCCAGCAGGCAGGATCCTTTCTGCCTGGCCATCTGTTCTTCCGTCCATCACCCGTAAATCTGTCTCTCCCTTAGGAACAAAGTCACGCACCTGTCGAGCTGTGGTGCGTCCCACTCTGTAGAAGTGAATGTTCATCCTGAGCATTTTCTGTGTCGTCCAGGATTCTTCCCCCTTTGGTTCTCAGCGGCTTGTGGGACTGCTCTGGGGGACGTGTCCTGGCATGCCCGCTGTGGAGCACGCAGATGGTTTCTGGGACTTGTCATCCTGAATGACCTCTGTGTTGAGCATCTCTGCGCAGAGTCCTTGTTTGCATTTTGGACGATTATGAAGCCAGATATCAAGAAGTAGGACCACTGCTCAGAAGTCATGAGCGAGCGTCTTCGGGGCTCTTGGCCCCTTGGTTGGTGGCAGGCGTGTCTCTGTCAGCATTCAGGGCCCGGGTCCTGCAGGGGGGTGCCAGGCCGGCCTCCCGATGCCGCGGCTTCCCTGGCCTCAGCGCAGATGTGGGCTGCCTCCCCACCTCTGTCTCCATTCCATGCTGCAGCCTCTCCTCTGTGACAGTCGTCCTGGGTCGGGTATCCTTGTCTTTGCCAGCATCCTGGGGACTCCAGACCCAGCACTGGACCCATGGTGGGCATTTGGGAAGTGTGCCGAATGACACAGATGGCCATGGCCAGGAGGCATCCCGGGCCGCCCAGGCCTTCGGGCTGTGGGGGATCCTGGGCAGTGGGTTAGTTAACAGGCGGTGCCATCGCTTGGTCACATGCAGATGCACAAGGAGTCTTATCTGTGTGGTCTCCAGACAGTGCTTGGTGTGCCTGGGGACTAAGGGGCCCTCACAGGAGCCCTGTGGTCCCCCAAAGTGCTGCTGTTACCTGTCTTAGAATTCCCTTTTCTCCTGAAAGCATAGCAGGAATCAAGAGTAAGTCCAGGCTACTTGGGTAATAGTTGCAGTGAAAACTCTACGATGCGGTTGTTCTGGGCGGGTCTGTCTCCCCAGTGAGCTGGTGGCTCATCTGTGGAGGACCCCACGCCCAGTTCATCTGAGTCCCGGATGCCTGACGTGGGGGCCACCCCATGGCCACTGCTCCACAGACGCTGAAATGACCAAGAAAGCACTTGGTATGTGGTTTGGGGATTATGTTCCTCTCTGGAGTGATTTTCACTTCAGACTCGGTTGACTACAGGGAAAAGTGTTTTAGCTTTAACTTGGAGGCAGCTCAGCTCACGGTCTGCAGCCAGAGTTCATGTCAGCAGGCGGCAGAGTCCAGGCTTTGACCTGGGCAGGTTGCTTCTTCTCACAGCCTCAGTGTCCTCAGCTGTGGAATAGGGATGACAACCCCCTTTGCCTAAATCGTAGGGGTCATTGTGGGGTCAGCAAGACACTCAGTGAAAATGACATGGCCTCTTATGACGAAAGGCATCTATCACTGAAATCTCTTCTTGTTTTGGAAGCATTTCGGGTTCCTTAGGAACGAAGCATTTCTTGGAAAAAATAAAATATCGATTGGTGGTGTTCACGAGAGACTTTCATTGATGAAGCAATGTTCTGCTTTGTTAAATTTCCATTTCGTGTGTTATTTGGTGAAGAATTCTCGTAGGTCATTACCCTGCCTGCTTATTGGTGGAAAAGCCCTTTCTTTGAAGGCAAGAGAGGGACTTGGTTTCTGGGACCCAGGCGCCTCCTGGGCACCACCCTCACTGTGGCAGCGCCGTGCCAGCCCACTGCCTCGTGAAATTCCAAAGAAAGAATTTTCTGGCAGCCGGGGCTACATAAAGCAAGCAGTGAGCTGCCTGGCCAGACGCAGCCTGTGGGAGGCTGGCCATCGCTCGGATGAGCAGCCTTCAGTATTTTTTCTTTGGCAGTTGGACGCAACCACTGTTTTTTGTGACGATGAAATGACATATTTTGCTTTTGTTTCTTTTCCTTACAGAAAACCCAGCCATCTTCATGTGTAAATGTTGTAACCTTTTCTCACCAAGTCAGTCGGAACTCCTCTCCCACGTTTCTGAGAAGCACGCAGAGGAAGGGGTTAATGCGGATGAAATCATCATTCCCCTCAGGCCTCTGAGTACCCCTGAGCCCACCAACCCAGGCAAACCCGGAGATGGTAAGGGGGCTGGGGTGCTGGGCGAGGGTGCCTGTAGGTGGCAGTGCTGCTCATTTGCTTTCAAATACTTTGCTTCTAGGGCTTCCCTGGTGGACTAGTGATAAAGAACCCGCCTGCCAATGCAGGAGACGAGGGTTTGATCCCTGGGTCGGGAAGATCCCCTGGAGAAGGAAATGGCAACCCACTCGAGTAGTCTTGCCTGGACAGTGCCATGGACAGAGGAGCCTGGCGGGCTGCCGTCCATGGGGTCGCAAAAGAGTTGTGCACGCTGGAGTGACAACAGGAACAAGAACAACAGCTTTGATGCTGTTTCTGTCTGGCAGGTGTAGGGCCTCAGAGGAATCCAAGTTTCCAACCAGAAGCCACAATAATTTCCATTTGTAGATCTTCTCAAATAGGATTGTGTCTCTGAATTCCCTGTACCCAGTCTTTATAGGTGCTGCTCCAGTGTCTGGTCGGTATATGGAGGGATAAATGAATGACTGAATGAAAAGAGTCAACACCATCCCAACAGGGCAAAAAGCACAAGCTTGTTGTCAGAGAAGTGTGGGTTTAACCCAGTTCCAGCACCGGCTCCTGTATTACCTGAAGCAGGTGATGTTTTCTCTGAGCCTCACCCTGCTCACCTGAAAAATTAAAACAGACCAGCCTGTTTCAAGGGGGGGCTGTGAGGATGAGGTCAGAGATAGGGCATAGCACCACGGGTGATGCCTGGTACAGGGAGGACAAAAGGGAACCATTACGATAACATACGTCATGAGTGAATAAGTATAGATAATCTCAGAAACATGTGGATGGCCCATGTGTACCTGGAGCAAGGATTCCCGTCGCAGAATCCTTCAGGTTCACAGTCCATGTCGGACGTGAAATACACTGGTTTGCAGTGTCCAGACACCTCCCACTGAATGGCATCAGAGGCAGCAGGTGGCTGGATTGGAAGAACCGTCCAGGCACTGTAATTAGGTCCCTACAGACAAAGAAAATGTATAGTCTGGGAGGAACAGCTGCAGGCCAGAGTCAGAAAAAGCCCCCACAAAACTCTTTTTCCGTGATGAGAGAGGATGGCCAGTCCCCTGTGCCTAAGCTCAGTCTGTGGCAGTAGACTTCTCATCGCAGGATTCGTTAGTTACAGTAATAATCCAATTGCTCTTTCCTGGGAATATTCAGGCTGGCATCTCGGAACGGGCTGGCTTATTGATCATCCGTCTGACACCGTTAACAAGGAGAGACTCTAGACACAAAGTGTTTTGGTTAATGAGTCCCTCTGGCCATTCCCAGGGTGCTCAGAGAAGCTTGCCTGACAGAGGATTGAGTTGTCGGGAAGTTAGGAGAAGTTCTATTTAACTCTTAGTGGCATGAGGAGAAACTGAGAGAAGCCAGCGTCTGAAACTCCTAATGGCAAGTGAGGAGGGCCAGGAGGTGTCTGCGTCGCCGTCACTGATCTGGATGGTGTGTCCGGGGCGTTCCTCCTCCCCTCCCACCAGCCCGGGAGACAGGGCTGACCTCTACCCGCCAGAGGAAGCTGGAGTGAGGGGGCGGGTTACACATGATTGCTTTGGGGAGGAAGAGCATGGGGGTGGGGGAAGGTCTGTGTCAGACACTGAGCATCTGCCCCTTGACCTGATGAAAGGATGGGCAGACAATCCGAGTAGACCTAATGGCCATCAGGTATGTAAAAAAGTGCTCAACATCACTAATCACTGGGGAAATGCAAGTCAACACCACTGTGAGCTGTCACCCACCTCCCAGTTGTGAGAATGGCTGTCATGAAAATGAAAAGAGGTAACAAGTGTCGATGAGGGTGTGGAGAACAGGGACCCCTTCTGCCCTATTGGTGGGAATGTGAATAGGCGCAGTCATTGTGGAAGGCAGTAGGGCAGGTCCTTAAGCAATTAAAAATTGCACCACCATGTGATCCGGCGATCCCACTGCTGGGCCTGTGTTCAAAGGAAACAAAGTCAGGATCTTAAAGAGATAGCCCCGTCCCATGCCCACTGCAGTGTTAAATCTCCGCTTATCTTTGGTTTCACTTCCCATGCTTTCTCTTACTCTTGGTCAACCGTAGTCTAGAAATCGTAAATGGGAAAATTCCAGAAATAAAAATCACATCAGTTTTAAATTGCACGCTCTTCTGAGTAGTGTGATGGGCTCTTTCCTTCCTGAGGCCCTCACCCGCTGACATGACATCATCCTGAGGTCCCCACCCACTGACATGACATCATCTTGAGGTCCCCACCCACTGACATGACATCATCCTGAGGTCCCCACCCACTGACATGACATCATCCTGAGGTCCCCACCCACTGACATGACACCATTTGAGGGTCCCACCCACCAACGAGACATCATCCTGAGGTCCCCACCCACTGACAATGGTATCATCATGAGGCCCCACCTACCGACATGACATCATCTGATCCTGACATCCACCCAGGATCACCTGGAGCAGGTGACCCTCCCTCTGACACATGGTCAGAAGGTTATAGCAGCCTCACACTCCATCACAGTGCCTACACCATTCACTTAGGCATTTCTCATCTCACATCATAAGAAGAAGGGTGAAGTGGGACTCCTAAGGCAGTCCAGTGGTTAAGACACCATGCTTCCACTGTTGGGGGCGCAGGTTCAATCCCTGGCTGGGGAACTAAGATCGTGTATCCTGCAAGCCAGGCGGTGTAGCCAAAAAGAAAAAAAAAGGAAGGGTGAATATAGTAAGATGATGGCAAGAGTGAATGTTGACATTCTAGGAATTAGCAAGCTCAAATGGACTGGAATGGGTGAATTTAACTCAGATGACCATTATATCTACTACTGCGGGCAGGAATCCCTCAGAAGAAATGAAGTAGCCATCATGGTCAACAAAAGAGCCCTTAATGCAGTACTTGGATGCAATCTCAAAAACGACAGAATGATCTCTGTTTCCAAGGCAAACCATTCAATATCACAGTAATCCAAGTCTATGCCCCAACCAGTAACACTGAAGAAGCTGAAGTTGAACGGTTCTATGAAGACCTACAAGACCTTTTAGAACTAACACCCAAAAAAGATGTCCTTTTCATTATAGGGGACTGGAATGCAAAAGTAGGAGGTCAAGAAACACCTGGGGTAACAGGCAAATTTGGCCTTGAAATATGGAATAAAGTAGGGCAAAGACTAATAGAGTTTTGCCAAGAAAATGCATTGATCATAGCAAACACCCTCTTCCAACAACACAAGAGAATACTCTACACATGGACATCACCAAATGGTCAACACCAAAATCAGATTGATTAAGTTCTTTGCAGCCAAAGATGGAGAAGCTCTATACAGTCAACAAAAACAAGACCAGGAGCTGACTGTGGCTCAGATCATGAACTCCTTATTACCAAATTCAGATTTAAATTGAAGAAAGTAGGGAAAACCACTAGACCATTCAGGTATGACCTAAATCAAATCCCTTGTGATTAAACAGTGTAAGTGAGAAATAGATTTAAGGGACTAGATCTGATAGAGAGAGTGCCTGATGAACTATGGAATGAGGTTTGTGACATTGTACAGGAGACAGGGATCAAGACCATCCCTATGGAAAAGAAATGCAAAAAAGCAAAATGGCTGTCTGGGGAGGCCTTACAAATAGCTGTGAAAAGAAGAGAAGTGAAAAGCAAAGGAGAAAAGGAAAGATATAAGCATCTGAATGCAGAGTTCCAAAGAATAGCAAGAAGAGATAAGAAAGCCTTCCTCAGCGATCAATGCAAAGAAATAGAGGAAAACAACAGAATGGGAAAGACTAGAGATCTCTTCAAGAAAGTTAGAGATACTGAGGGAACATTTCATGCAAAGATGGGCTCGATAAAGGACAGAAATGGTATGGACCTAACAGAAGCAGAAGATATTAAGAAGAGATGGCAAGAATACACAGAAGAACTGTACAAAAAAGATCTTCACGACCCAGATAATCACGATGGTATGATCACTGACCTAGAGCCAGACATCCTGGAATGTGAAGTCAAGTGGGCCTTAGAAAGCATCACTATGAACAAAGCTAGTGGAGGTGATGGAATTCCAGTTGGGCTATTTCAAATCCTGAAAGATGAAGCTATGAAAGTGCTACACTCAATATGCCAGCAAATTTGGAAAACTCAGCAGTGGCCACAGGACTGGAAAAGGTCAGTTTTCATTCCAATCCCAAAGAAAGGCAATGCCAAAGAATGCTCAAACTACCGCACAATTGCACTCATCTTACATGCTAGTAAAGTAATGCTCAAAATTCTCCAAGCCAGGCTTCAGCAGTACATGAACCGTGAACTTCCAGATGTTCAAGCTGGTTTTAGAAAAGGCAGAGGAACCAGAGATCAAATTGCCAACATCCGCTGGATCATGGAAAAAGCAAGAGAGTTCCAGAAAAACATCTATTTCTGCTTTATTGACTATGCCAAAACCTTTGAC
>NW_011494608.1:1861407-1875638 GCF_000754665.1 Bison bison bison | reverse complement strand
TGATGCTTTTAAACTGTGGTGTTGGAGAAGACTCTTGAGAGTCCCTTGGACTGCAAGGAGATCCAACCAGTCCATTCTGAAGGAGATCAGCCCTGGGATTTCTTTGGAAGGACTGATGCTAAAGCTGAAACTCCAGTACTTTGGCCACCTTATGCGAAGAGTTGACTCATTGGAGAAGAGTCTGATGCTGGGAGGGATTGGGGGCAGGAGGAGAAGGGGACAACAGAGGATGAGATGGCTGGATGGCATCACTGACTCGATGGACCTGAGTCTCAGTGAACTCCGGGAGTTGGTGATGGACAGGGAGGCATGGTGTGCTGCGATTCATGGGATCGCAAGGAGTCGGACACGACTGAGCGACTGAACTGAACTGAACTGAACTGAAGATGTTTTGAGAGAGACTACATTTACATTTATTATATTATTATAATTGCTCATCACCCTCAAGATGATGTCATGTCAGTGGGTGGGGACCTCAGGATGATGTCATGTCGGTGGGTGGGGGCCTCAGGAAGGAATTTTATTATTAGTTATTATTAGTCTCTCACTGTCTGATAAATTTAACTGTTTCTTTGATATGTATGTATAGGCAGAAACATAGTAGTTACAGGGTTCACTACATTATAGGGTACTTACAGGGTTCAAACCACAGTTTGTGGTTTCCGGCTCCCACTGGGGCTCTTGGAAAGTGTCCCCTGTGGATAAGGAGAGATCTCTGTGTTCATAGTAGGCGAGGTACGAAAACAGCCTCAGTGTTCATCGGCAGATGACCGGACGCAGAAAATAAGATGCACACGTGCCCGTGCACACGCAGTCGGGACGATTATGCAGCTGTGGGAAAGGACGCCTTGCCATTTGCTGTGTGGATGAAAGTGGGGGACGGCGTGCTAAGTGAAACAAGCCAGGCACGGACAGATCCTGTACGACCTCACTTATCCGTGGAGTCGACAGCAGCCTCATCCATGGACCAGGCGGTAGCGCAGTGGTTGCCTGGGGGTGGGGGAGATGGGGGGCTGCTGGTCAAAGCGCACGAGCTTTCCTGTTGGATCTAGGGATCTGACAGCCAGCGCGGCGGGTCTAGCTGACAGCACTGAATTGTGCACTTGAGGTTTGCTGAGAGAGCAGATCTTAAGTGTTCTTGCCCGCATGCACAGAACGGTCTCTGGAAGGTGGTAGTTGTGTGCATGGGCTTGATGTGGTGAGCACATCACAGTGTATACGAATATTAAACCATCTCGTACACCTTAAGAACCCACACTGTACAACCTAAATATATACAGTTTTTGTTTGACAGTGATGCCTCAATAAATCTGGGGGGGGGGAAGAAATCTGCCTGATGTCAGGGCTCAAAGCTCAGCCCCCCGCCCTGTGCCCCCAGGTCTGGGAGTGAGCAAGGCTCCCTCATCCTGACCCGTCAAGAGCCCTGCCTTCACCACGGCCACCTCCCTGCTGAGCGGTTGAGGGGCCTCAGCTTCCCAAAGAGTGTAGCTTCACGGGCAGATGGAACCATGGCTTTAGTCAAGGACTTAAAATGTGTGTGTCCCTGCCTCAACGTCTATAAACTCAGAAAAACAGATAATCTCTTTTTGTAAAATTCCTGTGGCAGATGGTTGTCATACAGATTAACATGCAAAGAACTCAGAAAGGCTGTTAAGAAAGCTCTTCATTCTATTTTTATTCAACTTTGCTTATTAAGAGTTCTCCTCCTCCTAGGGACTTCCCTGGCCGTCTAGTGGTTAAGATTCCTTGTTCCCAACATGGGGGACCTGGGTTCAATCTTTGGTCGGGGAACTAAGATCCCACATGCTGTGCAGCCACATTAAAAGGTTTTTCCTCCTCCTGAAATGAAATGTGAGTAAGAGATATATTGATTTGAATTTTTCATTTCATTTCTAAACAATAAAGGAATAAGTCATAATAAAGCAGGTGGGCTGAAGTCCATAGGGTCCCTAAGAGTCGGAGATGACTGAGCGACTTCACTTTCACTTTTCACTTTCATGCATTGGAGAAGGAAATGGCAACCCACTCCAGTGTTCTTGCCTGGAGAATCCCAGGGACGGGGGAGCCTGGTGGGCTGCCGTCTATGGGGTCGCACAGAGTCGGACACGACTGAAGCAACTTAGCAGCAGCAGCAGCAGCAGCAGAATCCACATGGATATATGCATGTCAGTGTTGGAAGGTACACGTGTTCTGACTTTTACACCTTCCCTCCTCACCAATGTTTGTGAGAGGTGTCCCTATGGGCCGTCCTGAATGCCTCCCTCCTCCTGGGAATGCGTGCCCTGGCCCAGGTGGGGTGGGAGGCCCTCCTCGGGGCTCCTACAGCCCCCGGGCCCCCGCACGCCTCAGTCTGTCTTTCCTGTCCCGTGCTTGCAGGGCGCATCGGAGAGGGGCCTTGGGCTGCCGCAGGCCCTGCGCGGGCCCCGACACGGCACTGATGGGAGGAAACAGTCGCCTGTGTTGTGGGTTATTTTCCTCCCAATCCCAGGTCCTGCGCGGGCCCCGACACGGCACTGATGGGAGGAAGCAGTCGCCTGTGTTGTGGGTTATTTTCCTCCCAATCCCAGGTCCTGCGCGGGCCCCGACACGGCACTGATGGGAGGAAGCAGCCGCCTGTGTTGTGGGTTGTTTTCCTCCCAGCAGCCTTGCCGCTCCTCTGTCTCATGGAGCGTGTGTTCCGTTGCGCCTGTCACCCCTCATTCAGGAAGCTCTAGTGGCTAGCCTTCATCCAAACCTCTCCAACCTGGAAACCCTTCTGACCGGCACGAGCCCCCTTACATTCTCTGTGGCGTCGCGGGTGGCGTGAGGGCTGCGTTGGGGCCCGTTCCTCCTCCTCCTCTGGTACTTCAGGCCCCCAAGAGCCGTGAAGATTCTCTAGACCCCAGACCTTTCTCCTTAGAGCCGCACAGGAACCCATTCCCATAAAGCTCCCCTGCACTCCTGCAGGCACACCCCGGGGCTTTTCCTGGGCCCTGAACCCACCATGTGGGTAAAGCTGTCAAAGCAATCACGCCGTTATACTTTTATTTTCAATTAAAGAAGTAATAACACTTTGCTGGAAAAATGTTAAAACAATATACAGTGAGGAAGGTACATCTCCTTAACCATCCCTCCGAGATCCTAGAAATACTAAAACTGAATCCAGCCTCTGAACCCCGACACGGAACTAAATCTCAGGGACAGAGTTTTGGGTGGAGTAAGAAAGAGCAGCTTTATTGCATTGCCAGGCAAAGGGGACACAGCAGGCTAGTGCACTGAGCATTCAGTGTCTTGACCTTAAAGGGGTGTTGAGTTCTGTAGCAGTGGTTCAAAAAGGACGTCAGCAACTCGTGGACATTCTTTTGACTGGTTGGTGGATGGCATCCATTGCGGAGGTCCAGCCCTGGCTGATCCAGGGTATTCGAAGGGGAGACGGCGTCGGCGACTATTTACATATTCATCAAAGATATAAAGAGTAATAGAATGAGGATAGCTCAGTAGGAAAATTCAGTGGAGAAAAGAGGCTGAGTAGCTTGGTTTACGCGGAAAATCAATATAACCTATGATACCAGGTTAGCTCTGACCACGGAGGCCGCAGGCGCCCTCTCGAATAGCGGAAGGTACCCCACCTTAGACACCTTCTCGAGTGGGTTTTAGAAGCCCAGGCAAATACATGGTCGCAGAGGACCTCCGCGCTCCAGATGGAGACTCAGCTGGAAATTGAGGAGAAAAATGACATGGGGAGACCAAGCTTTGGCAAGCAAGGCCCGAAGCTTTATTTTCAACAGGGGCTTTTATACCCTAAGTTACACATAGAAGATAATAGGGGATGCAGTCAGCAGTCTTTGATCCTTATCAAAAACCAGGGTTTCTTTCCTGCAAATCTATCGTATACAAATGGTTTAGGTGATTTACATCATCTTCTGGCCAGAAGGCCTATTAACATTTTATGACTCTTGACAAAGATTTATTTTCTCTAAGAGTAATTATTTTAAGGTTTGGCGCCATCTTCCGAAGATGTTAGATAAAATTGTATTCCTATAGGGCGGATGTGTAATGGGTTTACAACAAAGGAAAGAATTTATTACCTTAAGGGTCTAAAGTTGCTAACACCAAGGCCACTACTTATTTTTTCTACATACCAACTATATTAATTAATACACATTCAAGGATACAATACAGGGGATGTGAAAACTTGGCAACAAGCATTGGTTCATCAATGAAATCCTTTACTAGTTTTATTCTGACAGTTTCTAACTCTCTGAGAGGCTCCAAGCTATTTGAATATCTTAAGCTTCGCATGCCTCTCGAGGCTGGGAGACTGTAAACAATCGTATGCATAGCTGTGGGAGTCCAGGTAAACTTGTCAGGCGAGTTAGAGAGCTATCTGAGGGGTTTGGATTTAAACACTCCTAATTGCCCAGGAAATTTATTAATTGGAGCTGTAAGTTAACTCTTTGACAGAGAGAGCGAGATGGTGGTGGGGGACAGCCCCCAGTAAAGTCAGAGGTGAGAGCACAAAGCAATAAAGTAGGCAGACTCTGGTTTTGGGGGTAGATGCTCGAGAATATCCAGGGAGACTCCTGAGGCTCGATCCTGCCTTTGCGTATGCCGAGCCTCCTTCCTCATGACCTTTGTCACGCGTGGAATGCCTCACCGGCTCCCGGCAGTCCATGTCATCATGCTTATGACTCCAGCCCGCCTGGGGTCCGCAGTGCTTGTGGGCAGCGTACCATTCATTCCTCTCACCTGGTAGGAATGTTAGTGTCTGCAAAACAGCTCAGAGACGCTGCTGTGGCACTGTGCACCCCTTGAATGGGAGCCAGGAGCCTGCAGGAAGGCGGCACTGTCGCATCTTTTGACTGTTCCTCCCTAGTCTGTGCACCTCCTTCCTTCCCTGATTAGCAGATAGCTGTCTGAACCTGCCTGATGGAACTCAGGGAAGGTCATGGAACGAAGCCCATTTCCTATAATGAAGAAGAGAGGAAGACAGAAAGACGTTTGTGCCCAGAAGCCCCACAGGTCCTGCTCAGTTTCAGTATCACTGCTAACAATTAAGTGTGTTCCTAGACATTTCTATATGCATATGTAAGCAGATAAACTCTCTGTTGTCTTGTTATTTAGCAACACAACTGTCAGCACTGTATGAATAGCCTGCCACTTCACTACCAACACGTCTCCAAATTCTTTTTATTGTCTGTATTTCATTCTATGGGTAATTCTTAATTTATATAACCTTTTTTTTTCCTGATGATATATATCTTCTCCCCAGCTTTGTGTCATTATAAACAAGGTCACAGATAAGGTTTACATAAAATCCATCATTTTAAAGTATATAATTCAGTGGTTATTAGTATATTTACACTGTAATGCAACCATCACAGCCACCCAAGAAACCCTGTACCCATTAAGAAGTTGCTCCCATGGTTTGCCGTTTCCTTCTCCAGGGGATCTTCCTGACCCAGAGATCAGACCCATATCTCCTGCTTTGATGGGTATATGCTCTACCACTGAGTCACCTAGGAAGCCCCACCAGGGGCTGGGGTAGGGGCCAATGGAGAATGACCATTAGTAAATACGGGTTTTCTTTGGTGGATGATGAAAATATTCTAAAACCAGACAGTGGTGGTAGTTGGACAACTCTGCAAATGTATAAAAATCACTGAATTGGACACTTTTAAATTTAAGGATGAATTTTATGGTCGGTGGTACCTACCAAATTTTATGGTATGAATTTTACATCTCTGTAAAGGTACTATTACCAAAAAAAAAGTCACTCTCAGTTTTCCTTTCTTCTATACCTTGGCAACCATTAATGAACTTTTTTTCTCTTTGGTTTTGCTTTTTTTATAATTTTATATGAATGGAGTCATATCATATGTAGTCGTTTGTGCCTGGCTTCTTTCATTGAGCATGTTTCCAGGTGGTAGTCTGTATCAGTACTTCATTTTTTTTTTTTTTAAATGGCTGAATAACCTTTCATTGTATGGATTGGCCACATTTTTTCAGCTCATTGATTTGTTGACAAACACTTGGGTTATTTCTTCTTTCTGACTATCATGAGTCATGCTTCTGTAAACACTTTGTAGGAGCATTTGTGTAGACGGAGAAGTATTTGTGTAGAAGCATTTGTATAGATACAGATTTTTCTTAAGTCTGTACCTCAGAGTGAAATTGTTGGATCATAGGCTAGTTCTGTGTTTCACTTTTCGAGAAGAGGACTGCAAAACTGTTTTCCAACCAGATGAAGCCCTGGACCCATTCCTGTTGTCTGTTCCTGTTAATATATGAGGGGTTCGATTTCCCCGCAGCGTCCCCAGCACTTGTTAGTTTTCCTGTGTTTGATGCTAGCCATCCTTGTGGGTCTGGGCTACTATCACATGGTGGTTCTGATTTGCATTTTCTTGATAATTAATGATAGTGAGCACTTAGGTCTTTGGGGTATATGTTTCATTTCTGTATTCTATTTCATTGTTTCACTCCCGTCTTTGTAATTTCTGTTCTCTGCTTGCGTTGCATCTAGTTTGCTTCTAGTTTTTCAGTTGGCAGAGTAGGCTACTGATCTCCTTTCTTCTTTATTTAACATTTACAGCTTTAAATTGGCCTCTAAGCACTGCTTTTGCTGCATCTCATTAGTTTTGGTCTGTTGCGTTTTTCTGCTTTTCCATCTCAATGAATTTTCTAATTTCCCTTATGATTTCTTTTTTGACTCAGTATTTATTTAGGAGTGCCATTTAATTTCCATTTACTTCTGAATTCCCCAAATTTCGTTCTGCTCTTTATTTCTTTTTCTTTTTTTAAAAAATTATTTATTTAGGGCTGCCCTGGGTCTTCACTGCTGCACGCAGGGGCTGCTCTCTAGCTGCGGTACTCGGGCTTCTCAGTATGGTGGCTTCTCTTATTGCAGAGCACAGGCTCTAGGGTGCACGGCCTTCCGTAGTTCCAGTGCATGGGCTTAGTTGCCCTGCGACATGTAGAATCTTCCCGGACCAGGGATCAAACCTGTGTCCCCTGCACTGGCAGGCAGACTCCCAACCACTGGACCACCAGGGAAGTCTTTTTCTGTATTTCTAATTTCAGTCCTTATAAACTTATTGAGAATTGACTTATGGCCAATCCTTGTGGTCTAACCTGGAGAATGTTCCTTGTGCACTTGAGAAGAACTTGTATCCTGTTCTTGATGGGTAGGCATGTCGTATATGTATGTGTTAGGTTTTGTTGGTTTATAGTATTGTCATGTCTTCTATTTCCTTGCTGGTGCCCAGATTTTATAATTGAGGAACATGTGTTTCAGAGAGTAGAGGAGTTAAAACAGCATATTCAAGGTCATCTGGTTCAAGGGTCCCCAACCTCAGAGTCTGATGCCTGATGATCTGAGGTGAGGCTGATGTAATAGCAATAGAAATAAAGTGCATGATAAATGTAATGAGCTTGAATCATCCCCAAACCATTCCCCCTCTCCCCTCTGGACCCTAGTTTGTGGAAAAATTGTTTTCTGCAAAACCACTCCCTTGTGCCAAAAAGGTTGGGAACTGCTGCTCTAGTAAGTTGGAGAGTGAGATCTGGGTACGCACGCTTGCATGTTTGTTGGGCTGCACCGCACAGACCTGCAAGCCCTGTACTCACCCAGCTTCCAGATCCAAGAAAGAGCCTAGAGTCAGCAATAGAGGCGTTGGTGGTTTAATGGATGGGGTTTACACGTCTGAAGCAGGGCCCTGGAGCGACACGTCCCTGTGTGTGGCGGACAGCGGGCAGGACTTGGGGGCAGTCTTCACTTCTGAGGGGAAGGGAGATGTCCAGTAGTAGGGCAGTTGACGTCGGTGGACTCATTAGTTGCTGCGGAAACTGGTAGAGGGGCACGCCCCTCACCGCTCCACTAAAAAGCTCTCATTAGCTGGGGTGGGTATAGATGAGGGTCACTCACATCAGGAGGGCGTAGATGAAGCCGCCCTCTTGGGCAGGGGATGGACAGAGAGCAAGGGAGCAGCCACCTGGAGAGGCCTGGCCATGCACTGCCCCACTCCGCACCCCGAGCGACCCTCACAGTCCTGGCAGTCCGTCTTCTGCGATATTCCTGGGGTCAGGTATGCTGGGGGCACTGCACCCAGACACCACAAACCCAGTGCAGACAGCTGCAGCCAGGGCGTCGAGAGGAAGGCGTCTAGTATGCTAAGGACAGCCCTTTGTCATGGTGTGGGCAGATTCTGGAGCCGGGTGCTTACAAGGTCAATGGCTGCCACGCCCTGGCCGTTATAGGGAAAGTCTAGCCACCCCTGGTTGTCTCACACCCCCAGAGCCACCCCCTCGGGGAGGGGAGGCCCAGTTTTAATGGAAGCATTCTGGTGGCCTCGCCAGGAGTCAGCAGTCAGAGGACAGGCTGCCAGCCCGTGTTGTGTTGGGTGCCGTTAGAGGTGACCCCTTAGGTCTTTCCAAACAGAAAACAGTTAATCCCATTTCACTCCAGACAGCCCAGCCCGGGGAACTCACAGGCGGTCAGCCATATGGTGACCCTTACCAACGGGGTCCTTCTGACGTACTGGCCCGTGGGACAGGAAGGTGGAGGGTCTTTCCGCACCATGGCCATAGTCTCCACGTTGGCACAGTAGCTGGTTGACTTTTCATGGGAGCCCAGAGGAGGCGGATGGTTGTGTCTCACTGGAGACGCAGCAGTTAGACTCATTTCACAGGGAGGCGGGATGCTGCTCTGTCCTTAGACTTCCTCCCTCAGACTAGGGACGAAATGTAAGATACCCGATAAGTACAGCACAGGGGAGAGTGTGACCATTAAGCCAACACAAGCAGTGACCCCAGCTGAGGCAATACCACCTGTAACTTTTGAACCCACCTGCCAACACAGGAGACCTAAGAGACGCAGGTTTGATTCCTGGGTTGGGAAGATCCCTTGGAGGGGGAAGTGGTTACCCACTCTAGTATTCTTGACTGGAGAACCCCATGGACAGAGGAGCCTGGTGGGTTATGGTCCATAGTGTTGCAAAGAGTTGAATATGACTGAAGCGACTTAGCACACAGTTTGCAGTATAGTTCAGAAAACCCTGAAGTAATATAAGAACACGTCTAAAACCCCGTATACAACGGCCACCAATTTTTACCTTGGATATCTGAACTATGCTGCTTCATTTTGGCTTTCAAATGCATTTCCCTTCCTCAGTGGCCAAAGTGAGTGTGCAGTATGTGTCTGAAAGGCCACAAAGCAGGCTGCTCTGGTCCGTGAAGACGAAGTTAAACCGTATATACGCCAGAATGACTTCCTCATGCCTCAGTACATGCAAATTTTCCATTGTTTCCCCTTTTGATCGTAGATCTTCCAGTAGAAAGCACTGATGATCAAAAATATTTGTCCTGTGATGCTGGGGTGCTAGCTCCCACCCCTGGTTCAGATCAGGTCTCCTGGGTCTAGGCCTCCTTTATATTCACCTGGTCATTCATGCTGGGGAAAAGCTAACCAGGTGTCGCGAGCAGGCTCAGAGGCATGTTATTGGGGAGACACTTCTTTATAGGCTCTACGTCGTATCCTTATACCCAACTGTCACTGTGCATGTGCCTTTAGCAGCAGACTTGAAGCAGCAGTGTTACACGTCATGAGCAGTCATACCCTGTGACAATTTCACTAGATAATTTTCTCTCCATCCCCAGGTGGCTCAGCGGTAAAGAATCCGCCTGCCAATGCAGGAGACGTGGCTTCGATCCCTGGGTCGGGAAGATCCCCTGGAGTAGGAAATGTCAGCCCACTCCAGCACTTCTGCCTGGGGAGTCCCACGGACAGAGAAGCCTGGGGGACTACAGTCCAGGGGGTCACAAAGAGTTGGACACGACTGAGCGACTAAACAAAACAGCATCATGGCAAAAGCACGGCTAACACAGTAACTTTCACAAATACAGACCTCAGCTAGCAAAATTAGAATTCAGTGTCCACTGAAATATAACACTGTTCTGTCTAAAATGATCCTCGTCTCCACCAAGCACAGCCAATTAAAACCAATCCATTTGCAAAATAAATCTGGTCAGTTGCCCACATAAGCTCCTCCAAACTGATTGAGGGGGGAACGAAATCCTCAAGAGTTCTTATTCCCAAGACATGGTTATTGCTAGAGTTTATCTAAAAGCTCTTTTTTTCTCTTTTACTTTTAGAGATCACAAAAGGCTAACATTCCAGAGAGTCCAGGTAGATAATTTTCATTTCGAAGGCACAATACCAGTCCCTCCTAGAAAGCTGCCTTGGGTGCTGTGTGCTCAGTCCATTTCCTCCTAGAAAGCTGCCTTGGGTGCTGTGTGCCCAGTCACATCAGCCCCTTTGCGACCAGGGATCAGGAAGTGAACCCACATCTCCTGCATTGGCAGGCAGATTCTTTACCACTGGGCCACCTGGGAAGCCCAGAATGCTGTTGATAGCTTAACCAACGACAAAAGGCTCACTGTGATACAAGAGCAGAACTGTGAAGAGGCCACTGTTCTCCAGAGCACTTGGCAGTCCCCATTCAGCAAGATCAACCTCCCTGGGATTTCCCTGTAACTTCGGAGTGCCGCACCCCCGCTCCCTGCCCCCCACCATGTTAACGGACAGGCCCCCAGACTTTCCATATCCCATCCTATATTTCCTGACATCTTGACATCTCAGTGCTCACAGGAGTCTCCTCAGTCTCCTGGCCACTCCGTTGATGGTTGGGCTGCACCTGCTTGACCCAAGCACAAGCGCAAGACCCAAGGAAGAGCCTGGTGTCAGCAACAGAGACATCGGTGGCTTAACGGATGGGGGGCTCACACACAGAAGCCGAGTCCTGGAGCAACACCCCACCACGTGCAGCGGACGGTGGGCCGGGCATGGGGGCGGTCTGTGCTCCCCAGGGGCAGGGGGTGTTGTCAGTAGCAGGGGAATCAGCGTCAGGTGGGCTCATTAGTTACCAGGGAAACCAGTTAGAGGCACGCCCCTCACCACCCCTTGGATGAGCTATCATTAGCTGAGGCCTGGGGCAAGTACTGGGCTGGCCCAGAAGTTCACTGTTACGGAAAAGCCCGGATGAACTTTTTGGCCAGCCCAATACAAACAAGGGTCACTCCTGTTGGGAGGGTGTAGACGCAGCAGCCTGGTTGGGCAGGGGATGGACAGGGAGCAGGGGAACAGCCATCCTGAGAGGCCTGACCGCGGTGTTCCTGTGGCGCTCGGGGCATAATCAGGTTCTTACCACTAAACTTCTTTTAGAAGTTATTTTCCTTCATTTACTAATTTACTTTTGACTTAAATTCTTCTTGCATACATTTTCTGTGTGTGTGTGTGTGTGTATGAGAGAGAGAGAGTATATACTGAAAAGTTAGTTGCCTGTGTAATTTAAAAAAGTATTTCTTAAGATTCTAATTAGATTTAGACTATTAACATGAGAACATTTCTTCAAAAGTCTTTAATTAAGAGCCCCGAGTCCTTCCTTCTCTTTTTGTCCAAGCCCATAAAATTTGAGACTTCCAGAATCTCAGTTTCCTCTCTAATGATTTTCATTCAGGTTTAACCTTCACAATTCATTTTAAGTTGAAAGATGCTGGAAACGGTTTAATTAAACCTCTAACTGTGTAGTAATTGATTTATGATTTTGGCCTCCCTTTATAACATGAAGCTTCCTAAGTCCTCTGGTTTATTTTATAGCCTTTTAATCTCTTTTGCTCATGTTGGAAGTGGTCTGCAAAAGAACTTTTCATTTTTTTCTCCCTTCTTCCTAATCAAATCTCTGGCTCTGCTCCAAGAAAAAAATTCCCTAATGGACCAAGTTTATTCTTCCTCTTCTGTGTTTGTATGAGTATATAAAAGAATGTGTGCGTGTGAATGTGTGGTTGTATCTGTGAGTGTGTGTGGCGGTGAGTGTGTGTGTGATGGGTGAGTGTGTGTGTGCGTGATGGGTGAGTGTGTGTATGATGGGTTGAGTGTGTATGTGTGATGGTTGACTATGTGTGTGATGGGTTGCATGTGTATGTGATGAGTATGTGTGTATGTGATGGATGAGTGTGGGTCTGATGGGAGTGTGTGTGTGTCATGGGTGAGTGTGTGTGATGAGATGTATGTATATGATGGATGGGTGTGTGTGATAGGTGAGTGTGGGTCTGATTGAAGTGTGTGAATGTGGGTCTGATGAGAGTGTATGTGTGATGGGTAGGTGTGTGTGAATTTGTGTGTGTGTGTGTGAGATGGGTGTGTGTGATGGGTGAGTGTGTGTGATGGGTGCCAGGTCTAATGGGAGTGCTGTGAGATGGGTGAGTGTGTGTGATGGGTGAGTGTGTATGTGATGGGTGGGTGCAGGTCTGAAGGGAGTGTGTGTGTAATGGGTGAGTGTGTGAGATGGGGGAATGTGTGTGATGGGTGAGTGTGTATGTGATGGGTAGGTGCAGGTCTGATGGGAGTGTGTGTGTGATGAGAGTGTGTGTGTGTGATGGGTGAGTACAGATCTAATGGGAGTGTTGTGAGATGAATGAGTGTGTGTGATGGGTGAGTGTGTATGTGATGGGTGGGTGCAGATCTGATGGGAGTGTGTGTAATGGGTGAGTGTATGTGATGAGTGTGTGTGTGTGAGATGGGTGAATGTGTATGTGATGGGTAGGTACAAGTCTGATGGGAGTGTGTGTAATGAGTGTGTGTGTGTGTGAGAGGTGGGTGAGTGTGTGTGATGGGTCAGTGTGTATGTGATGGGTGGGAGCAGTTCTGATGGGAGTGTGTGTAATGAGTGTGTGTGTGTGTGAGAGGTGGGTGAGTGTGTGTGATGGGTCAGTGTGTATGTGATGGGTGGGAGCAGTTCTGATGGGAGTGTGTGTAATGAGTGTGTGTGTGTGTGAGAGGTGGGTGAGTGTGTGTGATGGGTCAGTGTGTATGTGATGGGTGGGAGCAGTTCTGATGGGAGTGTGTGTAATGAGTGTGTGTGTGTGTGAGAGGTGGGTGAGTGTGTGTGATGGGTCAGTGTGTATGTGATGGGTGGGAGCAGTTCTGATGGGAGTGTGTGTAATGAGTGTGTGTGTGTGTGAGAGGTGGGTGAGTGTGTGTGATGGGTCAGTGTGTATGTGATGGGTGGGAGCAGTTCTGATGGGAGTGTGTGTATGATGGGAGTGTGTGTGTGTGATGGGTGAGTACGAGTCTGATGGGAGTATGTGTATGATGGGAGTGTGTGTGTGTGATGGGTGAGTACGAGTCTGATGCGAGTGTTGTGAGATGGGTGAGTATGTGTGATGGGTGAGTGTGTATGATGGGTGGCAGCAGGTCTGATGGGAGTGTGTGTGTAATGGGTGAGTGTGTGTGTGTGAGATGGGTGAGTGTGTGTGATGGGTCAGTGTGTATGTGATGGATGGGAGCAGGTCTGATGGGAGTGTGTGTGTGATGGGTGAGTACAGGTCTGATGGGAGTGTGTGTGTGATGAGTGACTGTGTGTGTGATGGGTGAGTACAGGTCTGATGCGAGTGTTGTGAGATGGGTGAGTGTGTGAGATGGGTGAGTGTGTGTGATGGGTGAGTGTGTATGTGATGGGTGGGAGCAGGTCTGATGGGAGTGTGTGTGTGACGGGTGAGTGTGTGTGATGGGTGAGTACAGGTCTGATGCGAGTGTTGTGAGATGGGTGAGTGTGTGTGATGGGTGAGTACAGGTCTGATGCGAGTGTTGTGAGTTGGGTGAGTGTGTGTGTGCACGCTTGTTCATCCTGGTGGAGGTGGGGACGCTGGGCTTACCCTGGGAGGGATTTGCGTGGGTCTCCTGAGAGCTGGGTTCCGGTTCTCCCGTCACTCCCCCTTTCGGATGTTTAACAGGACCTCATCTCGCTTTCCTCTCTTCCTCCCCCCACCCCCATTTCTTGATCTGTCCCATAACTGCCTCTGCTGTATCCCTGGGCGCTGGCACCGTTCACTCTCTTTGCTGCTGCCTGGGCTCCTGGGGACTGCGCGTCAGAGAGGCTGACTGTCAGGCCTGGCAGAGTTAATGCTCCACAATTTTCCTAAATTCTTGAACTGGTGTGACTATAGATGGAGCTGCAGAGCAGGAGCTGGAGGCCTGGCTTTATCCTTGTTTTTAGGCAGAGCGGAATTTGTACTCCCTAGTTCTGTACTGGCCTTTTCGGTGTGTGAGATGTTTTAAAATGAAGAAATCGAGGAGAAAGTGCCTTAATGAACAAGAATGTGTGTACGTCGAGAAATCGCACGATCTCACAGTGGACAGGCTGGGAGGGTAATAGTGTCTTCAGAGACGGCCCAAGTCAGCATATTCATGATTGGAA
>NW_011494608.1:1856885-1861307 GCF_000754665.1 Bison bison bison | reverse complement strand
AGCATATTCATGATTGGAACCAGAGTAAGGAACCCTTGCCGTTTATCCTTCACTTCTTAAGTGCTCTGCTTGGCATTTTAATGGGCTGCTTTTTATTTAATAGTGACTTTTTATAAAATAGCGGTTTCGTGTTTATTTTTTGTGTTAGGCACTGAGTCTGGGGGGTCAGTTTCTTCCCTGGTGGTCTGGTGGCTAAGACTCCACACTCTCAATGCAGGGGGCCTTGGGTTCAATCCCTGGTCAGGGAACTAGATTCCGCATGCCGCAACTAAAGATTCCACGTGCTTCAGCTAAGACCTGGCACAGCCAAATAAATAAAATAAAGTCAAGTATTAAAATAAAAGGTATACAGTCTTTATTAAAAAGAGAGAGGAGCTGAGGCTGGTGGATTTGAACCAGGTTGGCTTAACTCCCGGCCACTGTTCTCAGCAGTGCGGGTCTTGGTTTCATTCCCGCGTCCAGAATGGACCCAAGGGCCATGTGGCTCAGCAGAAAAACCCGGGCTGGGAAGAAGGAACCCGTGTCCCAGCCTTGCCCAGTTCAGTGGCAAGTTCTGGAAAACGTGCCAAGTCCCTCGAAACTTTGGGTCCTTGATTTCTTCTCCCATTGAGAAGTTACATTTGCTGCATCTATCTCAAGGTTTTTATGAAGATAAAATGAGATAATAGCTGGGAAAGTGCCTCACAGACTTGAGTGATGTACAAATAAAGGGCTTATGTTATTAGATTTTTGATAATGTCGAGATTTTTTTTTCATAGTGCTCACGTTGTCTTTTGATTAAATTTAAACAATGCCAGCTGGTTCTCTCTGTCCCTTGCTAGTTTGGGCCTTGGATCTGCAAGGGTGATTTTCTGACCGTGAGGAAGTTATCCCCAGACTGGATCTGAGATGGACTCGAGGTGCACCATGGCTCACCTCTTCCTTTCTGCTGGAAACTTGGGACATAGGAAATGACTTGTTTTCTAACTGCTTCCTTTCCTGTTAGGAAATGACTTTGTTCAGTAGCTCAGTTGTATCCAACTCTTTTCAACCCCACGGACTGCAGCACACCAGGCTTCCCTGTCTGTTGCGGTCCTTTAATGGACTGGAACCTGGTGGTCCGGAGTCGACGATAAGAAAGTGAGAGAGAGAGAGAGGGAGAGAGAGGGAGGCAGAGAGAGCGCTTTGTCTGCGCGCCGCCGTCCGGCCCGGGACTCTGCCACTTAAATTTAAAAAAAAAAAAAAAGAAAGTGAGAGAGAAAGAGAGAGAGAGAAAGAAAGACATGGGGACCCAAGCTCTGATAGAGCAAGGGTACTTTATTAGCAGAAGTGTAGACTTACATATCTTTAGTAAGATGATTACTCAGCTATTACACAGGATGAAATTTTATTGATAGCCACAATATGGATAGTCTAATACATACAAGGTCGCTGACACTGAAAAGAGTCACTGCATGTCTCATCTTATGACCTCAGTCCTGAGAACTGCATGCAGCTCTACTTGTTCTTGGAATAGGAACTGATAAGGAACAGAGAATCCTTGAGAGATAGAAAACAGCACGCAGGAATCCTCCTGTTAAATGCTCCCTGACACCCGTCTCACTATCTCCTAGAGTTTGCTGAAACTCATATCCATTGAGTTGATTGTGGTCCCTAACCATCTCATACTCTGCCTTCCCCTTCTCCTCCTGCCTTCAGTCTTTCCCAGCATCAGGGTCTTTTCCAGTGAGTCAGTTCTTCGCATCAGGTGGGCAAAGTATTGGAGCTTCAACTTCAGCATCAGTCCTTCCAGTGAATATTCAGGGTTGATTTCCTTTAGAATGGGACTCTCATCCAAGGGACTCTCAAGAGTCTTCTCCAACACCACAGTTCAAAAGCATCAATTCTTCGGTGCTCAGCCTTCTTTATGGTCCAACGCTCACATCCGTACATGACTACTGGAAAAACCATAGTTTTGACAATGTGCATTTCTTGTATGGAGTGTGCACTGTGCCTCCAGCACTGCCCCAGATCCTGTGGGACTTGAAGCTGAAAAGGCAGCTCACACCTCAGGGTGTGTGATCGATGGTGGGGGAAGGGAAGCACAGTCAGGAAACGGTGTGGGAGAGTTTGTACATGTGTGTGCCTCACGCGGCAACTGGGGGATGAACCATCTCACAGAGGATGTACTGGGATTTGAACGGGGCCTGAAGTGTTAGGGTTTGCAACAGCATTTGGATTCTGATCAGGATGCAAGAGGGGGAGCAGTACAGGGAAGTAAAAAGAAACAGGCGCCATCTCCACATATTTAGGGAGGCCTTGGACGTGGCCCCGAGTGAGTGGGTGGTGGGGGGAGAGAGGGAGCAAGCGCAGTGCTGTGTGTGTGTTTGCACACGCACTTGTGTGCATGTGCAGGGTTGAACTATGTGCTGAGGGGCCTGAAAAGCCACGTCTGAGAGTCATGGGGCAAACTGCTCAAGGACCATGGAAAGTTCTATCGCAAGGGGGCAGCAGTGAGACAAGGGATGGCGGGCGGCTGAGATGGTGGGCGGGGGTCTGGGTGCACCGCGAGGGGGTTTACCAGGCAGACATCTTTAGGACAAAGTCCACAGAGTTCGGTGGCACCTGAGTGCAGGGCTTCAGGGAGGAGGACGAGGAACCGACGCTTCCTCCGTTGAGATGCCATCACAGTGTGTGCTGGTAGAGGTGCCAGGGTCTTCCTTGCCCAGTTCCAGGATTCTCCACTGGAGAATTTGTACTACGTGGGTAGCTGATGGCAGCAGCTCGTTTTCGGTGCTTAAATTTTCCAAGTTCATTTATGAAAATTTCATTTTTAGCTGGCTAATTGGTCTTGAGGATCTGAATTATGGATGTGGTCAGATGTGAGATTTGCTTTGTCACCATCATGTTAGAGGTTTCCCAAAGCTTTCGGGGTCGATTTTATGTTTACTCCTTGACAGCAGATTGCACCCTGCTAGTTGAGTTCATTCACCAAGATTTGCGGGGTGCCTGCTGGGTGGGACACCGGATCAGTGCTGGGGGATGCAGACCACTCTTGGGTCTGGTTGGCCGGGCTGCAGTACCACTGCACTGGGAGGGGGTGGCACCCATGGGTGGTGTGGCTGCAAGTGCTCTGCACAGCTCCATGGAGCAGACTCTGGGTACCCTGCAGCGATGAGTGCTGAACCTGAAGCTGAGACAGAGAAGCTCCCGCAAGTCTTCTACATCTGCTCAAGATTGCTGATGCCGGTGGTACAGTGGATAGGAATCTGCCTGCCATTGCAGGGGACACAGGTTCGATCCCTGATCTGGGAAGATCCCACATGGCATGGAACAAGTAAAGCCCATGAGCCATGAGCCCTGAGCCCGAGCTCCAGAGATGTGAGCTGCAGCTCCTGAAGCCAGCGTGCCTAGAGCCTGTGCTCTGCAACGAGAGAAGCCACCACCACGAGAGGCCTGTGCAGCCCAACACTGGCCTCAACCGGAGAAAACTGCAGCAATGAGGACCCAGCACAACCAGGAAACAGGGTTGCGGGCACCTTGCAAATCTGGGGTTCCCAGGGCCTCCCACACTTTTTCAGTTAGGTGCAAATTTTGGGGACCCAAAGGACTCCCTCAGGTTCACTAGTCTTCTAGAATGACTCACAGAACTCAGGAAAGCTCTGTACTTGGAAGGCAGTTCTAAACAAAAAGGGTGCAGGTCAGAGCAGGCCAAAGGCGGTGATGCCAGCATGCGGTTGGGGGCCCGGGGGTTCCAGACACGGGGCCTTCGGTCCTCCTCCACCCCCCGTGGTGTCCTGGATGCCGCTGTCTTCTTGCAGCTACGTTACACAACAGGACTTAGGAGTGTTTCCAGCCAGGGACACTCACGCAAGTCCTTGGTGTCCAGAGTTTTTATGGAGTTTGACGATGCCCACCTGTGTGACTGGCCCCCCGTCTCCAGCTCCCCCAGGAGGTCAAACTGTGTTCAGAGGTCAGATCTGACCTCACCTGTCACAGAGCCCCAAAAACAAACCCCCGTGTAGACAGTCCCGCAGCCATGCCCCCAGGTACACGGGCACTGCGGTCAGCCTGGGCCTTCCTGGGGCCTAGGGGCCACCCATGTGGCCAAGGGCAGAGGCCGGACCTCTGCACGGATGAAGCCCCCTCTCCACTGCACAGCTGCATCCTCAGGACACGTCAGAGGAGGACCTCTGTCTGCAGGGCAGGGCGCGGGGCAGTAAGCTGTCCTGTAACACATTTCCCGAGCTTGGCGGATGTGACATGCGGTGGGCGGTTTACAGCCTCTCCACTCATTCTGCTCCTCCAGCTATTAACTGCTGCTTCAGTGAGCTGCTGTTGTAGAGAATAATCAGGAGGAGAGTTTTAATGGCTCTGAGGTGAGCGGTTTGTCCTTACTTTGCACGTTTCTCTCTTCACCTCCCTCCCCAGCCTCCCGTACACAGTGGCTGGGCCTCCTGTCCC
>NW_011494608.1:1835769-1856785 GCF_000754665.1 Bison bison bison | reverse complement strand
GTCCCTACAGCTGTCATTCTCCTGCTAAGATCTCGGGGCCGACAGGGGAGCCTGTTCCCCAACAAGCCCAGCGAGATGGAGGCAAGCAGTGACGGTGTATCAGTTGGCTGCCCCGGCCATGGAAGGCTCTGGCTTGGAGCTCTAGGTCAAGGAGGACCTGCCTTGGCCCTGCAGCTCAGTGGAAACCCTGCTCCTGCAAGAGCTCCCCTGTCTCAGTCCCCCTCTCTTGAGTTCCTGGGGACCCCACGTCTGAGCAGGCGCCTCCATCAGAGCCCACATTGTCTCTCTGCACTTCCCCTGCAGAGCCTTCCTGCCCTCCTCTCCTGCCCCTGTGGCTTCTCTGTCTGATTTGGGAGCCCAGGTGACCCCTTAAAGGGTCCTCACAGTGACAGCAGGGGGCACTGTGGGTGATGCTTTCCTGGGCACAGCCACAGGGAGAGCAGGAGGGACCCTGAACACATCATAATTGCATAGATGACCATTCCCCCAAGATGGTGCTAGAACCTAGGACCCTTCCTCTGCCCTGATGTTCAGATGCAAAGACGGCTGGCTGCTGATATGCCATGCCTTAGCCAGACAGATGGCTCTCCAGCGATGGCAGGGCAGCCAGGCTGTGCCGGTCAGGGCACCCCTCAAATTGCATCACCTAAGACAGCACTCCACCCGCCTACAACGGCAGGAGGCCCCCTCAGCCCGTTCACCCGTCTTAATTCCCACCTTCCTTTGGAGATGAATGCCTTAAAAATGAATGCTAATTAAGAAGAGATAAGAGGTGAAAAATGATTTGAAACTTGCTCCAAAGCAGCTCTGATGATGACATTTAAATCCTCTGGCCTCCAGGAAACTTGAAAAATATTGTCTCTAGCCCTATAATCTTTGGCTTTAGATTGCAATTATTTTTGTCTCTTTTCCATCAGAACAATTTGGACCTAATAATCATGATGGCTTAAATAGTCGGAATAGTTGTATAACTCATTAAGAGCGTGAAAAGCTAAGCAGCCTTTGAGAACCCTTTGCAGAGACAGTCCCTAGCAAGTTTCTGAGAACTAGTTTTCAGTGGAAATGGTGGTTTCTAAGGAGCCTGGTTTGTGAACTGGAGCTGACAGTCACAGCTTAAAACCCTCCCCACTTTATGGAAGAGGCACAGTGCACAGGTTCTGATAAATTAATATTCGTAAATCACATGATTACAGAATTGACTGTGTAATAGCGCAGAGATGTTAGCACTAAGTGATTGTCTCAGCTGCTCATTTCTGGAACTCCTTCAAGCTTTCCTTTTTTTAATAAAATGTGGGAAGCAAAAGTGTTAGTTGCTCAGTCCTGTTCGACTCTTGGCGACCCCATGGACTGTAGCCGGGCCAGGCATCCCCGTCCATGGAATTCTCCAGGCAAGAATGCTGGGGTGGTGGGTAGCCATCCCCTTCTCCAGGGGATTTTCCCACGTGGGGGTGGAACCTAGGCCTCCTTCACTGCTGGTGGATTCTGTACCATGTGAGCTCCCCGTGGAAACAGACATATTTCCACGCTTGGAAACCGAGTGCATGGCCCACCCTGTCGCCTTCTGTGACCCCACGGTGCCCTCTGGTTTCCTCCGCAGAGTTTTCAGTCATGAAGAGGAAGAGAGGCAGGCCCAAGGGGTCCACGAAGAAGCCCAGCCCCGAGGAGGAGCTGGCGGAGGGCAGCGTCCTGCCAGGCGCGGATGGCGTGCGGACCCCCGAGGAAGGGAGCAGCCTGGAGTGCAGCAAGTGCTGCCGCAAGTTCTCCAACCCGCGCCAGCTCCGCAAGCACATCTGCATCATCGTGCTGAACCTGGGCGAGGCGGAGGGGGACGCAGGTAAGAGCGCACCCCGGCAGGGGGCGCCCACGGCTCGCACCCCCTCTTTTTAAACCAGCTGTTTCATTTGAACTTTTTTTTTTTAAGATTTTAAAAATAATTTTATTTACTCCTTTATTTATGGCCGTGCTGGGTCTGCATTGCTGCGCAGGCTTTTCTCTAGCTGTGGAGAGCAGGGGCCACTCTCTAGTTGGGGTACAGGGGGTGCTTCTCATTGCGGTGGGGGGCTTCTCTTGTTCTGGAGCCGTGTTGTCCGGCCCAGTGAGCAGAAAGGCCGAGGTTAGAATGCTTGAGCCCGTTTGAGTGACCTTGACGGCCTCCACTGTGGCTGGCGCTCTTGAAGAACATACAGGATACCAGGTGCTGCCTTCAGGTAAGAGCTTGGCAAGGCTTCGGCTCTAAAGCAGCTTCTAAGAGAGGCTGATGAGAGTGTGCACGTGAGCGGGAAAGTCTTCCAGACACCTGTCTAGGAGGAGTGAAACAGCAAGGGCCTCTGCTGTGGGCTCTGTTGTCCTCGTTTGATTCTTGCAACCAGTTTCGAAGTTTTCAAAATATGTCTAAGAATGTAGAAAGTTCTTACTGTTTTGTGCCAGGCTAAGTACTTTACCCCTAGAGTAGGAAATGGCAACCCACTCCAGTATTCTTGCCTGGAGAATCTCATGGACAGAGGAGCCTGGCAGGCTGCTGTCCATGGAGTCGCAAAGAGTAGGACACTCCTGAGCGACTGAGCACATGTGCACGTCACATGGGCTCTGGTTCAGGATGTGGGCTTTGGACTTTGGCTGCCTGGATTTGAATCGCAGCTCCAGTACTTAGTAACTTTATTCTCCTTTAGTTTCCTCCTCTGTAAAATGGGAATAAAAACGACACTAGCTAATTTGGTTGCTTGGAGGATTCAGTGAGACAGGACTTTCTGCAGTGCTTAGAAGAGCACCTGCTGTTTCAAAGCTCCCCGTATGTGTTAGCGGTCACTGTCCTTCATAGCCCTGTGGACACAGTGCTGCTGCTGTCCTTCCTGTGTCACAGGCAAGAGCATTTAGACACTAAGAAGTGAAGCAGTTTATCCAGGGTCTTTTAGTTAGAAAGGGATCCTCCTGGCCTTTGAACCCAGACTGTCTGACTCTGAACCCCAGTTCTTCAGTCCTAGAAACACCTCCCAACAGTGAAGCAAGGCCCTTGGTTTATAAAATCCTAGCACGTTAATGCTGGGAAAGATTGAAGGCGTGAGGAGAAGGGGACAACAGAGGATGAGATATTTGGATGACATCACCAACTCAATGGACATGAGTTTGAGCAAGCTCCGGGAGTTGGTGATGGACAGGGAGGCCTGGTGTGCTGCAGTCCGTGGGGTTGCAAAGAGTGAGCGACTGAACTGAACTAAACTGAGCACATTATTGAGGGAATGTACCACCTAATGGGTCCCCCAGGTGGCGCTAGGGGTAAAGAAGTCTGCCAAGGCAGGAGACTTGGGTTTGATCCCTGGATTAGGAGGATCTCCTGGAGGAAGGCATGGCAACCCACTCCAGTATTCTTGCCTGGAGAATCCCGTGGATAGAGGAGCCTGGCGGGCTACAGTCCATGGGGTCACAGAGAGTCGGAAACGACTGAAGCGACTTAGCATGCTCGCACTCACCACCTAAGATTCATCAGACATTGAGTTGGTGGCCAAGGCTCATTGCCAACACCTGTGCCAGTTGTAGAAACCATAAAGTGCTCTTGCCTTTAAAGAACTGCTCTCAGGGTGACCACATGAACTCTTACTAGGCTGCAGGGGCTGTTGCAAATAACAGACAAGGATTCAGGCGAGATGAGGCAGTGGGGTGGCAGCCGTCCTAAGACAGAGTATGAGTGTCCGCCGTGTGGGAAGTGGAGGCGGGGAGCCCTGTGGTTTTCGGGGAAGCAGTGTCTTGCTTCAGAGCCTCAGGTGCTTTGGCAGACACACAGAAATTCAGCAGTGAGATGGCCCGGGGAGGGAGGGGCAGGAGCTCACGGCACTGTACCTGAGGCGCCGGTCCCCAGCGCGCTTGTTCCTGCTGGACGTGGTTGTGGAGGGGCTCCCCGTCCTGTCACCTCACCGAGCTGCCCCCCGTGGCCCTCTGAGTGTGTCTCACGCTCACACACATGCACCCCGCCCCCGCGTTTTCTGCACTGACCCTTGGTGGTCGTCACGGCATAGTCAGAGGGGCCAGCTCTAGCCCCTATTGAGAATCTGTTCTGATTCGGAGCCTCCCCATGGCTGGCTTATCCTGTCAGCCCCCTCTGGGAGACCCCTGGGCTTTCTGCACGGCCGTGGTTAGAGATTGGGGAATTTCCCTCTTTGGTGACGCCGGACATTCCGGCTCCCTCCTCCCAGGCCTAGAATTAACTGAGAGGCTCAGTCCTGTCCATGGGGGTCCCCTCCTCCCCGCCCCCCAGGCTGTGCTGCCCTGGGGTTTCTTCCTGAGACCCACTCTCATGTCTCCCCTACACAGCAGAGTGCAGGCTCTTCACCTGGGTGTTCACGGGTTTTGCAGAAAGTGTCTTTCCTGGAGCTCTGTGGCATCATTTTTCCATGTGATATGATAAGTTTCCCGTTGTTAGTGCCAACCGTGGTGCGTCTAATGAAAGTTAGGTTGTTTCCTTGTTTTTTTTTTTTTTTTGCTATTATAAATATTACTTGAATAAATATTCCCTTATGTACATGTGTGCATTTGTATATGTGTATATGTGTGTATGTTATTTTTATAGGGTAAATTCCTAAAAGTGTATTACATTTCTGGGCCAGAAAGTGTATTACATTTTGCCAGTTTCCCTCCTAGAAAGCACAGGCCAGTTGAGGTTCCAAGTGTCCAAAAGTACCAATTGGGTGTTATCATTTGTTTCCTTTTTTAATACCTGTAATGATATAAAAAATACTAAGAAGAAAGTAAAAATAGTGCACAATTTCACTGCCTAGGTATAATTTCTATTACACTGTATATAAGAGTGAAGAGAGACCTACATTCTATGTATATTCACATACATTTTTCAGTAATTGAGGTCATACATAATGTTCTGTGTTCTTTTTTCATGCAGTTAATGGAGCGGATAAATTTTTCATGTCAGGTATTTTTTCTTCAACACGCTGTTTGTAGCACTTTCTGTGTTGCAGACATTGTTCTCAGTACTTGCACACTCTTCTCTCATTTCCTTCTCACAGCGGCACTGAGGACACTATTATCACGCCCACTTTATAGACAGGAAACTGAGGCAGAGCCGTCGGGAGTCTGCCAACATCACACAGCCCGTACATCACACAGGGCCGGAGCTGTACTCTGAACTCACACGGTTTGGCTGTAGGGTCTGTGCTTTTGATTGCGATGCTCTGCTTTCTGATGAAAGAGTCAGTAAATGGAGATTTTCGTTATTTTTAAAGGCCGCACAGCATTTCACTGTGTGTGTGAGCCTTAAGTTTTCCTTCATCGGTCTCCAGTTGATCAACATTGAATACTGTTTAAAATTTTTCTCCCTGATTAAAAAACAGAAAACAAAAAAAACTACTCAGGTGTATAATTTTGAGCCTACCATTTTATTCTATTATTATTATATTTTGTACTTGTGCCTTTGTTACCTTAGGTAAATATCTAGTAATGTAATTCCCAGACTAATAGAGCATCTTTTAGGTCACATATCATGTGATTCCATGTATATTCAGAACAGATAAATCCATAGAGACAGAGGACAGTTGGTAATTACCAGGGGTCGGAGGAGAGGGGAGGATGGGGAGAAACTGTTTAATGAGTTTTATTTTGAATGATAGGAAAGGTTTTGTATCTAGATAAAGGTGGTGGTTTCATAGCATTATGGATGCTGTAAATGCCACTGGGCTGTTCGTTCTGAAATGGTTAATCTTATGTGCTGTGAATTTTATCTGCCTGGTCACTAGTGGACGATGTTGTTGCAGATATTCAGGTTTTTGTCTTATGTGTAATTTGGGGCATTCCTTGCTCATGCTGTTTACTTACTACACTTTTGGATTGCCAGATACTCTGAAGATATTTTCCAGCTTTATCATTTGTCTTTTCATGTGCAGAATTGCTTTTTCTTTCCTTTTGCATTTTACTGAAGTTTTAAATATCAGCATTTGTCACTACTGTCAAATTTCATGCCCTTCTTATCGTAGCTTAGGACACTTATCTATATACCCCAAATAATAAAAAGCAACCTTCTATATATTCCTCTGTTATTTGTATGGTTTCATTCTTTATCTGTATTTTTGATCCCTCTGGAAATTGTATTTTTGTGAAAGTTGTGAAGTAAGGCAGTCATACATGTTTGATCAGTAAATACGGGCAAAGGAATGTTCTTCATTAAATGCCGTTTGCAGATAAACTGTTTCAAATCATAGGGTCCACAGAGAATAAGGGTCTGATTCCAAGTCAACCCTTGAAAAAGTAAAAAACTTCATATTTTGAAAACAATTAGTGGGATAACAGGGAGTTGCAAAGATGGTACAGAGAGGTCTCAGACCCTTTACCCTACTCTCCCCCGTGGTGATGTTTTGCGGAGCCGTTGCACGGTGTCAGGGTCAGGAACCCTGACAGTGAGATACTGTGTGCGTAGTTCATCACTCATCACCGTTCATCACGCGTGTAGGGTTGTGTAGCCACCACAGCAGTCAGGAAGCAGGACTGCCCGTCACCATGAGGGCTCCCCGTGATCCACTTCACAGTCACCCTCCCCACAGCCACTGATCTCCGACTCAGTGATTTTGTCATGTTGAGAATGTTACATCAGCCAAGTCACACTATGTGTGATCTTTTAAGATTGGTTTAGAAACCCCCTTTTCAAACCTGTTTCATAACTTTATACTTGGGGAAGTTGACGTGCAGAGAGACGGTTCTCTGAGAGTCGCACAGCTCCCTGGAGGTGGGCTGGGCACCAGCCATGACTCCCTGCTGCTGCCCTGCAGACGGCTCAGCTCTACCGTGTTCGTGCCTTAAAACCAGTCTTCTTTCTTCTTTGTGGATGTTGATTTTGTTCATTTCAATGTACCACTCTCAGCTTTTTCTCTAACCTCATGCGAAAGGCAAGTTCCACCTTGTGCAGTCCCCACCTTTATTTTCTATTCTGTAATTAATTAGGCAGTCTCTTCAGCAGCGGCAGACAGGCATCGTCCTTCCTAATATGATTATCAGCTTCCTTCAGTGCTAAGCTGCATAGAAAGTGGCCTCATAGTCCATTGATTGGAATGACCTAAGTGGACTCTAACAAATACCAAATGGAAAGGTGGAAGCTCCCGGTGTTTTTCCCTTTCTGGCCACTGCTGAAGCCTCTAAAATATGCAGAAATGACCTAACGCCCGGCCGCCTAGTGGCTGACATACCCATGGTGATTGCTCCATGTTCCTCAGTTTGCCAAACACAATATTACAATTTAGAAAATTCTTGCATAATTGTTTTAATACATGCTCGGTAAAGAGCAGTTCAGTGACATTTCAAACAGTTGACCTTGACTCTTTGGCTTGTTAAAGCAATTAGAAGAAAACAAAATAAGCTTTTTCCCTACACTGAACCATAGCAAGTTAAAATAACAATTTTGTTATGTATTCAACATTTATTTACTTCATTCTGCATCTGAATAGTAAAAGAAACCAGGCAAAGAAATTTTTTTTTTTTTTGCCTAATGCCATTATGTGGAACAGCTGGTGTTTTTGAAAAACGTTTTACAGCCTACAGAAATCAATGTGTCAAGTTTATAAAAGTGACTTCTGAACCTTTCTAAGCTTGTTATTTCTGGGGTCATTTTATGCAAGGAGAGCTGCAAAAATTTGCTTTATACTTGTTAAATCCTCCCTAAAGAAGACAAGGCATTTATTCTAAGATCTTACCTAAGATGCACCTGCAATCTTTGTGAGGATTTCACACAACAGTATTTCAGGTGTCTTCTACTATCTTTGTGTTAGCAAAAGTGCTGACTTGATCAGTAGCTGCGTAGGCTGAAAACTGCTTTTCAAGAGTCAGGTTTGGAAGTCTGCAGGTGGAAAGGCAGAGTGGTGTCGGTCCTCTGAGTGTGCCCTTTTCTCCATGGAAAGATGTGGAATGGAATGGTCTGTTTCCTCTCGCTGCTTTGCGAACCCTCGCTTCACCTCTGCTCATCAGGGAAACGCAGAGTGCAGCAGCCTCCGGCTGTACGTGGTCCGAGGTGTGCTTGGGAATGTGGGACTTGGGGACAGTTAGCGTCACCTTTCTGTGGCAGCCCCGCCCCCCCCACCTCCGCTTGCCCCACTTTGCTCCCGTCTCTCCAGCTGCCCTGTGAGGTCGAGTTCTGCTGTTAAGCCCTTCAGTATGGCGGGTGCTGCTGATGTGTTCCAGGTTACATCCTTCAACCAGCCTCCCCCATTGCAGTGGGCTCACAGATCTGGCTTTCCTTCTCATTCTGCTGCAGACCCCCAGGAGGCTCTGCTCATCCAGGGATCAGGCGGGGAGAACGGCCACTGCCCTGAGCGTGTCTGGTCACTGGGCGGCGGGGAGGAGGGCCCGAGGCTTACAGTCGGCCCAGAAGTGGCCTCTGTCATTCCTACCCACGCAGTTCATTGGCCAGAACTGGCCTCACGGTCCCACCGAACTTCAAGGGGTCATGGAGTGCGACCCTCTCTGTGCCTGGGGTGGGCCAGGACTGGACATGTTGGGTGGCTGTCACTAGTGGCAACTGCATGACTCCTGCCATTTCTGTGGATTCGCCCACAGCTGTGGTCTGGGGACCGGCATGTGTCCTCCTTGCCCCAACCCTGTCCTGAGCTCAAAGCCTGCGTCTCGGTCTGGGGTCCCAGAGGCTCCGTATAAATGTCCTCCCCCATCCCCGCACACAGCCTCTGTCCTGGTGACTGGCCACCCCATCCAAGTGTCTCATCCAGAAGTTTCTCCCTCACCTGTCATGTCCAGCCACTTGCTGGACTTTGCCCGCTAAATGTTACTTTGATTCTGCTCTGCATCTCCACTGCCATTCTTGTGGGTCAGGTAACTGTCACAGGCAGACCTCAGATACAGGCGAAAAGAATGGCAGCAGGAACCTGAGATGTGAGGACCAGGGTAGAAAGAAGAAAGAAGTGCCCACAGAGTCAGAAGCTGAGCGGGAGCCCGTGTGATGGCTGGACAGTCAGCAGCAACGAGCCTGGGGCCTCCACCATGTCACCTGACCTGCTCTGCACACTTCCCTCCTTCGCTGGCGCTGAATCTGAGTCCTTGGAGCTAGAATCTGAGTCCTCCTGGAGTCCTCCTCCTGCTCACCCCCAGCCTGCTGGCCACCTCGGCCCTGTGCCCTGCTTCCCACGACTCTGGTGCCCGCGGTCTCCTCTCTGGCCGTCCTCCCTGCCCCTGGTCTGGCCTTCTCATCTCTCCTGTGGAATCTCTGCATGGTGGACTGGCCACTCCACTTCTGGACTTGCTTCCCATAAGCCCGCCTTTCACAGAATGACGTCACACACAATGGTGACATGCACATGCCTGCTGAGCCTTCTCTCCCCCTTGTGGAGAGATCATCCCCTTATCATGGGACACTGTCTGCTTTCTAACCCCTACTTGTCCCATGGAGCCGTCTCTTCTCAAAAAAACTACCCTCCACCCTCTAAGGCAGCCCCCCCAGCTCCGTCTCATCCTTGAGACTGGCACGGTGCCCCAGTGCAGGCAGCCTTGGTAAGCTTTCCCTGAAGAAAATCAACTGCACGTGACCATTATCTCTGTAATAGCTTCTGAGACTTGGAATAAAATTCAGATACGTGATACCGGGCTCTGTCATCAGAGTTGCCTAGGGAAGGAATGGAGTGTGAGATCCATAGCCTTGAGCCCCAGGAGCCCTGACAGGCCCTGCGTGAGCTGACTGGGTGTGGAGCAGGCTGCGAAGTCTGGCAGGCATTTGTTTACCCGCTTCCAGGATTCTAGAGGCAAGCGGGTCCAGAGCTTCCCGTAGGTCCGTGGAATCCCAGGCCCAGGTCCGCGGGGCCCCAGTGGTGATGCCGCCTCGTCTTCCCCTGAGCACACCAGTGTCAGCTATCGTCAGGGCGCTGAGTGTCCACTCTCACCCCCATGCTGGGAGCCGGGGTGGGGCTGTCCCCTCCTCGTTAGATGAAGAAACAGGTTCTGCCAGATGGAGGAAGCTGCCTGAGGGCCAGCTCGTAATTACACGAACCCTGGTCCCTTTGATTTCCGAGCTCCAGTTTCTGTCACTGGCATCCAGCCATCTTCCAATCGAGAGTCACCTGAATTAAACCCCAGGCCCTTTGGTCACTGAGTGTCCCGACGTGAGACCTGGGACACGGAGCTGGCCCTGTGCGCCTCTGCTGTCTGCCGCAGACTTGCGTGACTCTTGGGGAACCAGAGGGCACTGATGACCCTTTTTCATGGAGGGGAGTGGGGACCAGGAGAGAAGAGAAACTACCTAAATTCCCAAGCAGGACTTTCAGTTGGGACTTTTATTTTTAAATATTTTTGGCCATGCCATGTGGGATCTCAGTTCCCCAACCAGGGGTCGAACCCACGCCCCCTGCGTTGGAAGCTTGGAATCTGAACCACTGGATCGCCAGGGAAGTCCTACGCTGGGACTCTGAGAGGAGGCCCTTCCTGTCCAGCGTCTTGGAGGCCGGCTGGGGGCTGGGCGGGAGGCAGCCCCATTGCATCGTGCTGTCAGCGGTTCTGGGGCTGCCTGCATCCCGCCTGGAGGGACGTGATGGGGTAGGGGGGGTGGAGGGCTGGAGCCGGTGACACAGCGGGCCTTTGCTCCAAGTGACGGCTCTTCAGACGAGTGGCAGAGATGCGTTATGACCCCCGTCTTGAAAAGGAGTCTCTTTGACCATCATAGCCTGACTGCTGAGAAGTGCTGCAGGGAAGGGCCCGCGGCCCAGGGCCCAGCAGCCTTTAAAGCTGGACTCACTGCCGTGACTGGTGCTTCCCAGCTGCCGAGGAGCCGGCTGGAGCTGAGGGCTCGGGAGGTCCCCGCGGAGGCCAGCTCTCTCCTCTGTTTCCCCCTTACGGGGCCTGTGCTGTGGCGGCTGGGCCCTAAGCCAGACTTTGGGGATCAAAGCGAGTAAGATGAGTCTGTTCCCTGGAGCAGCTGAGCCTGGGGGGACGAGGACCAAATAGATACAGGATGATGCGGGGGTCAGCCCGGTGCAGGGGGTGCACGGCGGGACCACACTGTGATGGGAACATCCTGGAGGGCTCCCTGGATACAGGGCCGTGAATGCCGCGTCCAGGGCTGCCGTGGGGTCAGGGGCGGGACAGCATTTCCCTCGTGATGGTTCCTGTGAAAGCCTGCAGGTGCTGAGGGATCGGGTGAGGAAGGCGGGCTGATTCACTGCGGTGGGTATGTGGCGAGAACAGGGTCAGGAGGAGGCGGGCTGCCAGGTGCTCTGCATGTGCTCACACGTCGTGGACCCCTCTGTGGGGACACGGTGCTCAGAGCCGGTGCTCACCTGGCCTCCCCTTGGATCCAGAGAGACAGGAAGACACAAGAAAGCCCGAGGGCAAGACGGAAGGCAAGAGGGATGCATATTCAGCAGATTTGATAGAATAATCATGGGCTAATAAGTTCCTTAAACTGCTGCATTAGCAGCCTGGAATGAATCGGTGGCAGAGTCCCAGAGTATAATCCCTTATCAGTCTGCTGTTCTGACAACTGTTCTGGGCTTTTTTTTTTTTATTAATGTGGCTGATAACACTTGACTCTTTGGGGAGTTCTGAGATTTAATTAGTTCTGGGGCAATTTGGAACAGGTACTTTAGAATATTAGCGCTGTTGTTAATTATAAATGAGTGCGCATGAACTAATTTCTACAAATGTATGACCGCCCGTACCGTTAACTCTTCATCGGCCCACTACCAGGTCAGCTTGCCTTGCCTGGATGCTATTACGTGTCGGGGACCCTGAGAGGTTCCCAGAGGGAGTTAGAGGGTGAACACAGACACAGATCACCCCCCACCTGCTGAGAGTGTGGGGTTTGGCAAGTGGAGTAACATCCCTCCGAGAGAAGCTCCTCTAGGACAGGAGGGGGTGCTGAGTGAGGAGCAGGGGCATTCTGAGATCAAAGGAGCTTAGTTGAGAGCTTTGTATCAGATAAGCTTCATTTTCTTAGTAAAGTCAGACAGGCTCATCCAAGTTAAGGGAGGGTGTGTGTGTGTGTGTGTGTGTGTGTGTGTGCACGCTTCTGTTCCACCCCAGCCCCTCGTGATCACCCACTTGTGCCCTCACCCACAAAAGGCCCACCTGCAGACCCTCACCCAGGTGGATAACACCTCCTTGGAACCCTACATCCTACCAAACTCACTGTGTGACCAGAACTAACTCATTCACTCTCCCCCAAACCTCCCTCCCTCCCAGCTGCTGGTGACTCCACTGGCCAAACCCTGTGGGAAGCCAGGAGCAGTGGAGCCCCCGTGGGACCCATTACAGGTTAGCCTCCAGGAGCTGGTGGAGGAAGATGAGGGTCGGCCTGGAGGGACAAGCGGGAACTTTGTGGAACATGGGGACCGTGGATTTTTTGCTCATTACCCTTCAGATGGGGCCCATGCCCGGTCTCTGCTCCTGAAGCTGCGCCGCCTCCGTCTGAAATCTGGACACCTCCCTGCATGCGAGGACCCTGGGCACTGTCATAAGAGTGGGGTCTCTGCAGCATCCTGGGAACTGCTGGGAACTCCTGCTTCCATGCTGCGGCATCAGCAGTTTTTAAACGCCATCTTCTCAAAAGGAGATAAAATATAAAGAATTAGGTCAATGTGCTGGGGTTGAAGAGCAATGATGCACAAATGTCAAGAAATTGAACGTTGTCTTTCCCGAACGTCAGCGACTCCATGGAACATGCTGGCTAGGAGTGCAGCCCTCCCTGCGCCTCTCCTGTTCACACAGACCCAACAGAACCTCCCGGAAGCTGTGGTCCCAGCCCAGCCCCGAGCCACACAAGTGTGTCTTCAGGCATGACGTCACCACCCGAGACGTGCCACCGGGGGAGCGACAGCATGACTCCCCACGTGACAGAGGGCTCTGCGACCTTCCCAGGCCTGAGCCTCACAACCACTCACTTTGTGGATTCGGATCCTGGGTTCAGAGAGTTCCGAGCTGGTCCAGCTGGAAGGCAGAGGCTGGAGTGTAGCTCATACACCCCACAACTCTACGCCGTGGCTCAGAGTGGTGACTGCGCTGCAGGTGGTATCAGACACTGTCCCTCCTACGTCCTCATCCACTCCTTTTAAAGCTGTTTCCAGGGCTCTTGGAGGCACCTGTGGCTGAGGATTGGAGGGCTGGGAGTACCGGTGGTGGTTGGCGGGGTGGCTGGTCTGGACCCCACCCACTGTAACCAGAGAAAGGGGTAAGAAGGAAAGAAAGAAAGAAAGAAACAGAAGTCGCTCAGTCGTGTCCGACTCTTTGTGACCCCATGGACTGTAGCCCACCAGGCTCCTCTGTCCATGGGATTTTCCAGGCAAGAGTACTGGAGTGGGGTGCCATTTCCTTCTCCAGGGGATCTTCCCTACCCAGGGATGGAACCCGGGTCTCCTGCATCGTAGACAGACGCTTTACCATCTGAGCCACCAGGGAAGACCCAATCTACTTTAACCAGAGAAGCCACGCCTTTTTATTAGGTATATTGAAATTGCTTAAAGAACTCACTCAGAATGTCCTGCTGCTAAAAAAAAAAAAAAATGTTGAAAAGCACATCCTGGTGCAGCGAGGGTCATGACTGGATTCGTCGGTGACGCGGCGCGGTGTGAAGTTTGACAGAGGAGGGCGCTTCACCCAAGCACCTTGTGTTCTGAAAAGCACCCTCGTTAGAGCCTTTTGACTGTGCTGGGTCTTCATTGCTGCAAGGGCTTTTCTCTAGTTGCAGCAAGTGGAGGCCACTCTCTGGTTGCAGTGCATGGACTTTTCATCACCGGGGCTTCTCTAGTGGCAGAGCACAGGCTCCAGAGCACAGGCTCAGGAGTTGTGGCGCACGAGTTTAGTTGCTGTGAGGCACGTGGGATCTTCGGGGATCAGGGATTGAACCCGTGTCTCCTGCCCTGGCAGGCGGATTCTTTACCACTGAGCCACCAGGGAGGCCCAAGCAGTTCTCTTTTAAAAAAAAAGAAATCAGACTTGTTTATCTTCCAAATGCTTGTGCTCTTTCACTGGGCACAGGTACAATGAGAAATGTTTAAATTACCTTCTGATACATTATGTAATCGACTTACTATGTTTTAGCTGTATTGTCTGTCTTTTCCCACCAGCACATAAACTCCAGGAGGCAGGGGTCTCTTGTCTTGTGCCCTGCACTGTCCCAAATGCTTAGAACAGGGCCTGGCATTCTGCACGTATCTTTTTAATGACCTGTGGCCAGTAAAGAACAAATACATTCTGCAGTGCTGGGGTAATTTCCAAGTAAATATTTCTTTCTTTTGTGTGGAAATGATGTTTTGTTTGAAGATGGACCTTGAGAAAAATTGGAAATAGGAGAACAAAGGGAAAAAAAAAGCTTGCAAAGAGAATGTTTTATTAAGTACGAGAGGATCATTGTTGAACTTGGTGATAGAGAAATTCTGTTTCAGAAGAGCCGTACTTGACATGAGTACTTCATCAGATGGAGGAAAGGGTCATCACGAGCAAACAGGCAGAGGAACTGGAGAGGTGGGTGTGGAGTCAGGCCCAAGGTGGACCTGGCGTTTCTGCGCCACACGCAGGAGGCGTCCTACAGATACAAGTGAGCGTGGCCACAGAGCCTGCGGGTTAACTTGTCTCGGGTTCCAGCAGGGTCGGGTCTCCCTGACCCTCCACCCTCTTTCTCCTGCAGCTCCACTACCCTGTCGGAAGGGTCTCAGAATTGAGAGATGCAGGGCTTGTCTGATTGGACGCCCCACCCCGCCCGCTGCCGTGTGGTTCACTTTTTCCCAGGGCATCATGATTGCTGTGTGAAGCCCCTCGAAACCCTCCTGAGAAATGCGTCTCTGAAGCCACCCTTCCCTCGTTGGGATGGCTTGGCTTGTGTGCGTGCTCAGTCACTTCAGTTGTGTCCCACCCTTTGTGACCCCATGGACTGTAGCCCGCCAGGCTCCTCTGTCCGTGGGGATTCTCCAGGCAAGAATACTGGAGTGTGTTGCCATGCCCTCCTCCGGGGGATCTTCCCGACCCAGGGATCGAACCCGGGTCTCCTGCGTCTGCTGCACCGTGGGTGGATTCTTTATCTACTGAGCCACCTGGGAGGCCTGGGTGGCTCCAACTGCTAGACGTTTCTTCCTCTGGCAAAGTCTGTTGATGATCTCTACCCATCGGTCCATTGCTTCATGAACAGAGCAGGTCTGTGTTGTAAAGTTAGGTCCTCAGGCTCAGTAAAAAGAAGACACAGCCCCAAGCTCCCAGAGGTCACAGCGTGGATGAGGCCTCGCGACAGATGACAGCAGAGCAGTGTGGGGAGTCCCCCTGTTGATACGTTGACACCGTGGCGTGTGTGTGTCCTGTGATCCGGCCCTGACTGGGGCTGGGGCTGTGCTGTGTCCCCACCGTCCCCCCAGCCAGCCTCACTCACTCACGCTCCTGTGTGGTCTCCACCGGCATTGGAGTTCACCCCCCACCCCGCTCATCAAAGGACGGCTCCCCGCGTCCTGTGGGCATTCGAGGCCCTGGATTTCACTCCCTCCCCTGGTTCTGTTCCTCCCTGCCGGCTTCTTCAAGTTTGCCCCACAGGGTACCCAGCTAAGCGTTCTCCTCGTCTTCACGCCCCTTCCTTAGCACCGAGCCCACCACTGCTACCCACACCACCGTCTCCTGTGGCCTCCGCCCCCGCACCTCCTCCACCCCTGTTCCTGCAGCCCCGACCACAGCTTCACAAATGCTTGCTGTTTACACTGGCTGAAGGGCTGCCCGCCCAGAGTGGCTTGTCTGACCCCTCGGGTAGAATCTTCTGTCCCTCCCCTCGGTCATCCGAGACCCCTTCTTGCTTCAGTGGGCGCACAGCAGACTGCCCTGTCCGTCTCTCCCACCAGACGGCAGGGCTTTCGAGGGTGGGCTCTGGGTCTGTGCCCCGTCAGCCTTGGCGTCCACCACGCCTGGCACACGGAAGGCACCTAGAAACTGGATGCTGAGCATGTGAATGCCTTCTTCTTAGGCTGTCTAAAGAAGACCACCGTGTCTTCCCCGCAGTGTTGTTGGCTGATGACTCTGAGGTCCAGTGGGCTTCCTGAGAGCAAGGTGAGGGCCTGTGCCTGCTGTGTCCACAGCGGGCCCTCAGTGCCCACGTGGGGGCCTGTGCCGGGGGAATGGTGTTTACTGAGTCAAAGGCGAGACCGAGGAAGCGGAGTGACCCCGAAGTGACACAGTGTCCACTTCTCTGGGGACCAGCGTTCTTTTATAACTGGATTTCTTGGTTGCGCTGGGCCTTCGTTGCTTGTGCCCTTTCTCTAGTTGTGGAGAACGGGGCTACTCTCTAGCTGCAGTGCGTGGCTTCTCACAGGTTCCAGGTGTGCAGGCTCAGGTATGGTGCACGGGCTTAGTTGCCCCGAGGCCTGTGGAATCTTCCCCGGCCAGGGATGGAACCTGTGCCTCCTGCACTGGGCAGGCAGATTCCTATCCACTGAGCCCCCGGGAAGTCCAGGGACCAGTGTTTCTACCACACAGGTGTATCCCCTTTACTGTCAGCCCATAAAAAGGGTTCCGCGCGCTCCCCGACTCCATCACTGGTATAAAAAGGGTATTTTATACATCCTGGTATTTGCTCCTTAGGTAACGAATCTGACCTTGAACTGGAGAAGAAGTATAAGGAAGACGATCGAGAAAAGGCCCCAAAGAGGCCGCGGGCGCAGAGAGCGGAGAAAATCCAGAAGGTCTGCTCGGGAAAGGAGGCCCCGAAGATGTCTGGGGCCAAGAAGCCCATTATCAGCGTGGTGTTAACGGCACACGAGGCGATTCCAGGTGCGCATGGCGGCGGGAGGGGGTGGCAGGAACGTCTGGTGGGGGTTGTGATCACTGCGGGGCTCTCCGTGGAGTTACCTGGTGACCTGGGGCTGTGGCTGATCATCCGTGGCCCTGGGCCATGGTGGATCACCGTGTCCAGAGGTCAGGGTGCGAGGGCTGCTCCCACTGCCGCTGCCCACAGCCTGTGCGGCCGTGACCTGTGTTCGCGTGTGAGCGGCTGCTTAAAGGAGCAGTGGGCCTGGAGAGCGGTTCTTTCCTTGGGGCCGCCCAGGTCCCCCAAGACCCTCTCCGGGATGTCTTTGCTCCTTCTTCCTGCCCGGGCTGGAGTATAAGACTACTCACAGCAGAGGGTGCCAAAACCCTCCCCATAACTTCTTTGAAATTCTTTTTTTTTTGCATTTTTTTAGTAGGTTCATTATTTATTTTATAATACTAGAGATTTCTATCTCCTTTTCTTTTCACATAAAATAGCCAGTGGATATATTACCCCCTTTTAAAAAGGCCTCTTCCAGGAAAAGATACCTTAGACAAAGAACAGTTTAGGATAGTAGATGCTAAAGTATAATAATGTTTCCGCCCCCGCCGTGCGTTTGGGGTGACAGCTGTCAGATAAAATTTTAAAAAATCAAGTTTAGGATTTTGAGGTCAGCTAGAGCCTGGCATCGGAGAAGGCAATGGCACCCCACTCCAGTACTCTTGCCTGGAAAATCCCATGGATGGAGGAGCCTGGTAGGCTGCAGTCCATGGGGTCGCTGAGGATCGGACACGACTGAGCGACTTCACTTTCACTTTTCACTTTCATGCATTGGAGAGGGAAATGGCAACCCACTCCAGTCTTCTTGCCTGGAGAATTCCAGGGATGGCAGTGAGCTGCCGTCTGTGGCGTCACACAGAGTTGGACACGACTGAAACGACTTAGCAGCAGCAGCAGCAGCAGCAGCAGCAGAGCCTGCAGTGCTGCAGTCCCTGGGGTCGCAAAGAGTAGGCCACAACTGAGCAACTGAACTGAACTGAGAGCCTTTTAAAGCATCTGTTCTCAATGCTAATGGTAACTGACTATGCAAAATGAAAATGCTAAATAAATACCTCTTTATATTATATACATAAAATATTTATATTTTATATCCCGTAACGTGTCACAGAAAACCCCGAACGAGCTTTTTGGCCAACCCAGTACTTCACTGTAGGGTGAGGTGCTTAGTAGAGAAAAAAGCCACATAAGATTATGCGACATGAAGTGGTTTCACCGTCCTTTAGACAAGTGTTATTCGGGGAAATGAAAACCCCAGGAGAGAGGTTCCTGTGTTAGCCATCTTGAGAGAAAGTTTCTATAATGATTTCTTAAAAAAGGATGGTAGTGTTTGAGATTTCTGTAAGTGGAGGGTGAAAAATATAATGAATTTGCTTTACTATTCATGTGCACACACACTTCTATGAACCGTCTTTGATGGTTTCACATCGTAGACTTGAACAAGTAAAGGTGACCTCTGAGTTTTCCGCTTCAGACCGTTCACTTCACAGGGTGGACGCAGGGGCCCGGAGGGTGGGAGGCTGACGTCCTGTTTGGGACCTGACCCCGGACAGTGGAGATTACTGCCCACCGTTGAGTCCACTGCTGCTTTCTGTCTTGAAGCTGTTTGATGTTTACTCAGAGTTTAACACATGAGGAGCTGTATGAAATCTTGCAGGGAGGCATATATGTATATGTGTATCTGTCTTGTGTTTTGGTTTTTCAATAAAGAAAATAGAAAGTTGCACAGTCTCGTCCGACTCTTTGTGATCCCATGGACTGTAGCCTGCCTGGTTCCTGTGTCCATGGGATTCTGTAGACAAGAATACTGGAGTGGGTTGCCATTTCCTTCACCAGGAGATCTTCCTGACTCAGGGAGCGAACCCAGGTCTCCTGCACTGCAGGCAGATTCTTTACCAACTAAGCCACTAGGGAAGCCCTTTTAATAAAGAGATCAAGTGAACATGTATCTCACAAGAAGGTTTTGATAGATTATTGGATAACTCCCCCGAAACACACACACACACACACACACACACACACACCCCAACACACACACAAGTTAGATGTGTGAGCTGAAGGAGCACTAGCCCCTGCACGGGTGCCACGCAGTGAAGAAACACGCTTCCCAGGCTGTGCTCCCTGCACTGGGGCGGGGGTGGGAATCAGGGACCTCGAGGTGCCTCTTTCTTTCTCACCGAGTTGTGCCTCTCTCTCAGGCGCTACCAAGATTGTTCCAGTGGAGGCCGGGCCCCCGGAAACAGGAGCCACAGACCCCGAGGCCACAGCAGCTGACCTGGCACCCCGGAGAGGGTACCAGGAGTACGCCATCCAGCAGACAGCCTATGAGCAGCCCATGAAGTCCAGCAGGTAAAGCACCTTCTGTTGTGTGTGACCCCAGCCCCCACCTCAGAGGGTGGGAGAGTAGAATGTGCACTTACCAGGACTCTGCTGGCTAACCTATAGGTAAGGCGTTCTGGTTTCTTGACTTGAACCTAAGAACTAGCCCCTCCATGATGGCCTCGTGGTGTGCTGGCTGAGCCCAAGCAGCCTCTGTGGGATGCGAGGCAGACCAGCCGGCTTGGGAAACTCAGCGCCAGTTGGCTTAATGAAGGTGGAGCATTTTACTCAAGGCAAACGTATGCTTCACCTGAATAAAAAGTGGTGTGAACAAGGCCTTACTTAGTAAGCCTACTGGTTTTCATAGCTGCACAATTTATAATGGAAAAGGAGATCTTTATTTCCCCCTTAGTTTCGTAAGTAACACAAGCGTCCTGTAGAAACTTCCAGAGTCTTTATAACGCACAGCTGCTGTAACCATCTCGCCTCTTCTGGTTGAGGTTACCTCTACAGACAGCTTGGTTCACAGGCCACCATAATTTTTTCACAATGCTTCCCTGGTGGCTCAGAGGGTAAAGCATCTGCCTACAATGTGGGAGACCCGGGTTTGATCCCTGGGTTGGAAAGATCCCCTGGAGAAGGAAATGGCAACCCACTCCAGTACTCTTGCCTGGAAAATTCCATGGACCGAGAAACCTGGTGGGCTACAGTCCATGGGGTCGCAAAGAGTCAGACGTGACTGAACGACTTCACTTCACTTACTTACTTTTTTGTTACTTTTTTCCTAACACAAAACACCAAAGGCACTGTTATCAACCTATTTTTTTTTAAACTTACCATGTTTAACTTTTCCTTTTCAGAAAATAATGTTTTTAAAGTGCGTTTGCTGTTGTGTGGATTCTCTAGTTTACCAGAGTCAGTTTTTGCTTGGCAGGCAATGCTGTGCTCAAGGCTTTGGTCCCTCCTCCTTTCAGTACTTCTTCAGGACTTCTTCTGGGATGAATTGCTAGAATTGACATTGCTGTCTTTTTTTGAAAAAGATATTTATTTGACTGCGGCTGGTCTTAGTTGCTACATGTGGGATCTAGTTACCTGACCAGGGATCAAACCCCGGCCCCCTGCATTCTAAGATAACCACCTGAAGTCTTAGCCACTGGATCACTGGGAAGGTCCCTGAAATTGCTGTCTTAAAGGATATGAGTGTTAAGACTTTAACCTATGTTGAAAACTGCCCTCCAGACACACTGGGTGAACTGATGCCTGACCCCTACACCTTCCCTGTGGTCACAGTCTTGGCCATGGTACGTACCTGCTGACGTGGATCAGCAAACTCCCATTGCCCGAGCTCTGCACACATTTTCCAGGTTGAGAGGAAAGACAAAGAAGATGCCAGACAGGGGGTTCCCTGTTTCCTGAAAAGGGGAAAGAAGGCATTCTGGATGAGAGTGTGAGACTTAGTGCCAGTCCTGGGTTGGTTCTAGAACCTTCTGCGTGTGCTCAGTCGCTTCAGTTGTGTTTGACTCTCTGTGACCCCATGGCCTGTAGCACTCCTCTGTCTATGGGATTCTTCAGGCAAGAATACTGGTGAGGGTTGCCATGCGCTTCTCCAGGGGATTGTCCCAACCCAGGGATCAAACTGGCGTCTCCTGCATGGGCAGGCGGATTCGTGACCACTGAGCCTCCTGGGAAGCCCCTAGATCCTTCTACTGGACTTCAGTTCAACAGCTCAGACACCTGCTATGTTCCAGGCACTGTGGGGGTGGGGCAGGGAGGAAGATTAGGACAGACTGGAGGCTTCTGCTCTGCTGGGACTGGACACAAGTGATTTTGCCTCTGAGCCTCTCAGCACCATACATGAGACTGTCTAATAGAACCTGACTCAGTTTAGTGGTGGGATTAAATGATCACATCTTTGCAAAGTGGTCTTGTTAAATTATAACGTTG
>NW_011494608.1:1831387-1835669 GCF_000754665.1 Bison bison bison | reverse complement strand
TATCTGGGGTGTCTTATTAATTTCTAGCCTCAGTCCTCTCTTCTTGCAAATGTGAGCAACTGAATGTATCAGTGAAGTTGTAAAAATATGGACTCCTGTGGCAAAACTGAGATACAATTAATTTTGAAGACCACCCTTGTCTCAACACAGCTTGATTTGTAGACTCTTCATAATATTTCAAAAGTCTGTTGGGGAGAGTTTCAAAACTCCATGCTTATCTGGTTACAGGTAAATGTACTCAATATTTAATCAGTAGATGGAGGCTGTATTCCTGTTGTCAAGCATTCTATTAATATTTTATAATCTAAATTATAAAATAGTTATGAAAGAGGCTTTTTATATGACGAAAGTCAGGAAAACTGTAAGGAAAAAAAATCATTCGTAACCTCACTCCCCTAAGATAACCACCGTTAATATTTTTAATGTATTTCCTTTCAGTCTTTTTTCAGCCCATATATTTTATAAAACTGAGTTTATAATATTTTATATGCAATTTTGTATCCTGCTTTTAATACTTACCCACATTATACTTACTTTCCTTTGTTACTCAAATTATTCGCAAACTGTGCCTTGTAGTGACATGCGGTAATATCATGAGGCTATCCTGTGACCCCTACTCAGCTCTCCACACTGTAGCCAGTGCACTTTTTATAAAAATGCCCATTTGGTTGTAGCTTTTAAGGCTTCACATTGTTGTTAGGAGAACTAAGCCTATAAGGCCACGTCTCCCTCTGGTTCTCTGTGCTCCAGCATCTGCTCCAGCCATCTGGGTCCTTTTAAAAATTTTTTTATTTATTTTTAATCGAAGGATAATTGCTTTAGAATATGGCTTTGGTTTCTGCCATACACCCACATAGGACTTCCCTGTAGCTCAAACGGTAAAGAAACTGCCTGCAATGTAGGAAACCTGGGTTCAATCCCTGGGTCAGGAAGATCCTCTGGAGAAGGGAATGGCAACCCACTCCAGTATTCTTGCTTGGAGAATCACACAGACAGAGAAGACTGGAGGGCTACAGTTCGTGGGGTGGCAGAGTTGGACACGACTGAGCGACTAACACTTACTTATACATCAACGTGAATTAGTCATAGGTATACATATGTCCCCTCCCTCTTGCACACCCCTCCCACCTCCCACACTTTCCCACCCCTCTAGGTTGTTACAGGGCCCTGGTTTGAGTTCCCTGAGTCATACAGCAAATTCCACTGACCATCTGTTTTACATATAATAGTGGATACGCGTCCATGCCACTCTCTCTATTCCTCTCACCCTCTCCTTCCTCCCCACCACTTGTGTCTGAAAGTCTGTTCCTGGGTCTTTTTTTTTTTGAAGCTGCATCATGTGGCATTTGAGATCTTAGTTTCCCAGCCTGTGATGGAACCCTTGCCTCCTGCAGTGGACGCCCGGAGTCTTAACCACTGTACCTCCAGGATGCTTTGTTTCCCTGACCTCTCCCGACCTCTTCCTCTTTCTGGATGCCACCCTTCTGCCTCCCATACCCGGACTTGGTGAATTCCTGTTTATACTTCAGCTGCCTGCTCAAATGTCCCATCTCAGGGCGGCCTGCCCTGTCCCCTGGACAGCTCGGTCCTCCTTGGCCTGGGCTCCCAGAGCATCCAGTCTTTCTCCACCACAGCAGGGAGCTGGTCCTGTTTGCTCATTTGTATGGTTATCAGACTGGCCAGTGCTTCCTCTAGAAGGTGGGCTCCGAGAGAGCGTGGCACATGTTTGTTTTTGTCCCCATTGTGTCCCCAGTGCCTGTGACACTTTTTCAAATGAATGAAAGAATGAGTGAAAAAAATGTGCAAATTAGTTCCCTATGTTGGAGCCTTCAAGCAGCTTTCCACTCCTAACTATTGTGAAAAATGGCACAGTGAGCACCTTCACTCGCATTTTGTATTCTTTCTGTTGATAGATTCCTAGCAGATAGAGTCCAGTGGATAATTGGATCAAGGGGTCTGATCTTTTAAAACTCTGCTTGAATGCTTGCAAGCAGTGTGTGAGAGTGCCTCTTGAACTGAATAAGGGGACATTTGGGGTGAGATAATGTGATAGGAATCACACGACATCACAGCTCAGCGAGTCAACCCACAGACGCAGGCTCACACTTGGGAGCCCAGCACGGGTGGCCTGGCCACTTCTTCTGACTCATCCCCCTTGGTGAGGGCCAGCACTGAGGGCCTGACCAGGCATCCGTGTAATAATCGAAAGAAATCAGAGCCAGAGATTCTCCTAAGACCATTTAGACCTTGCATTTAGAGAAGGAAATGCCCGTGATTTGTTTATTTAATTAACACTATGAACCCAGAGTTTCTTCCACTAAGTAAAATGATCACCTTCTGGATATCTCTGTCATTTGAGAAATATCCAGATTTGCTTCCTTAAATTTGCCTTGGGTTTAGCATGCAGGCATAGTACCTACTTTCAGATCTGAATGTCTTAATTACAGCAGGAGACTGGTACCCTCTGGTGTTTACAGGCTGCAGTCTGTTTAAATATTTTCTGTTTAAAACATAGAGGAACCTGTGTTGGTCAAACACAGTCGTATGGTTAGTTCCATAAATAGACTTGACAGTTACAGTGCCAGTTTTCTAAGTTGCATTCCTGTCCTACTCTTTGCGACCCTATATGTAGCCCGCCAGGCTCCTCTGTCCATGGGATTCTCCAGGCAAGAACACTGGAGGGGGTTGCCAGTGCCCTCCTCCAGGGGATCTTCCCAACCCAAGGATCAAACCTGTGTCACCTGCACTGGCAGACGGGTTCTTTACCACTGAGCCACCAGGGAAGCCATACAGTTAACCGTGGGTACAGCTTAATGGTGTCTGATTAACAGGACTAAATGATCGTTGGTGTTTCTGAGGATCTGCCTGGAGAACCTGGGCAGAGTCCTGAGGCAGCAGTTTGGAGGAGAAAAAGCCTCACCCACCCCCTGGGCTCACCAGTCAACTCCTGTCCCTGGTACAAGGTGCAGCCCTTTGGTGACTATCATTTGTGGATTGCAGATCGTCCAGCCTTGCTTGTTGATGAATGAATGCCTCCCCCATCCTCAGCCACAGTGTCCGCTAGCTCACCTTTAAGCCTTGGGTGTTTTGGCACCTGGAAGGAAGGTGGGTGGGAGGCATGGGGAAGGTGCAGGGTCTCCACCCATAACCGTGCTGCCCTCTGTTCCCAGGCTCGGGCCCACCCAGCTCAAGATCTTCACCTGTGAGTACTGCAACAAGGTCTTCAAGTTCAAGCACTCACTGCAGGCCCACCTGCGGATCCACACCAAGGAGAAGCCCTACAAGTGCTCCCAGTGCAGCTACGCCAGCGCCATCAAGGCCAACCTCAACGTGCACCTGCGCAAGCACACGGGCGAGAAGTTCGCGTGCGACTGCTGCTCCTTCACCTGCCTGAGCAAGGGCCACCTCAAGGTGCACGTGGAGCGCGTGCACAAGAAGATCAAGCAGCACTGCCGCTTCTGCAAGAAGAAGTACTCGGACGTCAAGAACCTCATCAAGCATATCCGCGACGCGCACGACCCGCAGGATAAGCCGGTGCAGGAGGCCCTGGATGAGCTGTGCCTGATGACGAGGGAGGGCAAACGGCAGCTGCTCTACGACTGCCACATCTGTGAGCGCAAGTTCAAGAACGAGCTGGACCGCGACCGCCACATGCTGGTCCACGGTGATAAGTGGCCCTTCGCCTGCGAGCTCTGTGGCCATGGCGCCACCAAGTACCAGGCGCTGGAGCTGCACGTCCGGAAGCACCCGTTCGTGTACGTGTGCGCCCTGTGCCCCAAGAAGTTCGTCAGCTCCATCCGCCTGCGTGCGCACATCAAGGAGGCTCACGGGGCCGCCCAGGAGACTCTCGTCTTCACCAGCTCCATCAACCAAAGCTTCTGCCTCCTGGAGCCCGGCGGGGACATCCAGCAGGAGGCCCTGGGTGGGCAGCTGCAACTGGCAGAAGAGGAGTTCGTGTTCCAGGGGGTAAACGTGCCCAAGGAGGCAGCCAGCCCCGGACAGGCACGGCCCGCAGTGGAGCCCAGGGCCCCTGCGGAGGTGCCCGCCTCGCCGGTGCGCTTGGCCGCTGCCCAGCCCAATGGCACCGCCCCGGCCCCTCCACCCAGTGAGCTGGCAGCCTCCGCCATGTCCCCGGACCTCCGTCCGCACGCGGGGCTTTCCAGTGAGTTCTTGATGAAGAGCGATCCCCCCACAGCTGAGGCTCCCGCTGCTACTCCCGAGAAGACCGGTGACACCCAGCAGGGAGGCGCTGCCCCGATTCAGGGCCAGGACGTTGCACCTC
>NW_011494608.1:1823428-1831287 GCF_000754665.1 Bison bison bison | reverse complement strand
GGCACCTCTGCTGTCCAAGGCCAAAGGCGTGGAAGCAAACTCCGAGGCTCCGGGCGCCAAGAGCCCTCCAGCCGAGGGGCAGAAAGTGGCAGCCTTCTCATGCGATGGCCCAGATCCCAGCAGAGGCCTCAGGTCCAACCCAGCTCAGGCCTCAGACCCTCCCCCGGGAGCTGGTGGGAGGGAGGCGGCCCTGTGCCAGCCTGCCTCTTGCACGCCCGCCCCCGAGCACCGGGCCGGTCTCACTGCCTTCATGAAGATCCTGGACAGTTTGCAGAAGAGGCGGATGAACACCGGCCTGTGTGAGAGGATCCGGAAGGTGTACGGGGACCTGGAGTGTGAATACTGTGGTAAGGGGTGGGGCCGGGCACGAGGCTGGGGGGCTGTCTTCCCCGCAGCCCATCCGGCCACCTGGCTGCGGGTCCACCTCCTGTTTGAGTTGAGCTCGTGTCTCTTTGCAAAGAACACCTTCTAAGTGAGCTCGCCGTCCTGGGTAGATAGCAATGGCGCCACCATGGTGCAGTAGCCTGTGAAGTCTGTGAAGGCAGCTAGGATGCTGGGACAGCCAAACCCGCTGGCTTGGCCAGGCCTGCGAGGCGGAGGTTTATCCTATGGCCCCCGCCTGAGCTTTAGGCAAGAGGTACCTTTCTTCTGTCGCATGAGAAGTTTAAAAGTCCAGCTTTAGTAAGTTGTGGCCGTTGCCTAGGTGGGCAGAGAGATGTTAACGGGAGTGACTGCAGCTCTTTGTAGGGAGACGCTGAGTGCATCCCTCGCAGCTCGCGGTGGAAGCCTGGCCTTGGGGTCTCCTGAGAGCGGGCAGGACCCATGGGAGATGGCCCAGGTGCCCGCGGAGCTTAGAGCCTGGTGATGTCACCCATGTGCGTAAACATACGTGGTACCATAACTGGTCCTCGGTAAGCGCTCCTTTACTCCTCCCAGCACTGATGTCATGCAGAAGGAGTAGCAGCACCCTTAATTTTTGCCACCTGCCACCTTTGAAAAGTCATTTCCAGACAGAGATGTGGTGCAAAGTGTGAAGGGTGACCCGGACAAGCACGAGAGGGAAAGGAAGATAGTTCTTAAAAAAATAAAATAATACTAATACTAATTAAAAAAAAGATCAAATTCAGGATAAAAGAAACTTCCTTGTTCTCATGTGAAAATATTTTTTTAGGCAAACTTTTTTGGTACCAAGTGCATTTTGACATGCATGTCCGCACCCACACCCGGGAACATCTGTATTATTGCTCCCAGTGTCACTATTCTTCCATCACCAAAAACTGCCTTAAACGCCATGTAATTCAGAAACACAGTAACATCTTGCTGAAGTGTCCCACTGACGGCTGTGACTACTCGACTCCAGATAAATATAAGCTGCAGGCACATCTTAAAGTCCACACTGAGCTGGTAAGTAGCCCGCCCTAGTGGCAGCCCCATCTCCCCTGGGTGCTCCCCGCTTGCTCTCGGCGATGTGCACGGAGGTGCCCCTGCTCCTTCGGGAGCCCGGTGTGTGAGCATCCACCCCGGAGAACGGAGAGGCCCTTCTCACGACACAGGCCCTTCATGCTAACAGAGGCCTTCCTTCACCCCAGGGCTCTTCTCACAGGGAGAGCCTCGCGTCTGTTGGGAAGATGATCCCATTGAAAACATTGGCTTCCTCTGCAGATTTTTCAGCATCAGAGAAAGCCTATAGAAGAAAGATCTACAGAACAGAAATAAAGCAAAGGTTTCTTAAATCAGGGGTCCCCCTCCCCCCACGCCCCCAGGCCATGGACCTGTAGCAGTCCATGGCCTGTTAGGAACTGGGCTGCACAGCAGGAGGCGAGAGGCGGGCCAGGGAGCCAAGCTTCATCTGTGCTTCCAGCCGCTCCCCCTCGCTCACATGACCGCCTGAGCTCCACCTCCTGTCAGAGTAGCGGTGGCATAGTAAACATGATATGCTTGGATCATCCCGAGACCATCCCCTCCTCAGCTCCTGTCCGTGGAAACTTTGTTTTCCATGAAACCCATCCCTGGTCCCCAAATGGTTGGGGAACCGCTCTCTTAAATGACGGTTTAAAGGACCGTTAATAACAGGGCCAATAATACTAATAGCCACCACTAAAAACTGTTGAGAGGTTAAGTTAGATGATGCCTGCTGAGCGCTAGACACACTGTTTGAGTCATAGTAAGAGCGCAGTCAACATTGAAGATCACTGATGATATTATCGCGTTATTCCTTGGAGACCCTGCGAAAGAATGTCTGTAAAGCATTTTTTTAAAAGTGATATGTTAATTCAAGGTGCTGTTAAATAGTCTCATGGTGGTAAAAGTTGTCTGATTCTCCGGTGGGTGATCCTGTGACACAGTGAGTGAGTGTTTATTTTGCCATATGCTCCTCTACCCTGAGAGCGTGATTCGAGACTCTTCAAGTGGTAAAGGAGGCGCACCTGGCCCAGGCGTGCTTCTGCTCTGACCGCGTTCCTTTCTCTGCGCAGAACAAGGCTTCAGAAGCTTGATCTGACACCTCCGTTTCCTGGCCTGAAATCACTAACACTCGGGAAGTGCATTACCAAGGGAAAGTCAGGGTATTTTGGGTTTAGTGGGTATAAAGAGCACATGCTTTGAGGTTGGATAACTGGATTCAGATATTGTCTCCAGTAATCACACAGGCTGTATGACACTGGACAAATTGCTTGTCCTCTCTGAGACTCAGTAGCCTTCTGTGAAATATGTATTAAAAAGCATATTGACTCTTTATACACACAGTATATGCACAGACATACCCACACATGCATTATGCACACCCACTCACGTGTGCACACGTATATCACACACACCTCTATATGCAAAATATACATGTACACATACGTATGTCTTTGTATCCGTACGTAGGTCTCTTGGATTATCGGGCCATTAAATGGATCGCTCTGAATAAAGAACTTGGCTCTGTGCTTGTACAGGCACTTCCCTGTAGCTGCTTCCCTCCATCTCCTCCCTCCCATCAGTGATCAGGCAGCGTGACTCAGAGTCAAGGATGTATTGCCATCAAGGAAACATGGGGGCCTGGTCAAGGAAGTTAGTCAATGACATTTCTGAACCCATTGTTTTTTTAACAGCACTGGGCAAATGCTGTGAAAGGGAAACTTGAGAAAACCAAGTTTGGTTCTAGCATGTTAATGTTCAGACCCCATAGCCACCTCTGTGATCTTGGGCAAATTGCTTAGCATCACTGACCCTCAGTATTCTCCTCTGTAAAATGGAGGTATGGTACTTTCTTTGACTTCTCAGGATAGTGAAGATTAAGCTAGAAAATAAATGTGGAACACCCAGGTCAGTGTTTTTTCAGCCCCCAGGTCATGATCCATTAGAGGATTGTGAAGTTAGTTCAGTGGATTACAACTCAGTTCAGATCAATCATGTCCATCTCTTTGTGACCCCACGGACTACAGCATGCCAGGCTTCTCTGTCCATCACCAACTCTGGAGCTTGTTCAAACTCATGTCCATTGTGTCGGTGATACCATCCAACCATCTCATCCTTTGTTGTCCCCCTCTCGGCCCGCCTTCAATCTTTCCCAGCATCAGGTCTTTTCAAATGAGTCAGTTCTTCGCACCAGGTGGCCAAAGTATTGGAGCTTCAGCGTCAGCATCAGTCCTTCCAATGAACATTCAGGATTCATTTCCTTTAGGATGGACTGGTTTGATCTTGCAGTCCAAGGGACTCTCAAGAGTCTTCTCCAACACCACAGTTCAAAAACATCAATTCTTTGGCGCTCAGCTTTCTTTATAGTCTAACTTTTATACCCATACATGATCACTGGAAAAACCATAGCTTTGACTAGACAGATCATTGTTGGCAAAGTAACATCTCTGCTTTTTAATATGCTGTCTAGGTTGGTCATAGCTTTTCTTCCAAGGAGTAAGCGTCTTTTAATTTCATGGCTGCAGTCACCATCTGCAGTGATTTTGGAGCCCCCCAAAATGTCACTGTTTCCATCATTTCCCCATCTATTTGCCATGAAGTGATGGGACTGGATGCCACGATCTTAGTTTTTTGAATGTAGTGTATCTTAAAAATGAAATAGAATGAAGTAGAATTTAATCAGCACTCTTTACCCATAACAAGGTAATAGGTATTGTTTTCTGAGACCTTTAGTTCCATGTTTCAGTGTGTTTATATGCCAGTGTGTGTGCACGTATGTTCTTGGTGGTAATGTCAAAAGGGTGACCTCCTTTGTAGGTCCCATTAGATGAGTTTGCAAGTCATTAACCCCGATGATGTAATTTATGACATTCTGAATCAGCAATACTCAGGGGGTAATTGTTATGAATGATATTCCTGGCTCATACCTCCACCATAATTTGTGAGGAGGACCTGGGAACCTATTTTTAAATCAGGTTCATCCCGACACAGACATGTGAAGTAGCAGGAAGTCAAGCTTCCAGTGGATAGTCAGGATATATCAGTCTCTTCCCCTTTGTTCTTCCTGGCTTGTGTGCCTTCACAGGAGCCCTTGCAGGCACCCGATGTTCAGGGCACCATGACTGTTACAAGCCTTCACCTGGGAGGAGCGGACTCATTCTGGTCTTGCATCCTGACTCCTTCACTTGTAAGTGGTGTGGTCTCACTATCTAACGTCTCTGACCCCTTGTCTGTAAAAGTGGAGTGACAGTCCCGGCCTCCAGGGTTTCCGTGGGGACATTTGTGAGGGACCCAGCACAAGTCCAGGCATGGGGGGAGGCAGTCTACACTAGCTCTTCCTTCTTGTTACTGGTGGTAGCAGGAGAAGCCATAGTAACAGTGGTGGTGCTACTGCTTCCATCCAGGGCATAGTGGCTTTTCAGCAAACATTGAAAATCAGTGCCTGTCTTGGAGAAGTGCCTAGTCTGTACTTGTCCTTATTTATTATTATTTTTTAATATACATTTATTTATTTTAATTGGAGGATAATTACTTTACAACATTGTATTGGTTTTGCCATACATTGACATGAATCCGCCATGGGTATACATGTGTTCCCCATCCTGAACCCCCCTCCCACCTCCCTCCCCATCCCATCCCTCTGGGTCATCCCAGTGCACCAGCCCCGAGCATCCTGTATCATGAATCGAACCTGGACTGGCGATTCATTCCACATATGATAACGTACATGTTTCAATGCTATTCTCCCAAATCATCCCACCCTTGCCCTTTCCCACAGAGTCCAAAAGACCGTCCTATACATCTATGTCTCTTTTGCTGTCTCGCATACAGGGTTATCGTTACCACCTTTCTAAATTCCATATATATGCGTTATTATACTGTATTGTTATTTTTATTTCTGACTTACTTCACTCTGTATAATAGGCTCCAGTTTCATTCACCTCATTAGAACTGATTCAAATGTATTGTTTTTAATGGCTGGGTAATACTCCATTGTGTATATGTACCACAGCTTTCTTATCCATTTGTCTGGTGATGGACATCTAGGTTGCTTCCGTGTCCTGGCTATTATAAACAGTGCTGTAATGAACATTGGGGTACACGTGTCTTTCAATTCTGGTTTCCTTGGTGTGTATGCCCAGCAGGGGGATTGCTGGGTCATATGGCAGTTCTATTTCCAGTTTTTTAAGGAATCTCCACACTGTTTTCCATAGTGGCTGTACTAGTTTGCATTCCCACCAATAGTGTAAGAAGGTTCCCTTTTCTCCCTCTCCAGCATTTATTGCTTGCAGACTTTTGGATAGCAGCCATTCTAACTGGCGTGAAATGGTACCTCACTGTGGTTTTGATTTGCATTTCTCTGGTAATGAGTGATGTTGAGCATCTTTTCATGTGTTTGTTAGCTATCTATATGTCTTCTTTGGAGAAATGTCTGTTTAGTTCTTTGGCCCATTTTTGGATTGGGTTGTTTATTTTTCTGGAATTGAGCTGCAGGAGTTGCTTGTATATTTTTGAGATTAGTTGTTTGTCAGTTGCTTCATTTGCTATTATTTTCTCCCATTCTGAAGGCTGTCTTTTCACCTTGCTTATAGTTTCCTTTGTTGCGCAGAAGCTTTTAATTTTAATTAGGTCCCATTTGTTTATTTTTGCTTTTATTTCCGATGTTCTGGGAGGTGGGTCATGAGGATCCTGCTGTGATTTATGTCGGAGAGTGTTTTGCCTGTGTTTTCCTCTAGTAGTTTTATAGTTTCTGGTCTTACGTTTAGATTATTAATCCATTTTGAGTTTATTTTTGTGTATGGTGTTAGAAAGTGTTCTAGTTTCATTGTTTTACAAGTGGTTGGCCAGTTTTCGCAGCACCACTTGTTAAAGAGATTGTCTTTTCTCCATTGTATATTCTTGCCTTGTTTGTCAGAGAAAAGGTGTCCATAGGTGCATGGGTTTATCTCTGGGCTTTCTATTTTGTTCCATTGATCTATGTTTCTGTCTTTGTGCCAGTACCATACTGTCTTGATGACTGTGGCTTTGTAGTAGAGCCTGAAGTCAGGCAGGTTGATTCCTCCAGTTCCATTCTTCTTTCTCAAGATTGCTTTGGCTATTCGAGTTTTTTTGTATTTCCATACAAATTGTGAAATTATTTGTTCTAGGTCTGTGAAAAATACTGTTGATAGCTTGATAGGGATTGCATTGAATCTATAGATTGCTTTGGGTAGTATACTCATTTTCACTATGTTGATTCTTCGGATCCATGAACATGGTATATTTCTCCATCTATTAGTGTCCTCTGATTTCTTAGTGTTTTATAGTTTTCTATATATAGGTCTTTTGTTTCTTTAGGTGGATATATTCCAAGTATTTTATTCTCTTCGTTGCAATGCTGAATGGAATTGTTTCCTTATTTTCTCATTATTAGTGTATAGGAATGCAAGGGATTTCTGTGTGTTGATTTTATATCCTGAAACTTTACTATATTCATTGATTAGCTCTGGTAATTTTCTGGTGGAGTCTTTAGGGTTTTCTATGTAGAGGATCATGTCATCTGCAAATAGTGAGAATTTTACTTCTTTTCCAATTTGGATTCCTTTTACTTCTTTTTCTGCTCTAATTGCTGTGGCCAAAATTTCCAAAACTATGTTGAATAGTAGTGGTGAGAGTGGGCACCCTTGTCTTGCTCCTGACTTTAGGGGACATGCTTTCAGTTTTTCACCATTGAGGATAATGTTTGCTGTGGGTTTGTCATATATAGCTTTTATTATGTTGAGGTATGTTTCTTCTGTTCCTGCCTTCTGGAGGGTTTTTATCATAAATGGATGTTGAATTTTGTCAAAGGCTTTCTCTGCATCTATTGAGATAATCATATGGCTTTTATTTTTCAATTTGTTTATGTGCTGCATTACATTGATTGATTTGTGGATATTGAAGAATCCTTGCATCCCTGGGATAAAGTCCATATGGTCATGATGTATGATCTTTTTAATGTGTTGTTGGATTCTGATTGCTAGAATTTTGTTAAGGATTTTTGCATCTATGTTCATCAGTGATATTGGCCTGTAGTTTTCTTTTTTTGTGGCATATTTGTCAGGTTTTGGTAGTAGGGTGATGGTGGCCTCATAGAATGAGTTTGGAAATTTACCTTCCTCTGCAATTTTCTGGAAGAGTTTGAGTAGGATAGGTGTTAGCTCTTCTCTGAATTTTTGGTAGAATTCAGCTGTGAAGCCATCTGATCCTGGGCTTTTGTTTGCTGGAAGATTTCTGATCACAGTTTCAATTTCTGTGCTTGTGATGGGTCTGTTAAGATTTTCTATTTCTTTCTGATTCAGTTTTGGAAAGTTGTACTTTTCTAAGAATTTGTCCATTTCTTCCAAGTTGTCCATTTTATTGGCATATAATTGCTGATAGTAGTCTCTTATGATCCTTTGTATTTCTGTGTTGTCTGTTGTGATCTCTCCATTTTCATT
>NW_011494608.1:1821684-1823328 GCF_000754665.1 Bison bison bison | reverse complement strand
TTTTCTCCCTTTATTTCTTGATGAGTCTGGCTAATGGTTTGTCAATTTTATTTATCTTCTCAAAGAACCAGCTTTTGGCTTTGTTGATTTTTGCTATGGTCTCTTTTGTTTCTTTTGCATTTATTTCTGCCCTAATTTTTAAGATTTCTTTCCTTCTACTAACCCTGGGGTTCTTCATATCTTCCTTTTCTAATTGCTTTAGGTGTAGAGTTAGGTTATTTATTTGACTTTTTTCTTGTTTCTTGAGGTATGCCTGTATTGCTATGAACTTTCCCCTTAGCACTGCTTTTACAGTATCCCACAGGTTTTGGGTTGTTGTGTTTTCATTTTCACTCGTTTCTATGCATATTTTGATTTCTTTTTTGATTTCTTCTGTGATTTGTTGGTTATTCAGCAGCGTGTTTTTCAGCCTCCGTATGTTGGAATTTTTAATAGTTTTTCTCCTGTAATTGAGAAAATCTTACTGCATTGTGGTCAGAGAAGATGCCTGGAATGATTTGAAGTTTTTTGAATTTACCAAAGCTAGATTTATGGCCCAGGATGTGATCTATCCTGGAGGAGGTTTCATGTGCGCTTGAGAAAAATGTGAAATGCATTGTTTTGGGGTGAAATGTCCTATAGATATCAGTTAGGTCTAACTGGTCTATTGTATCGTTTAAAGTTTATGTTTCCTTGTTAATTTTCTGTTTAGTTGATCTATCCATAGGTATGAGTGGGGTATTAAAGTCTCCCACTATTATTGTGTTATTGTTAATTTCCCCTTTCATACTTGTTAGCATTTGTCTTCCATATTGCGGTGCTCCTATGTTGGGTGCATATATATTTATAATTGTTATATCTTCTTCTTAGATTGATCCTTTGATCATTATGTAGTGTCCTTCTTTGTCTCTTTTCACAGCCTTTGTTTTAAAGTCTATTTTATCTTATATGAGTATTGCTACTCCTGCTTTCTTTTGGTCTCTATTTGCATGGAATATCTTTTTCCAGCCCTTCACTTTCAGTCTGTATGTGTCTCTTGTTTCAGGGTGGGTCTCTTATAGACAACATATGTAGGGGTCTTGTTTTTGTGTCCATTCAGCCAGTCTTTGTCTTTTGGTTGGGGCATTCAACCCATTTACATTTAAGGTAATTATTAATAAGTATGGTCCGTTGCCATTTACTTTATTGTTTTGGGTTCAAGTTTATACACTCTTACTGTGTTTCCTGTCTAGAGAATATCCTTTAGCATTTGTTGGAGAGCTGGTTTGGTGGTGCTGAATTCTCTCAGCTTTTGCTTGTCTGTAAAGCTTTTGATTTCTCCTTCATATTTGAATGAGATCCTTGCTAGGTACAGTAATCTGGGCTGTAGGTTATTTTCTTTGATCACTTTAAGTATGTCTTGCCATTCCCTTCTGGCCTGAAGAGTTTCTATTGAAAGATCAGGTGTTTTCCTTATGGGAATCCCCTTGCGTGTTATTTGTTGCTTTTCCCTTGTTGCTTTTAATATTTTCTCTTTGTGTTTGATCTTTGTTAATTTGATTAATATGTGTCTTGGGGTGTTTCGTCTTGGGTTTATCCTGTTTGGGACTCTCTGGGTTTCTTGCACTTGGGTGATTATTTCCTTCCCCATTTTAGGCAAGTTTTCAACTATTATCTCCTCAAGTA
>NW_011494608.1:1819639-1821584 GCF_000754665.1 Bison bison bison | reverse complement strand
TTTTCTTTTTCCTTCTCTGTTTCATTTATTTCTACCATTCTATCTTCTACCTCACTTATCCTGTCTTCTGCCTCCGTTATTCTACTGTTCGTTCCCTCCAGAGTGTTTTTGATCTCATTTATTGTATTATTCATTATATATTGACTCTTTTTTATTTCTTTTAGGTCCTTGTTAAACCTGTCTTGCATCTTCTCAATCCTTGTCTCCAGGTTATTTATCTGTAACTCCATTTTTGTTTTCAAGATTTTGGATCATTTTCACTATCATTATTTGGAATTCTTTATCAGGTAGGTTCCCTATTTCTTCCTCTTTGTTTGGTTTGGTGGGCATTTATCCTGTTCCTTTACCTGCTGGGTATTCCTCTGTCTTTTCATCTTGTTTATATTGCTGTGTTTGGGGTGGCCTTTCCATATTCTGGCACTTTGTGGAGTTCTCTTTATTGTGGAGTTTCCTCACTGTGGGTGGGGTTGTATGGGTGGCTTGTCAAGGTTTCCTGTTTAGGGAAGCTTGTGTCGGTGTTCTGGTGGGTGGACCTGGATTTCTTCTCCCTGGAGTGCAATGAAGTGTCCAGTAATGAGTTATGAGATGTCAGTGGGTTTGGAGTGACTTTGGGCAGCCTGTATATTGAAGCTCAGGGCTGTGTTCCTGTGTTGCTGGAGAATTTGCATGGTATGTCTTGCTCTGGAACTTGTTGGCCCTTGGGTGGTGCTTGGTTTCAGTGTAGGTATGGAGGCGTTTGATGAGCTCCTGTCGATTAATGTTCCCTGGAGTCAGGAGTTCTCTGGTGTTCTCAGGATTTGGACTTAAGCCTCCTGCCTCTGGTTTTCAGTCTTATTTTTACAGTAGCCTCAAGACTTCTCCATCTATACAGCACCGATGATAAAACATCTAGGTTAAAGATGAAAAGTTTCTCCACAGTGAGGGACACCCAGAGAGGTTCACAGAGTTACATGGAGAAGAGAAGAGGGAGGAGGGAGATAGAGGTGACCAGGAGGAGAAGAGAGGGAATCAAAAGGGGAGAGTGCAAGCTAGCCAGTAATCACTTCCTTATGTGCTCTCCACAGTCTGGACCGCTCAGAGATGTTCATGGAGTTACACAGAGAAGAGAAGAGGGAGGAAGGTGACAGAGGTGGCCAGGAGGATAAAAGGGGGAATCCAAAGGAGAGAGACAGATCCAGACAGTAATCAGTTCCCTAAGTGTTCTCCACTGTCTGGAACACACAGAGATTCACAGAGTTGGGTAGAGAAGAGAAAGGGGAGGGAGGAGATGGAGGCAACCTGGTGGAGAAAAAGGAGAGTCCAAAGGGGGAGAGAGCATCAAGCCAGTAATCTTGCTCCCAAGTAAAAATGGGTACTGAAGATTGAGTTCTTAAAGGTACAAAATTGATAACAAATACCCAAAAGCAGAGATTAAAAATCTAGAGTAGAGGCTGGATTCTCAAAAATACAATATTAAAGAAAAAAACAAAGTCACAAAATTATAAAATATATACATATATGAAGTTTGCTTTAAAAAATAGGGTCTTTTTTTGCAAAGTAATAGTAAGTTATAAAAATGAAAATTAAAGGAGTAATAGAGGACTTAAAAATTAAAAAGTTTTTTTTTAATTTAAAAAATGATAATAGTAAAAATATATCTAGGACTTTCTCACGTGTTGTTGTGGACAGTGTGGGGTCAATTCATTTTCGGATAGTTCCTTATTCCGACTTATATTTCTCAAGATCTATAGGCCTCTTCCTATGTAGTCAGTACTAACTACAGGGTTTTAATCTATTGCACCTGTCACTTCCAAGGCAGTTCCCTTTGGTTTAGCTTCTGTTTGCTGGTCTCATCAGTGTCTAATTTCCGCCCTGACACAAGGGGGCGGTGGTGGACACTTTTTTAGGCTCACTTGTTCAGTCGTGCTGTGGGGAGGGAGGGATGCTGCAAACAAATAACACCTGT
>NW_011494608.1:1809725-1819539 GCF_000754665.1 Bison bison bison | reverse complement strand
GCTCACGGCGCGTGTAGCCTCCCCGCCCACACTGCTCAGGCTCTAGGTTGCTCTGCTGGGAATTGTCTGAGTCCGGCCCTGGGTTGTATGCACTTCCCAGGTCTAAGCCACTCAGGCTCAGGCACTCGGGTAGTCCTCAGAGGTGCAGACTGTGTTGGGCCTGCGTTTTTGTGCCCTTCCCAGGTCCGAGCAGCTCAGGTGACCAGGTGCTTGCCGAGCGCGGTTGCTGCGACTTATCGCCTCCCGCGTCCCTGCCGCTCGGTTTTCTGGGTGTACAATGGGTGCACCTTCTCAGGTGTGCCGTGTGTCTCTCCTGGGGAGCTGATCTCTGGCTGCGACCCTCCCTGTGGATGTCGCCCGTCCAGAATCCCGAGAAGTCTTGGTTAGCCACGAAGCCTGCTTGTAGTTTGGTAGATGATGCCTCTCTGGGGCCGCGATTGCCCTCTTCCGGCTTTGGCTGCTCTCGCCCGCCTGTCTCCAGAGGGGATGGGCGGGTCCGAAGCCGGCTAGCTCTGTTCAGTCCTTTGTTCTGTGAGCAGGCCTGGAGGTGTCTTAGGTTAGAGCTTTACATGGGGTAGCTATCCCACAATCTGGTTTGCTATCCCAAGAGAGTTCGCTCAGATTGCCCTCAGGCCTTACTCTAAGCAATGCAGCCTGTGCCTCCCTGCCCAGCCCCGGCTTGCTAGTGGCGGATGCGGGCATCTTTGCTGCTTCTCTGCTGGAAGTTACCGTTGGGCACTTACCTGTGGGGTTTAATTATTTATTTTTCCTCCCGGTTATGTTGCCCTCTGAGGTTCCAAGGCTCGCCGCGAACTCGCCAGTGAGAGTGTTTGCTGGTGTTTGGAATCTTCTGTCTTTTTTAAGACTCCCTTCCTGGGACGGAGCTCTGTCCTTACCTCTTTTGTCTCTCTTTTTATCTTTTATATTTTTTCCTACTTCCTTTTGAAGACAATGGGCTGCTTTTCTGGGTGCCTGATGTCCTCTGCCAGCATTCAGATGTTGTTTTGTGGAATTTACTCAGAGTTCAAATGTTCTTTTGATAAATTTGTGGGGGAGAAAGTGGTCTCCCTGTCCTATTCCTCCACCATCTTAGGACCGCTCCCCCTGTACTTGTCTTTAAAGATACATATATAAAACTTCACCTGTTGCTTTCTGGAAGTAGACTAAAATAATATATTGCCAACAATGCACAGAGAAGTAGAGGGAGCTACTTTTTTTTTTTTTTTGTGAAGTAGAGTAAAATGTTATTGAACTAAAGCAATTGCACACAAGTCTTTTTCCTTTCCAATGGCTGAGAGTGTATATGGTCTTTTAGTCTGTTATCACAGACCATCTGTTTCTGTGCCACCCTGTTTGGAGATTTGTCCACTAGGGACCTCAGACTGCAGAGTTTTCTGTGTATAAAGCAACTGCTGATAAGCAAGCCCGAGGACTGGAAGTGAGGGTCATGGCCTGACTAAGTGGACAGGAAGAGCCTGGAAATTGAAATCCAGGCTGGAACACGTTTCTGGCTCTTTCCTAACTTGTTAACTTAGCCACAATGTTGTGTCAGTTTTCTGGTCTTTGTCATACTTTCTCCATTTGTTTTTCAGTTGCTCAGTTGTATCTGATTCTTTGTGACCCCTTGGGCTATAGCACACCAGGCTTCCCTGTCCTTCAGTCTCTCCTGGAGTTTGCTCACACTCATGTCTGTTGAGTCAATGATGCCATCCAGCCATCCCATCCTCTGTTGCTCCTGCCCTCAGTCTTTCCCAGCATCAGGATCTTTTCCAGTGAGACCACTCTTTGCATCAGGTGGCCAAAGTATTAGAACTTCAGCTTTAGCATCAGTCCTGCCAATGAATATTCAGGGTTGATTTCCTTTAGGATTGACTGGTGTAATCTTCTTGCTGTCCAGGGGACTCTCAAGAGTTTTCTCCAGCACCACAGTTCAAAAGCATGAATTCTTCGGTGTTCAGCCTTCTTTATGGTCCAACTGTCACATCCATACATACATACATGACTACTGAACATGGCTGTTTTCTCCTTGTCCCGTGATAGTTTGTGGCCTCTGTGTGCTCGCAGCTCCCATGAGCCCTGTGAGGGCAGGGTCAGAGTCCCCCAGCTCTGTGCCCAGCACTATGCCTGAGCCAACACTGGCCCCAGAAGGGTAGAGGAAAGGTTGAGTCCGTTGAGGTCAGCATCTGCTAAAACCATGGGCTTTTTATTCCTGAGAAATTGTTCAGAGTGGAATCTCCCACTTTATTTTTTTTTATCTTGTTGTCAGATACTTTATAGATGTGCTTATGTGATAGGTAATACACTCGGTGGCCGAGTGGAAGGCAGGTTTGATATTTTCCACCCACCACTAGTTTCAGACTTGAGAATAGCCCATTTGCTTTGGGGGTCGAGGCGCAGGCCAGGGCGGGGTTCACTCATCGCTGTGAGCTGGGCTGGGAGCTTCACCCCCAGAGCTGCCCCCCTAGCACCTGTCCCCTATCCCCGCACCGCATGGCCACTGTCTCCCTTCTTTCAAAGAGCCCTGTAGTGCTTTGAAGGCATTTCCATCGGAGCAAACAAACTCCGGGGGCTGGGCTCTCGTACTGTCATTACGGCGTGGAGCCCTCGCTGTCCTCTGCAAAGAACTCTTTTAACCACTCTTCTTTTCAAGTTTCCTGTGTCAGTTTGGGTTTTCATCTCTGGTTGGGAACTGAGGTTTTGAAAAAGAAATAAATGAGTCCTTAGAGTGCACCCTTCTCCCAGCACCTTTCCCACTGCCTACGTCCTTCTGACAGTCTTCAAAGGCATCAGGAAATGAGGGGCCCTGATAAGCTCTAAGATAAATTGCTTTCAGACTATCAGAGATTAAAAGGAAAAATCAAAGAGCAAGGGCTCAGGGGAGATCACTGTAAACTCCTTCAAAGTCCTTCTGAATGCCTCCATCAGCTCTGATGATGCCCAAGCAGTAGTGGGTGGTGACAGCCCCCCGCAGAATGTGTGTGGCGTGTGCCCAGGGCGTCTTTCAGAAGGGCACGTGAGCACGAGTTCTTCTGCAAGCGCTAGGAGTGATGGCGTGACCTAGAAGGTCAAGGGCATTGGAGGGCAGTGACAAGCCTGGAGCCTGTGATGTAGCCTGGGCGGGAGTCCATGGCATTAGCTGAGCAGAAAGCTAGGACTGTTTGATGGGAGCTGCCTGGACCCCTTAGGCATCTGAGCATGGCAGGCCTTGCTTGGAACCCAGATGCTTGGTGGGAAGTGCGTCCAGACTGGTTGTTCAGAAAGTCTTCCATTTCATTTTTGGTTTTGAATATCAAGTACACGTTTCTTGGGCTTCCCAGGTGGCCCCTGCCAGTGCAGGAAATGCAGGTTCAATCCTGGGTTTGGGACGATTGCCTGGCAACCCACTCCAGTATTCTTGCCTGGGAAATTACGTGGACAGAGGAGCCTGGCGGGCTACAGTCCATGGGGTTGCAAAGAGTTGGAAACGACTTAGCGACTGAGCAAGAGAACAGCACGCTTTTCCTAAGTGTGCTTCAGGAACCCCAGCCTCAGGAGACACTCTGCAGTAGTAGCAATCCATAAAGGAATTTAGAGGAATGGTCACTCAGAGGCCCCTTTGGGGATTCCCAGTGTGCCTTAGCCCATAAGAAGGTCTGTTAGCTGAGTCTGAGTTGCATCACCAGCAAAACAAAAACCACAGCAACAAAGTCTTTCAGATTTATTGGGCTCTCATTTTCACAGGCTAAGCTCTGTGCTCAGCACATAGTGTGTGTTTTCTTTTGATAAACCTTTTTAGAGCAGTTTGAAATGCATTGCAAAGCTAAACAGAAAGTAACAGATTTCCCCATATACCCCCTGTCCCCCCACATGCACAACTCCCCTCCTTTTGACACCCTGTATCTTAGTGCTGCCTTTACTACAGGTGATGAACCTGCATTGACACCTGGAGTAACACCCAGAGTCCATAGTTTACGTTAAGACCTGGTCTGGGTGCTGCACATTTTTGGGGTTTGGACAAATGTGGAATGATGCGTATACCTCATGAGAGTATCATGCAGGGAAGTTTCACGCCCCTAAAACTCCTCCCTGCTCCTCCTCCTCACCCCTCTCTCCCTCTGCCCCCTGGCTACCACAGATCCCTTTACTGTCTCTATCATTCTACCATTTTCAGAATGTCTTCTAGTTGGAATCATGTAATATGTAGCCTTTTCACATTGGCCTTTTTTTTTTCTCGTCATTATGCATTTAAGTTTCTTATACCTCTTTTCAAGGCTTGAGCTCATTTTTTTCTTAGAGCTGAATAACAGTCCGTTGTTGAGATGTACCACCATCTGTCCATTCACATACCAGAGAACATCTTGGTTGCTTCTCAGTTTTGGCGGTTATGAATCAAGCTGCTTCATCCGTGTGTAGGTTTTTGTGTGGACGTGAGTTTTCAGCTCATTAGGGTAAAAAGCAAGGAGTGCAATCGTTGAATCTTACGGTAAGAGTGTTTTAGTTTTGAGAGAAACCGCCGAACTGTCTTCCGGAACGGCTGTCTCACTTTGCATCCCGTTTGGAATGAGCGAGAGTTCCCACGGCTCCGCGTCCTCGCCGGCGCTTAGCGTTGTCCATGCTATAGATTTGAACCATTCTGTAGGTGTGCAATGGTGTCTTGTTTTGAGTTGGATTTCTCTGATGACATAGGATATGGAACGTCTTTGCACATGCTTACTCGGCATTTGTATATCCTCTTGGTGGGGTGTCTGTTGAGGTCTTTGGCCTGTTTTACCAGATGTGTCCTTTGAAACTATTTTCTCTCAGTCTGTGGCTTGTTCTTTCATTCTCTGGACAGTGTCTTTCCCTGTCTATCAATTCTTTTTCTTTTTTCACGGGTAACGCCTTCAGCGTTGGCTCTGAAGTCATTGCCGCACTCCAGGCCATCCAGGGTTTCTTCTGTGTCTGCTAGGAGTTTTATAGTTTCGCATTTTGCTTCTAAATCTGTGATCCAATGTGAGTTAATATTTGTGAAAAGGTGTCAAGTTTTTGTCCAGGTTCACTTTCTTCTTTTTGCACATGGCTGTCCCATTTCAGCATCATGCTGAGATAACTGTCTTTGATCCATTGTGTAGCATTTGCTCATGTGTCAAAGATCAATTGACTGTATTTAAGAGAGTTTATTTCTGGACTCTGTTCTGTACCATTTGATCTATTTGACTTTCATTTCACCAATATCACATGCTCTTCGTCACTGCAGCTTTAGAGTCTGTTTGGAGGTTGAGTAATGTCAGTCCTCCAACTTTGTTCTTATCCTGTACCATTTTGTGTAGGCCTCATATCTTTTGCATCTCCTTATAAACTTCATAATCAGTTTATCAATACCCAAAAAATACCTTGCTGAGATTTGGATTGAAATTACATTGAATCTACCCATCAGATTGGGAAGAACTGTGGTCCAGACAACATTGAATCTTCCTATCCTTGAACATGGAATCGCTCTCCATTTATTTAGTGCTTTGATTCCTTTAATCAGTTTTGAAGTTTTCCTCATATAGATCTTGTACATATTTTGTTAGATTTATTTATACCTATTCATTGTAAATAATGGTATTTATTTGTGCCATTTCATTTTTTGTGTGCTAATGTAAATAGTTCTGTGTTTTTAATTTCGAATTTCACTTGTTCATTGCTAGCATATAAAAAAGCAACTGACTTGTATATTAGACTTATACCTATAATTTGCCACAACTGCTTATTAGCTCCAGGAGTATCTTTGTGTATTCCTTCAGAATTTCTTCTTAGATGATCATGTCATCTGCAGACAAAGACAGCTTTAATTTCTTCTTTCTCAATCTCCGTATCTTTTATTTCCTTTTCTTGTCTTATTGCATTAGCTAAGATTTCAGGTATGATGTTAAAAAGCAGTGCTGGGAGGGGACATCCTTGCCGTGTTTCTAATATTAGTGGGAAAGTTTCTGGTTTCTCACCATTAAGTATAATGTTAGCTATAGGTTGTTTGTGGATTTTCTTTATTGACTTGAGGAAGTTCCTCTCTATTCCTGGCTTATTGAAATTGCTTATCATGAGTAGGTATTTGATTTTGCCAAATGAATTTTCTGCTTCTATTGATGTTATCATGTGACTTTTATTTCCTAACCTGTTGATGTGATGGATTATATTAATTAATTTTAGAATGCTGAATCAAATGAGATAAATCTGTCTTGGTTGTGATTTATAGTTCTTTTAAAACATTTTGGGTTTTATGTGCTAATATTTTGTTGAGGATATTTGCATCTGTGTTCTCAAGAGATACTGGTTTGTCATTTTCTTTTCTTGGACTGGGCTTGGGTATTTTCTTTCTCCCATAAAGACATGGCATTCTCCCTCTTTCAGGTCTCCGTCCAAATTTCCCCTTCTCCTAAAAACACCAGTCATATTGGATAAGGGCCTGCAATCTCATCTTAACTAATTACATCTATAATGACCACATTTCCAAATAAGGTCACATTGAGATACTGCGGGTTAGGAGTTCAACATGTGAATTTGTAGGGGACAAAATTTGACACATAACGTCCAGTCTCTGAAAAGTTTTTCTGTGAAATGGCTTTAAAGTGGCCATTAAAGTGAGAGGAAATGTGGATGAGCTGTACAGCGTACTCATTCACCAAAGCTCCTCCCTAACTGAGGATGTGGCTCCGCAGGCAGGCGGGTGATGGCAGTGCAGAGTGAGTGCCTTCCCTGCAGCCTGGACAGGACATGGCCTGGGAGTGGTCAGGGCCTGAGGTGGGCACCTGTATGCTCCAGTTCCAACACCAGCTCTTCCTCAGAGTCCTGGGGCTCGTCACCCTTGGCCTTGGTTTCTAAATCTGTAACAAGTAATAACGCGTGTCCTTCAAGAGTGGTTGTGAGTCTCAATAAAATAACTCACATGCACAAGCGTCTTGAGCACTGGAGGGAGAAATGCACGTCGGGTCCTGGAGATCATTGTACAGCATGGTGTCTGTAACTGACAGCACGTATGGTACACCTACAATCTGCTAGAGGGCAGACCTTATACTAAGCGTTCTTATCGCACACGTGATAATCTTGATAAAGGAGGGAACTTTGGGAGATGGAAATGTTAACGACCTTGATGGTCTTAGACCCTGAGGCTGAGCTCTGCTCTCCGCTGGCCCAGCCGCATCCACAGGACTGTCGTTTCTAAGGCCAGTCCCTCCCTCCTGAAAGGGAGGCGAGGCCGCTGCCCTGCTACCCTCGAGTCCCTGGGCCGTGCAGGGCCAGCCGTGGGCACTGGGAAAGGTGTCCGTGTGTCTCGCTTTGGTGTTGGTAGTGGTATTTTTCCACAGACCCTGAGTTTAAATGAGACAGTCCATTGATTATGCTCTCTTTCTGTTAAGGACAAAAGGAGTTATTCTTGTCCTGTGTGTGAAAAGTCTTTTTCAGAAGATCGGTTGATAAAGTCACATATCAAGACCAACCATCCCGGTAAGGTTATGCATCTCAGAGTGGGAGACCGATTTTAAAAATGCTTATGTTTATTTTAAGATACAGCGTTGTATAGCAGCTATGTTAAATGAAACTAAAAGAGGGATGAAGATATGAGTCCATTCAAGGGGAGGAGTTATCTTTACTTAAAACTCAGGTGTTTATATAATGATTTGCTTTATTTTATCATTTTATCTAGTTTTCAAAGGCATCTGGCCCCAGTCTTGTGGCTCTCCTCCCCTTTTTAAAACTGTGCTGCCTTCCCAGGTGGCGCTAGTGGTAAAGAACCTGCCTGCCAATGCAGGAGACTTAAGAGACATAAGAGATATTCGATCCCTGGGTCAGGAAGATCCCCTGGAGAAGGAAATGGCAACCCACCCCAGTATTCTTGCCTGGAGAATCCCATGGACAGAGGAGCCTGGCGGGCCACAGTCCATCGGTTCGCAAAAGAGTCAGACATGACTGAGCGACTCAACAACAGCAACAGCCAGTTGACACAAGACTTCCTTTGTTGCAGTTGGGTTGCTTGAAAGAAGTTGTCGTGTCGCCTGAGTTCCTTGTGTTCCACAGGACACCCCCACCCCAGGACACTGATTCGCTGGGGAAGCCCAGTCTTTTCCCCATATTTCCCGTATTCTGCTTTTGTCTGACTATTGCCTTGTCATACTGCTCTCCACCACTCACATTTTGTGTCAACAGGAGTCTAGATATGAGAGACTTGCTTAGATTCTGGTATAAAATAGCTTTTTAGGCAGAATTTCTCTCCCAGGACCCCACAAGGCACAACTTAACCTGCTGCCTCAGAGCTGCCAGGATTGACTAGGGTGGGGGGTGTCCAGGCTCTGTCACAAGGCTCACTTACCTCTCACTGGAACCACAGTTCTTTGGCCGCTTCTGGTTGTCATCTGCTTTTCTTCTAGAGGTTTCCATGAGCACCATCTCCGAGGTTCTCGGGAGGAGGGTCCAGCTGAAAGGGCTCATTGGCAAGAGAGCCATGAAGTGCCCATACTGTGATTTCTATTTCATGAAGAATGGCTCAGACCTTCAGCGTCACATCTGGGCTCATGAAGGTGCGTGTCCCTCCATCAGAACGGAGCTTGTGTGTGGTTTTAGAGCTGCCTGTGGGAGTTCTTGGGGCTTCCCTGGTGGCTCAGTTGGTAAAGAATCCGCCTGCAGTGTGGGAGACCCGGGTTCGATCCATGGGTTGGGAAGATTCCCCTGGAGAAGGAAATGGTAATCCACTCCAATATTCTTGCCTGGGAAATCTCATGGACAGAGGAGCATGGTGGGCTACAGTCCCATGGGGTCACAAAGAGTTGGACACCGTTAAGTAGTGACTAACACTTTCACTTGGGGTTCTTTAGGAGGAAGCCATGTTCACACCCCCTGCAGCTAGAGTTCTGTTTACCTACTGCAAAAATGTGTCTGTCAGCCAGCTGAGACCAGTGATTTCAGGTGTGCATGGCTCAGTCGCAGTGAGCAGAGATGTGCAGTCTTCACGGCCTGCTGGGAGCTATAGTTGAGCAAGTCACCACGATTTCTGTGCGGAAAGTGAGCTTCAGGAGAGCAGGGACCAATGCGCCAGCCTGGTTGGGGCGGTGACCCTGGTGGTCTCCCTGATGCCCTGTGTGTGGGGGCGTTGAGGAGGTGCTGGGGTGCTGGACGAAGGAATGCCCTGAGGACATCAGACTCTCTGATTCCCACGGGCAGGTGAGAGCTGGGTGGGGACCGAGCAGGGGAGAAGGGAGGCAGCCCCTGCCTCAGGGTGCTCGCCTGTGCAGAGAGGCGTGGGCCGCGCACGGGCACTCGGGGCAGCTGATGGTCGGGGTGCCATCAGAGACAGTGGGGCTGTGCTTCTCCCCCTGGGAGGGCACGTGGCCTTCCCAGCAAAGAGGCTTGGAGCCCTGAGGCTGGGGGCTGGCCGTCCTGTGAGTTGGGAACCGACAGTGCTGCAGTCAGGAAAGCAGGACAGCTCCCCAGGGGGACGAATGAAGTATTTTCTACAATCTGTGATCAAATGAACGGTTCAGTAAAGAGGGCAGGACACGGCAGAAGGAGCTGAGACCAAAGCCAAGGTTGGGAGATACTTTTTCGTGGGCCCTGGCCAATAGTTGGGGAATGGGGGAGGACTAGCCCAATGGTAAGGATGCCTCGGCAGTGGAGCCGTCAGCCCTGCAGCAGCGACGAGCGTCGTAAAGCTCCGCTTGCCTTATGAGCTGAAACACACTCTCACGTGTGGGCCTGCACGCCCGGGCCTGGCGACTTTTGCCAAGGCCCTCGGTTAACGCTTGTCAGTGTAACTCAGTTCAGTGGAATGAACGGCCGCTGCTGCCCGTGCTTAGCGTCTGTGCCCTTGGAGATCACAGACCGT
>NW_011494608.1:1801257-1809625 GCF_000754665.1 Bison bison bison | reverse complement strand
CACAGACCGTGGGGAGGGGCTGTAAGGCACTCACTGTCATGTGTGGTGGACGGTACAGCAGTCATGACAGGGGATTCGGGGGCACCGATTAGGAGGCGAGGAGGAGTTCTGCTGCAGGCAGAGGTGGAAGGGCATTGTGGTTGGAAGGAATAGCGTGGGTCGGAGAGAGGCCTGGGGGAGCGTTCGCCGTGTGCACTGCTTTATTCACAGTGGACAAGGGGAGGTGTGTGTGTAGCCATGTATGTGTATGCATTCCTTTAGATACACACACACACGTATACATCTGTTTATCTCTGTTTTTTCTCCTCTGACAGGTGTGAAGCCCTTCAAGTGTTCCTTGTGTGAGTACGCAACTCGTAGCAAGAGCAACCTCAAGGCTCACATGAATCGTCACAGCACTGAGAAGACCCACCTGTGTGACATGTGTGGCAAGAAGTTCAAGTCCAAAGGGACGCTGAAAAGCCACAAGCTCCTTCACACCGCCGACGGTGAGTGAGTGACTCCACAGCGAGCTTTTCCCCCTAGGACTGTGGTTTGAGGTGGACCTCCCAAGTCCGCCTACGCCATGGTTGTGTGTGGAGCAGGGAGGAGCCAGGGTCTGGAATTTCTCTTCTGAAGGAGGGCAGAGTGACCTCGCCTGCTTCCTCAGTGCCCCGGGCTCTGTGCTGACCCCACCTGTGCTTGCTGGACACTTACTGCACGTGTGTGTGTGTGTGTGTGTGTGTGTGTGTAAGCACGTGCATGCATTTGTGGGGGGTGGGCGTGGAGGGGACTCTGCCCCAGGGAATAAGGCATCCTCAGAAGACCTTGATCTGGAAGTTTCAGTCCTGTTCAACCCTCTCTCCGCACCCAAGCCTGATGACCTTGAGGAGCTGCCCTGACTATACCTGGTGTGTGTCCCAGTCACCAGGAAAGTCATCTGGCAAGGAGCCAGAGAGACAGAGAAAGGCAGAATTGCACAGTTGTTTTAGGAAGACATGCAGCTATATGGTAAAAGAGCTATCACATTTAAAATTCTCCTTTAAACCGCAGTCTTATGAGGGTCTTCTCAATATTCCATGTAATGAGATTAATAAACTATACCAACGAAATGTTATTTTAACACAATTACATACAAAAATCGGAGTCTGCTGTAAAAACTGAAGTGGTTTCAACAGAGATTTTTATTTCAGTGCACAGAGGAGGATCCTGCCGGTCTGCTCTGCCTTTAATTTGAGGTGGTTCTGGGGTCTGTCGTGTGTACTGCCAGTGAGCCCGAGGGGCTCAGGGAGAAGCTGAGGGCTTAGCCCGGGATCCGTCGGGACTTAGGATCAGGTTTGCCTTGGGCTGCACCAAAGCCAGAGCCCTGCTGTTCATTCAGACTTAAGCAGTGTGCTGTAAATTAATAAATCCGTAATCAAAATAATTAAAAATACAATGACAGTAAAGCCGTCGTATCCTGAGTAATGGAAGCATTAAGTCGTGTAATTATTCATGAATTCTCACACCTCCGCCAGCAATAAGCCTCTCTGATGTTTCTTGACAGGGTAAGCATATTATTCCCTGAAGTCCCAGTGATGCCCCAGTTACGAGACGCAGCTTCCCCCAGAGCCAGGGAGGTCTGGCGTGTCCCTGGGTCATTGGGGTGGGATCTGGAGGGCCAGGAGGGGCACCGTGGCCTCCTCCTGGCCCCGAGCTCTGCGCTCGGCCCTGAAGGGCGTTGAGACAATGGCACTCACATCTGATTGGGCATCGTGGACAGGCTGTCCGGTCTTGGGGGCATGAGATCAGCGTGAGCACCCATGTCCCAGCCAGCATCCTCGGGACACTCAGCCCGTCCCTCCTGTCTCCCCGCCCGCTTCCCCGAGTTCATCGGCAAGGGGGAGAATTTAGATGGACAGAGATGTTTTTCTCATTTAGTTGTTGTTTCTTTGGGTAAGCTGCTGCTGCTGCTGCTAAGTCACTTCAGTCGTATCCGACTTTATGTGACCCCATAGACGGCAGCCCACCAGGCTCCCCTGTCCCTGGGATTCTCCAGGCAAGAACATTGGAGTGGGTTGCCATTTCCTTCTCCAATGCATGAAAGTGAAAAGTGAAAGTGAAGTCGCTCAGTTATGTTCGACTCTCAGCGACCCCATGGACTGCAGCCTTCCAGGCTCTTCCATCCATGGGATTTTCCAGGCAGGAGTACTGGAGTGGGGTGCCATTGCCTTGTCCGTTGGGTAAGCTAGGGAGCCTCATGAGCTGTTTGGCAACTTCTGAAACAGGCTTTGAATCCTCGGGGAAGTGTGCTTATATAGGGCCTGGCTACCTTGATGAGGCCCCCCAGCCTGTAGCCGTAGGGTTCCCGCTTTACTCAGAGCCACGCGTGCCTTTAGAGCTGGCCTGAAATGATTCGGTTTTCAGTGCAGTTGCAGCAGTGATAATTCCTTAGATTGCTCCACAGAGAAGCTACGTTGGAGCAGACAGCTGGAGAGGCATCAGTCTTGCCCGCTTCCACCTGGTACAGTGACCTGGGTCCACTGACCTCTCTGCGCCTTGGTTTCCTCCTAGGGAAGTGGGGATAGTTGTGCCTCCCTGTCTACTGGATGTGAGGGTGAGCTGCAGGCGATGCCCTGCTCCTTGCCCAGGCCTTCTTGTAGCCCCTTGACTCAGTCTCCTTCCTGGTGCCTCCTCAGCTCCGATCTCCATGCTGAGGACTCTTCTGTCCGCAGCTGCCCCCTCAGCGGTCCTGTCTGCTGCATGGCCTTACACACAATTTTTGCTGCGCTGGGTCTGTTCCTATTCAAGCACTTGCTCTAATTGTACCGACTGGGAGCTACTCTCCAGTTCCAACTCACAGGCTCTTGAGCTGGGGCTCAAGGGTTGTGGAGCTCAGGCTTAGTTGCTCCTTGACAGTTGGGATCTTCCTGGACCAGGGATCAAACCCATGTCCCTTGCACTGGCAGGCAGGTTCTTATCCATTGTACCAGCAGGGAAGTCCTTGGGTCTCTTTTAATTAAGTGAAAAGGAACTGAGTAATTATCTTTTCCTTTACCTGCTTGTGGATCTTAATTTTTCATGTGTATTGGCTTCTTTAAACTGATCAAGCCTTATTTATTCATTCCTATTTCCCAAAGGAACTCATTACTGTGCCTTAGAAGTGATAGGCTGGAATGGGTGACAGTTTTAGTTAAAAAGATTTGCCAGTCGACATGTACAAAGAGAAATATTGATCTATAAAGGGCCCGATTAAACCCTTTGCATGTATGCCAACAGGTCAAGGATTTAATGCAGAAATCGTGCTGGTAACACATCTCCTCACTTTTGACTTTAAAGAGGGTCTAGACACATGTTGCGTGGTCTAGAGGTTTGAACATGATTCTGCTCACCCAGAACAGATGGGAAAGGTTCAGTGGTGTAGTGCCTTTGTGTTATGTAATCAAACAGGAATTCTCTAATCATGAAATGAAAAGCTCTTTGAAGTTCAGTGCTAATTCCTTTGGGTCCCCTTCTTCCCCCAATCCAACCTTCCCTCTTACACTGGAGATGAAGAAGTTTCCTGGTAAAATCGGCAAGGAGGAATTACCCAAGCTTCAAACACTCTCGTGTGTGTAGTAATTGGACAAGTGGAGAGTTGAATATGGAAATGAGGTCTGAGCAGAGGATGTACCACTTTTCCCCTTGCTTCTTCAATTTATAATAAGAGATCCCATGGCTCCACATTGAAATATTCTAGGAGATTTAAGTCCGGAGTTTTTTCAAGGTCCTGTTTCCTCTGAAAAACACAATCATTCTAGGGTAAAGTACCCCTACGTATCTGTGTCCTCTTTACTTCAAAGAACATGCGTTCTAGAACCAAGAAGTTAAAAGAAGATGGTACTTGAGCAGCCATTTGGGTAATCTTAGCAAGTCCACTGACGAGGCTGCGGTGAGCCTGGTCTCTCCGAAGCGTCCTTCTCCTGCTCTTCCTGCCTTCCTGCTGGAGAGAAGGTCAAGGGTCATGGGTGGGAGTTGGGCAACAACAGGAACACAGTGGGTTTTTTCTGTGACTTATCTTCACGGGCTGGGTCCTGGTGATGGGCAGGAGAGGGGAGGGCTGACTCCAGGATCCAGGAAACCCACTTCTCTGGGCACCCTGCCCGGGGCCACCTGAAGCTCTTTTTCTGAGGTTTTTATGAACCATAAGAGTAACTGAACTCATACTCTAAAATGAACACACAGGTTTAACTGTTGAGTTAGGCTTGGTTACCTACAGTCTCACCTGGTCAGAGGAGTCTCAGCTGCAAATACCTGGCACAGTGTCTCGAATTTAATCCAGGTCTGGTGCCACGTCCTTCCCTGGTCTTTTATAGCGCTCTGCCTTCTGTTTCTCTCCCTGTCTAATGCTGATCCATTCCTCCTGGTATCAGAACCGATGTACTAATTACAGAGAATCATCCGTCCCTCGCTACGATTGCTTCAAGTTCAGCTGCTAAAGTGCAGAGACTTCTTAAACAGTCTTTTTATTGCTATAGCTATTTCTGTTCTGAGTTGCCATTGCACAAATTACCGCAGATGCCAGAACTGGGAAGATGCGTTTCGCTTTGCAAAATGCCTGCTGCATGATGCCTGCCTGCGATGCCTCCCGCAGGGTGCATTTCTCACTGGAGGCAGCCGACCCGTGAGTGCCAGGCTGTGTGGAGAGGCAGTGCAGCAGAGTGGGTGAGACCTTGGGTCTCTGGGGCAGTCCTGGGAAGGAACCACTTCCTGCCTGCGTGCCCTTGAGCAGGTGCCTCGTCATCCCTGTTTGTAACTTGGTGTCGATGACGATTCCTACGCGTGCGGGTGCGTTCATTTCCCGCGGCTGCCGTAACAGACTGCCACACATGTAGTGGCTTCAAACAACAGGTTTACTGTGTGACAGCTTTGGAGGTCAGAAGTCTTAAAATTGAGGGGTAAGCAGGACTGCCTTTCTTCTGGAGACCCCCTGGGAGAAACTGTTCCTTTAAGCTCTCTGGCCTCTAGAGGCTGCCTGCATCCTTTGGTTTGTGAGGCCCTCCTTCATGTCAGCCAGCACATAGCTCTCACTCCCTCTCTCCCTGTGCTTCTGTCGTCAAGTCTCCTCTCTGAGTCTGACTCCCCCCACTGATAAGGACACTTGCAGTTTCATTGGTCCCACCTGTATAATCCAGGATCATCCCCTAACTCAAGATTTTTAACTTGATCCCATCTACAAAATCCCTTCTGCGTATAAGGTGACTTAACAGTGCAGGAGATGCAGGTTTGATCCCTGGGTCGGGAAGATCCACTGGAGGAGGGCATGGCAATCCACTCCAGTATTCTTGCCTGGGAAATCCCATGGACAGAGGAGCATGGCTGGCTACAGTCCACGGGGTCGCAAAAGTGTCAGACAGAGCTTAGTAACTAAGCAGCACTTTTGGGGGGAGGGCACGATTGCCTTAGCACAGTGGGGTTGTGGGGAGATTAACTGGGCCCCCACACACTGAGTGTGTCTGCTCATTCTCAGCACTGGGCGTGTGTGCCTACTCTCTTAGTGATCAGTATTCCCATGTACCCCGCCACCTCAGCACAGGGTGGGCTTCAGCACAGGGTGCACCTCGACACAGGGGGCACCTTGATGCAGGTGCAAATAGATGTTGGTGGTGATTAATCTGGATCACCTGTATCATTTAGGAAAGATCAAATTCCTTTCTCTCAAATATTCCTTCACTAGGAAGGGACAGCGCAATAGTTAATATTTGAAGAGTATCAGTTTTGAAAAGGGTAAATGCAGTTTTCTGAAAAATTTGCTTATGCAAAATACCACCTTTTTCAGTAAGACTGGATAAACAGTCATAGAAAGGCATTTTCGCTTTTATGCCTCCTGGTATTTTTACAGTTTATACAGATTTTTTTTTCCTCTAAGTATTTTAGTGCTTCTTCAAGTTTAAGGTACACACGAAGCTTGATTTGGCAGGAATTGCTTAACTTAGCAGATATTTCAAACATGCTGCCTTAAAGCGTGTTTTCCATCTCTGCTTTGTGTTCTGATGGAATCCAAATGCCAGAAGACAAGGGGACAGTTTTATTTTCTTCTGACAGTTTAAGGTTTTTCTGCCATTCCATTCGTCCCTGGTTTTATATAGAGCTCTATTTAAAGTAACTAAGCAGCTGGAGCCATCCTCGGGGAATCTCATCAAGCCAGATGAGGGTGTAGTAAGAAACAAAGGAAGACAGCAGGTGTGTGTTTCTTTTCCTTTTTTTTAAAGAATTTTTTTCCCGTTTTATTGAAATACAGTTCACATATAATGTTGTATTAGCTTAAGGTGTACAACATAATGGTTTGATATACATATATATTATGAAATGACTGCCACAGTAAGTTTATTTAACATCCATCACCTAGTTATTTGGGGGCAGTGTATGGTTTTCTTTTTTCCCTCTCATTGTTACAACTGACATTGTGGGGAACTTTTTCTTGCATATAAACCTGTCCTTCTTTCGAATTAATTTCCTAGGACGTATTTCCAGGAGCAGGAGGGCTGTTCCACTTTGGTTGTTTTAATCATGCACCACACTTCCAGCTTACTTTTCAAAAAATGACCTCAGAAACTTAGCAGTGTTCCCGCTGAACTCTTTCGTTTTTAGCATCGCATCTTATTAAACATCTTCAGTTTCTTAGTTCAGTGGATATCAAATATTATCATTTCATTATACTTTTTAGTGTTTTGATGACTCATGATATCAATCAGGTGAATTAGAAGCGGGGTCCCCAACCCCTAGGCCAGGGACTGGTACCTCCTGTCAGATCATTAGATTAGAAATTAGGTTAGAAATAAAGTGCACGATGGATGTAGTGTGCTTGAATCATCCCAAAACCATCCCCCAATCCCCAATCTGTGGAAAATCTGTCTTCCACGGAATCAGTCCCTGGTGCCAAAAAGGTTGGGGACTGCTGAATCAGAGGATTTGATGGATTAAATCAGTAACGTGCATGAGGAATCTGTAACGTTGACTGGTTCCTGGCACTGTGTGTAAACTTCTTTGCGGTCATTGAACTTCTTTTGATTAATTAAATTGGATTTGTTCCTCTCTTGAGTGCGTTGTTTTTTCATGCCCTTTCTTCCGTGTTTGCTTTGAGAAGTTTTGGTGTTTTTTATTCTCGTACTCATGGATTCATTCAACAGCTGTATTTGCTGGGCCTCTTTTGGTTGCTGTTGACAGAAGCTCACTTGAGGTCACTGAAACAGAAAAGGGACATTTATTGTATCCTGCAGAGGCTGTCCCTTGGACTGCAAGGAGATGAAACCAGTCCATCCTAAAGGAAATCAGTCCTGAATATTCATTGGAAGGACTGATGCTGAAGATGACGCTCCAATAGTTTGGCTACCTGATGTGAAGAACTGACTCATAGAAAAGACCTTGATGCTGGAAAAGATTGAAGGCAGGAGGAGAAGGGAATGACAGAGGATGAGATGGTTGGATGGCATCACCGACTGGATGGACATGAGTTTGAGTAAACTCTGGGAGTTGGTGATGGACAGGGAGGCCTGGTGTGCTGTAGTCCTGGGGTCACAGAGAGTTGGACACGACTGAGCAACTGAACTGAACTGCAGAGACTTAGACGTGTGTGTGTGTGTGTGTGTGTGTGTGTGTATGTGTGTGTTTTAAGATTTTTTTTTTTTTGATGTGGGCCATTTCTATAGTCTTTATTGAATTTATTACAGTACTGCTTCTTCTGTTTTATGGTTTGGTTTTGGGGCACATGGGGTCTTAGCTCCCTGGCTGGGGGTCAACCCTGCACCCCTGCATTGGAAGGCAAGATCCTAGCTGCTGGCCCATGGGGAAGTCCTGGGGCCCTGGTGTTTGGGTTTCTCCTCCTCAGGACTGTTGTTGCCGCCTCTTCCTGTGTCTGGGCCCCGTCACCCTTCAGTCTTAGCTTGCTAGTCGCTTCCCCAAGGAGGCCTTCCCTGACGGCCCGGCCCCACGGCCCGGCCCCACCCTGGCCCCCTCTTCCCCCACCCTGCCATGCTGTGTACTCCCTCCCCCGCCTACTGTGACCGGTCGTGGTCCCTTATCTTCTGGTGCACGCCGGCCGTGAGCCCCAGAGGGGCACGGGCTCCCCTCATCTCCCGTCTGTGCTCCGGGTGCACGCCTGGCCTCGCACCGTGCCCCCTCCCCCCGCCGTGGCCCCTCAGGGAGAGCTCGTGGGGTGGAGGTCTTCATCCCTCAACCTTCGCTCCTCTCGGCCTCCTTGTCCTGATGCTCTCTCTCTGTCTCCCTTTCCAGTTGGTTTGTTCACTTGTTTCATCCACAGAGTGGACGTCTAATGACTGACATCTCCTGAGTTACATGCTTCAGATCCCCACAGTTCAGGTTCCTAGCTCCATCGGGTCACTGTCCACTGTGGTCCCATCATCTGCAGCTG
>NW_011494608.1:1792712-1801157 GCF_000754665.1 Bison bison bison | reverse complement strand
CACGTGGCTGAGCAGCCTCCTGCTGGGACGCTCCTGTCACCAGCACTGCCAGCACAAGGGCATAGGATGCAACGTCCACTCTCCTGTTCCCAAAGTCCAGCCACCTTGCGAGGGCACCACAGGGACCAGGGACCAGCCAGAGACGACTCCATGAGCCACCGCCCCACCCCTCAGGTAATTAGGCATTTTGGATACAGCAACAGGGAATGCCAGCAGCAACCAGAGAGAAAACACAGATTCCCCCACCGTCATGACGCTGAGTGAGAAACAAGACAAATCCATAAGACTGGGGTGCGGGGCCTGGGGGGGGCAGTATTTTACAGCTGCGTTATGAAGATACCTCAAATACTGAGAAATGCAAATATGAATATGAGGTGGTTTAATTTCAATGTGAAAATGTCACAAAATGAGGGATGTCAAAAAAGAGGAATCTTTTCTTTTTCCTCTCCAATGTAGGTCACATTGTGTTCATTTTTTTTTTTAACTTTTTATTTTACATTGGAGTATAAAGCCTTTGACTGTGTGGATCACAATAAACTGTGGAACATTCTGAAAGAGATGGGAATACCAGACCACCTGACCTGCCTCTTGAGAAACCTATATGCAGGTCAGGAAGCAACAGTTAGAACTGGACATGGAACAACAGACTGCTTCCAAATAGGAAAAGGAGTACGTCAAGGCTGTATATTGTTACCCTGCTTATTTAACTTATATGCAGAGTACATCATGAGAAACGCTGGGCTGGAAGAAGCACAAGCTGGAATCAAGATTCCCGGGAGAAATATCAATAACCTCAGATATGCAGATGACACCACCCTTATGGCAGAAAGTGAAGAGGAACTCAAAAGCCTCTTGATGAAAGAGGAGAGTGAAAAAGTTGGCTTAAAGCTCAACATTCAGAAAATGAAGATCATGGTATCTGGTCCCATCACTTCATGGGAAATAGATGGGGAAACAGTGGAAACAGTGGAAACAGTGTCAGACTTTATTTTTTGGGGCTCCAAAAAAACTGCAGATGGTGACTGCAGCCATGAAATTAAAAGACAATTACTCCTTGGAAGAAAAGTTATGACCAACCTAGATAGCATATTCAAAAGCAGAGACATTACTTTGCCAACAAAGGTCCATCTAGTCAAGGCTATGGTTTTTCCAGTGGTCATGTATGGATGTGAGAGCTGGACTGTGAAGAAAGCTGAGCACCGAAGAATTGATGCTTTTGAACTGTGGTGTTGGAGAAGACTCTTGAGAGTCCCTTGGACTGCAAGGAGATCCAAGCAGTCCATTCTAGGGGAGATCAGCCCTGGGTGTTCTTTGGAAGGAATGATGCTAAAGCTGAAACTCCAGTACTTTGGCCACCTCAGGCGAAGAGTTGACTCATTGGAAAAGACTCTGATGCTGGGAGGGATTGAGGGCAGGAGGAGAAGGGGATGACAGAGGATGAGATGGCTGGATGGCATCACTGACTCGATGGACGTGAGTCTGAGTGAACTCTGGGTGTTGGTGATGGACAGGGAGGCCTGGCATGCTGCGATTCATGGGGTCACAAGAGTCGGCCACCACTGAGCGACTGAACTGAACTGAACTGATAGCTGATTAACAGTGTTACGTTAGTTTCCAGTGTACAGTAGAGTGACTCAGTTATACATATACACGTATCTATCCTTTTTCAAATTCTTTCACCATTTAGGTTATTATATAACACTGAGCAGAGTTCCCTGTGCTATACAGTAGGTCCTTGTTGGTTATCCATTTTAAATATAGGCGTGTCTACGTGGATTCTTATGTAGCTGTGACCCAGGGCTTTGGGGTGCACATCTAGGCTCTACTACCAGCTACTTCACAACCTGACAAGTTGCTCAGCTTCTTGTTCCTGGTTCCTCTTTTGTAAGAGGGATGTCCTACCTGTGTCCCGGGCTCTTGGGGGCTGGTTGAGATCAGACAGATCAAGTCCTGGCACAGCTGTTGACAGCCAGCAGCTCAGTACTCAGAGCTTGCCAAGCATGTTGTGTGAAAAATGAAGTTTTTTTTAAAAAAGCCCCACCTCCTTTTTCCTTTGTCATCATTTCTTTCTCTTCCCGGGCTGCTCTGGGACTCACACTGACACAGCCATTTGCTGTGCGTCGCCCAGCCCTTTGAGGTCACACTAACCTCAAGTAAATTCTGTGTTTCTAGCTAGCTCTCCCTGTGATACCCAGGAGTATCTCAATGGAAAGCAATTTGATAGTCTCAAATCATTGTTTTTTTGCGTTTAGTCATGTGTGTATATTGCATTATTTTAATTAGGCAGCAAAAGATTCTGTCCAGTGCTCTCCCAGGCCTGTTTGGTGGGGGCGTCAGCGGTTGCTGGAAACATTTGTCATATTTATTGCCCGAACTCTGTGCCTCATAAGGGATGCTCTTAGGAGCTGCCTTCTCTCCTTGTCTCTTGCTGAGTCGTGGGAATATATCCATAAAAGGCTGACTCTGGCTCTCCAACGAGGTGATTCCATTTATTCATTTCAGGCACTAATCATTTTTAGCACTTTGTCTCTTACTCTTTGGTCCAGATGTATTAGTAATGAGTGAAAATATTTATCAATGTGGAGAGTGGTTTTATCAGCTTTCCTCCCCACACTGTGCCTGTGGGGAACCCAGACACCATTCTGCTCAGGCTGCCTGGCACAATAATGATTTTCTGGGTGAGTCACACGCCAGCAGGGAAGTATGATTGTCTGAGTTTAGATAGGAGATGTACAGCAATAGATGGCCTTCTGTTGAAAAAAGATGATACTGTGTTCAAGAAAAGGTGTTAATTGCTCTCTTGTTATTATTCAGTTGGTAAGGCATACCAACTCTTTGCCACTCCTTGGACTGCAGCACGCCAGGTTTTCTTGTCTTTTCACCATCTCCTGCAGTTTGCTCAAACTCATGTCTATAGAGGCGGTGATGCCATCCAACCATCTCATCCTCTGTTGTCCCCTTCTCCTCATGCCTTCATTCTTTCCCAGCATCAGAGTCTTCTCTTCCCATCAGGTGGCCAAAGTATTGGAGCTTCAGCTTCAGCATCAGTCATTCCCGTGAATACTCAGGGGTGGTTCCCTTTAGGATTGATGGACCTCTGTCAGCACAGTGTTCTCTCTGCTTTTTAATATGCTGTCTAGGTTTGTCATAGCTTTTCTTCTAAGGAAATTGCTCTCCAGTTATGACTGATTTGCCTTAAGCATGAAAAGGTTTTCCTCAAGCTTTGGACTTGCAGAATTAGTAGAATCTAGAGCTTGGGGGTCATTCACCTGGAATGACAGGTATAGTTGCCGTCTTTCTGTTATTTCTATATTTCTGTATTGCTGTTAACTGTTTTTCTGTATTTCTGTTAACTGTTTCCCTTTTGCTGCTCCTATTGAAAGTATTATTCATGTGAGTTGTCCAGAATTTCCTTTTTGTTTCTTGCCCAGCTCAGTTTGGTAAAATGCACAGGCTAGTTTCAGTGTGTGCCACGCATTCAGGCACTAGGAGTGCCAGAATGAGTAAGACACGGTTCCTGCCTGTAGGTGGCTGATGGCAGGTGGCGACGATGCCACAGAGCCGGGGCATTGACAGAGTGTGTGGAATGCTGGCTCCTCGCCTGCTTGTGCCAGAGGTGTTGATCAGCTTGAGTTTTGTTTTAAAGTGAAGAATGACCAGATGCCAGGAGACAGTGCATCCCAGGCATGTAAAGTGTTAGCAGAGGCTCAGGGGTCTTAGACGGCAAAGGCAAAACAGGAGGTCAGAGAGAGGAGTCAGGAGGGGAGAGTCAGTTATGGTTCTGGGAACCTTCTGTGCCCCAGCCCTGGAACCTCAGCTTTGACCTGTTGTTGGAGTCGTTGGAGGGCTCGGCAGGAAGGTCTGTGGGCGTTTCTGTCTTAGATCAGAATGGAGGATGGGGCTTCAGGATGGATGGATGGATGGTGGAGGCGGGGAGAGGGTGGGTGATGGATGCGGGGGTTACCTGAAGACAAGGAAACTGGTTCAGAAGGCTTTTACCACTGTCCGGAAAGCAAATGATTGGGGTCTAAAACCAGTATGGAGGTTTTAAAAACAAAGGGAAATAGAAACATATTAGGAGTTGAAATCAGGTGCTAAAAAAATGAGGGGAGTGCAGCTGGGGTCGTGGTGACGTTGAGGCAGGCTGCCAGGTCTCTAACTTGGGTGATGAGGGGAGTGATCCCCTACAAAGGTCGGAAGTGGAACCCATTTCATGGGTGAGACAGTGAGTCTGGATTAGAACAAGTGTGAGTGGAAGATAGATTTTGATATCAAAGTTTTACAAAAGAAGGAGAACGGGAGTGTGGCTGGGGGACTCGGACTTCAATGTGTAAAGGGTGGAGATGGAAGACAGTGTCTCCAGTATGCAGAGAGGGAACAGAGAGGCACGGAGGGACAGGAGGAGCATGGAGTCAGAGGCGCAGAGGGCTCCCTAAGCACGGCCCAGCGCAGAGCCACATGCAGCGGAACCTGTGGAAAATAAGGGCTGAAATCTGCCTTCGGCTTGGTTGGTTGGCATCGTTGGTCACTGGTCACCTTGGTGAGACAGGTTTTAGGGTGAGCTGGTGCCATCTCCAGAGGGTGGGTTCAAGAGCGAGTAGGAAGGGAGCATGGAGGCTGCGGGGGGACAGCTTTTTCAGCCAGCTTGTCGCGAAAGGAGAGGTGAGCGCGTCGCCAGAAGGGGCTGGTGTTCCTGTGGTACCATGTTCAGTGACCGTGGTGCTTGTCCCTGAGTAAAGCTCAGCGGCCGTTAGGAGTTCATGACGAGCGATGCTGCCATGAGAAGTAGGTCACCTTTATATTTGGTTGCATGTTGCTGTTTTTGCAAGTTGTTTTATTTTTCCTCATTGGGAGGTAAAAAATGTAGCCTGTCTCATGTATCTGTCGATTTAATACATGGGCTTGTTTATCACACTGCTGAATGTTTACAAATTTCTGAAACGTTAATCCTCTGTAAAGGCTGGTATGTCACATTTCTCTGTCGTTTTCTCTCTCTCGAAATCTGCCTTTTATCTCCCCCTCGAATCTGCCTTTTACCTGCATTGTTGCTTAGTCGCTCAGTTGTGTCTGACTCTTTGTGACCCCCATGGGGTGTAGCCCACCAGGCTCCTCTGTCCATGGAATTTTCCCAGCAAGAATCCTGGAGTGGGTTGCCGTTTCCTTCTCCAGAGGACCTGCCTAACCCAGGGATCGATCCTGCATTTCCTGTGTCTCCTGCATGAGCAGGCAGATTCTTTACCACTGAGCCACCTGGGAAGCTCCCTGCCGGAGTTGGGAATTCCCAAACACAGATCTCTTCTCTGGCTGAAGGGCATTCTGCAGCTCCTCCCAGCTCTCGGGCTGGGATCCCGGCTCCTAGGGAGACCCTGCGGCCCCTGGTGTCTGACCCCCACTTCTCCCCCCGCCGAGGCCGAGCCTGCTGCCTCGTGTTTCCCTGCCGGTTCCCCCTGAGGTCCTGGGCCCCACCCGCCGATGGCCCGGGGTGTCCCAGGGCCTTCATTCCCACCCCAGGCACACGCAGGGGCTGTAGCCTGAGCCCGCTCACCTCCTTCTCCTTCTCTTCAGGCAAGCAGTTCAAGTGCACGGTGTGTGACTACACGGCTGCCCAGAAGCCACAGCTGCTACGGCACATGGAACAGCATGCCTCCTTCAAGGTAAGGGCGCCCGGCCGGCGGAGCGGACCTCCGGGTCGGAAGTGCGCCGCTTCTCAAAATGAAGACAGGGAGAGCCTCCTTCCCCTCCGCTTCCGGGCTGAGCCAGCCCGATCTTCGTGCAAGTATGGCACTTCTCTGTACTTCGGGAACCAAGTCCTGGAAGAGCGTTGCGAGGATGCAGACTGGAGAAGAGGCTTACTCTTGCTGCAGTAAGATGTATAGAACAGGCTTTTGGACTTGTGGGATTAGGAGAGGGTGGCATGATTTGAGAGAATAGCGTTGAAACTTATACATTGCCATATGTAAAGTAGGTAGCCAGTGTGAGTTTGATGCATGACGCAGGGCGTCCAGAGCCAGTGCTCTGTGACAGCCTGGAGGGACCGTCACAATATTGGAATTATCCTCCATTTAAAATGAATAAATAGATTTAAAAATGTGTGTATCTTAGAAAAACCTGGCGTGATTTAGAGCAAAGAGTATTTTTTTAAGGACAAGTGTGTGCACTGTCAGATCCTGGATTGCCCTGATGTAGCAGGTGTGATGATGCTGGGCTGGCAGGCACTGGTGAGAGAGTTGGAGACACCCTCACATGCCTGGCATGGCACCAGCCTGCAGCAGGGACTCTGGAGACCCTGGCTCTCCTGATCTCTGCTTATTCTCGTAGTACCTCCAGTTGACGTTTCTTCCACGTAGATGGTAATTCCCCGGGACCACGGCTTATGGTGGTTACTGGCAGCAAGAGCTCTGGTCCCGTGAATTTGTTTCATAAAAAGTACTGCTCAGCAGTTGGCAACTTGACCCTTAAAATCAGTGCTGCTATTGCTGGCATGCACATTTGGAGACGGGAACACTATGCTCTGAGATGTTTGTTGAAATCATGTCCACCTCTAAGTCCCGGTAGAACGTGAAAGGGACTGTGGACGGCCACACTTGGAGGTTGCATTTATTGAGCATCTCCTGTGAGCCCGCGTTGTGCCAGCAACTTCACCCACCTCACTCTGATTCCACACAGTAGGCGTCATTGCCCAGATTTGACATCTGAATAGCCTGCATCTCTGACAAGTGACCCCCGTGAGTCTTGACTCGATGCCCAGATCCACAGACTTCAGTCGCTGTTATAATCTCGGCCAGCCTGTGTCATCACCCCTTCTGAGGTGACACTCCCTGTCGACAAGCTTATCTGATGCTCAGAACAGCCTTGGGGTGAAGTCACAGGAAGCCCATGATCCCTTCTCTTGTCGTTAAGAAGCCAGGTGGCTTGGGGTGGGAACTGTCCAGGAGGTGAGAGAGCCGGAACTGGGGCTTGGCCTCGGGGTCCCAGGCCTGGGCATCCCTCACCAAATCTCAGCCCTTCGCTGTTGGCAGAGAGGGGCCAGTTGGGGCATCTGAGGCTGCCATGCCTGTCGATTCTGTAGCTGCTTTAGCGTCTGTATTGAACACGGGTTTCTTAGGTGGGACCCACATGTCACCCAGCGGGAGTGTGAAACGTCTCAATCAGGATGTTCTGTGTTTGCGTACATTGTATGTAGTGAAAGCTCAGGGCTTTATGTCCATTCCACATCTCTTAGACGTGTTTCTTTGAGGAAGGACTCCGGATTTCCCTAGGCTGGTGCAGTGACAGGACTAGAGGATGCACGTCAGGGCGACTTCACAGATGAGAGACGTGGACCCGGGGAGGCTGGTTTCTGGCCTTGCTGTTCCAGAGTCGGAGCTAGACTTCTAATCTGTTCCTCGGTCTCAGTGTGGAGCAGCTTCCCTTCCTAACCAGACATAGCTGAAAGGTCCTCTGCCTTGAAATCCTTGTGGATTTGTTCCTCAGAGTTTTACATCTCTGGTTTGTGTGCAGAAGAAGTGCATTTGGGGATGGTTTAATTGCAGGTGTGTGTGGTCTCCATCACACAGCTGCACTGGGGGGCTTTGGGAGCCCCACTAAGCTGGAGCCCAAGTCATGGCCGGTTTCCCTTGGGCTCCCTGTGGATAAGGCGTAACCCCCAGCTGAGTGGTGCCCCTGCTGGGGATGAGGTTCAGTCTGAGTGAGAACCAGTGAGTCAGTCCTGGGCTCCTCCCTTCCTTCAGGTCTGGGTGCTCTTCTTGTAAACACGTGTGTAAATCATGCTTCTCAATTGCCTGGGGCCAGCGAGCCAAAATGAAGCTGATGCCTGCCAGCTGCCCTCATCCCAACAGTAACTGTCCTTTTCCTTTCCTCTCGGCCCATTAGTTTTCCATTACGTTGTTACAGATTACCTCCACCTTCGTAACTTTAACAGCACAAGTTCATTGTCTTAGGGTCTCCTTGGTTCAGAATCCCAGCATGGGCCACCCTGGGCCAGCGTCTGCGTGACGTGCTCTTCCTTCCTTGCTCTCTGGCTCCTGCAGGCTGTCCAAAGGCTCGTGGCCCCTTCGCCTGTCTTCAGAGCCAGTGGCCATCCTCATCCTTGTCCTCCTCTGATTCTCTCCTGCCCCCTCTTCCAGCTCTGTGGACCCTTGTGACTGCAGCGCATGCACTTAGATAACCCCGGACAGTATTATCTTAGAGTCAGAGGATCAGTAACCTTGGTTCTACCGGAGTCTTCATTCCTTTTTGCCTTATACATGAGGTTCCAGAGATTAGGACATGGCTGTCTTTGTGCTTAGTCACTCAGTTGTGTCCGACTCTTTGGGACCCCATGGACCGTAGCTTGCCAGGCTCCTCTGTCCATGGCATTCTCCAGGCAAGAATACTGGAGTGGGTAGCCATCCCCTTCTCCAGAGGATCTTCCCAACCCAGGGATGGAACCCGGGTCTCCTGCCT
>NW_011494608.1:1780875-1792612 GCF_000754665.1 Bison bison bison | reverse complement strand
GCAGTCGTCTTCAGGGAGGGTGTTATTCTGCCCCTGAATTCCCCTCCTATTTTTCCTTCCTCTCACATCTACTCTGTGGTAGAAAAATTTTCATGCATGCCAATAAAACATAGCATGCATCTCCTGCTTTCCCTTTTCCTACCCTCAGTTAGTGTGATGAAGAACTCAAGCCTTGGTGTTTTCCCATCCCAGGATGAGACTTCCAGTCTTGGGGCAGCATGGCTCATCCGTTGCAGTGGGCTTGCTAGAGGAAACCAGTTTGCCTCTCTAGACCTGGATGTGTGACTTTCAATATACAATTTCTATCAGGAAACACGGTAATAAGGGCAGACTCCTGTATCACCTTTTAAAATTACATGATATAATTTATGTATTTTTTAATAATGAAATGAAAATATGTTCACTAAATAAGATTTGGAAAATGCTTTCTGCTCCTTTTCCCTGGAGGAATCTTTGGTGATATTTTTAGACACAATCGAGGTCACTGTAAATGAGTATTTTATTTTTTTGATGGGGATTAGCATGTTGGCTTTATCAGTGATAAAGCTCTATTGGAGAACGTGGCTTAGACAAGTGGCCAGATGGTTTGCTAAGAATACCCCACTCCTGAGTTTGAGTAATCTCAACAGCTAAAGGCTAGACTGGGGCACCTACATGCTTTAGGCATTGTGCATATTGCCTTGCCTTTTTAATGGAAAAACTTTTTTTATTTTTGGCCGTGTTGGTGCTTCGTGGGCCTTCTCTAGTTGTGGTATGGGAGCTTCTCACTGGGGTAGCTTCTCTTGTGTGGAGACAGGCTCGGTAGCTCGGGCTGCGTAGTTGTGGCACGTGGGCTTAGTAGCCCTGCAGGATGTGGAGTCTTAATGGAGCATCAGGGATCGAACCCGTGTTCCCTTTCTTGGCAGGTGGATTCCTAAGCACTGTACCATCGGTCCAGTATTGCCTTTTTTTTTTAATTGTCATTTCATAGGCCTTTCCTCATTACATGAAAATTCACTTATTAACTACTTTTAATGGCTGCGTAAGGATGAGACTCATAGTTTTAATTAACCATTCCCTTCATAACTGCACAGTTTGGTCATTCCCAGTTCTTGCTGTTTTAAGTAGCCCTATAGTGGTCATCATCCCCAAAGCATTTCTGGTTCAGTTCAGTCGCTCAGTCATGTCCGACTCTTTGTGACCCTATGGACTGCAGCACGCCAGGCCTCCCTGTCCATCACCAACTCCCAGAGTTCACTCAAACTCATGCCCATTGAGTCAGTGATGCCATCCAGCCATCTCATCCTCTGTCTTCCCCTTCTCCTCCTGCCTTCAATCTTTCCCAGCATCAAGGTCTTTTCCAATGAGTCAGTTCTTCGCATCAGGTGGCTAAAGTATTGGAGTTTCAGCTTCAGCAACAATCCTTCCAATGAATATTCAGGACTGATTTCCTTTAGGATGGACTGGTTGGATCTCTTTACAGTCCAAGGGCCTCTCAAGAGTCTTTTCCAACACCACAGTTCAAAAGCATCAATTCTTTGGCCCTCAGCTTTCTTTATAGTCCAACTCTCACATCCATACATGACTACTGGAAAAACCATAGCCTTGACTAGATGGACCTTTGTTGGCAAACTAATGTCTCTGCTTTTCCATGTCACCCTAAATTGCATGGACTGTGAAACACCAGGTGAAGCCTGCCAGACCACTGAGGATCCACACACAGTGAAGGTGCTGTGTGTGCTTCTTGAAGCTGTAAGTAAAGTGCACTCCCTAGGGTGGAGCTGACACCTAACCTTAAAGATATGCCAGGGAAGATGCTCGGGCGAGGGGAACCAGTGCCGAGCGGGGAGTCTCTGAACAGTCACAGGCTTGTTCTCGCGTCCCGGCAGCTCTCTGCTTCTTACACGTAAACAAGCCACACACTGTGCTGTAGGCAGCGTGATCAACAGGCACACTCATTTGTGGGGTTTTCTCCGTTAGGCTCAGAGGAACCCGTGACTCTGCCGATAGAAATGTCCTCAGTCATAGGGCTGGTGGACACCATGCCAGTGTCCCTGCACTTTAATAGAAAAGAGTAACTTTACTTAAAGACATTTTTAAATAATTTTAGTCTGATCATAGTTTCAACTTATGTTTGCAAATCACTCATTCTAAGTATTTTCCGGGCGTTAGGTTTTCCTTGTATGTACTTTTAAGACGGTGGTGTTATTTTACTATTGTTGTTATTTATGGCCTTGGAGTTAGGCAGACAAGGATCAAAATCTGGATGCCACTGCTTACTAACTAGGTTACCTTCTGGGATTCTGATCCTTCGCCTTTTTGGGCCACTGTCTCCTTATTTGGAAATTGTGAATGAACAATGATACCATTATTTCAAGGGCTGGTTTAAGAAGGAGGGGTTGATTTGAGGGAGCAGATTAGAAGGAAAGTGCCCCCAGAGCTTGGGGCAGACTCAGACCATTAGCCCTGTGCAGGCCACCCTGAGGGAAGAGGTGCTGGGAGGACCTCAGACTTGCTGTCTTAGTAACAAGGTCTCGGGTGGAGCAGCTCTGGCCTCGGCCACCTTTCCCATCAGACTAGTTCTTCTCTTTCAGTAAGCCTGGAGGCCAGCCCAGCATCCTCGACTCCACTGCAGCCCCGTGTGCCTCTGACGCAGGCACTCCACAAGTCCAAGCTGCCAGCCACTGTGCTGGGTTTCAAACTGTGAAGGAAAGGTCCTGTCTGGGTGTGCATATAAAGTGCGCTCCTGTGCATGGCGTAGAGCTGGTCTTGTTAGTGCCTGTGTGTGTGTATCCGCATGCCTGTACACAGCCCTCTGACACTCACTGCTCTTTGACGGCAGTACTCAGTCCATTTGCATTTAACGTAAGTTTTGACGCGTCTCACTGGGTAGTTAACGTTGATGTTCTCCGTCATGTCCGTTCTTCGATCCTCTCGTCTTCTCTTCTGGCTTCTTTCAGGTGAATTAGGCATTTTCCAGTATTCCATTTTATCTCGTCTATTGACTTTTTCCTCTGAGAGTAGAAATTTTCTTTTTCAGGTAAACTTTTTAGGACAGATATAGAATTACAGAAAAATTGTTAGAGTAATACAGAGAGTTTCCATATTCCACATACCCAGTTTCTCCTATTGTTAGCATCTGACGTTTATATAATACATTTGCTGCATGAGCTGCATGTCATTATTAGCTAAAGTCCATATTTTATTCAGATTTCCCTAGATTCTACCTGATGTCCTTTTTCTGTTCCAGGAGCCTATTAGGATACTGTATTACGTTTAGTCATATAAACTAAACTAGTCATATAAACTAGCCTATGTCTAGGCTGCTTTTGGACAGGACAGTGTCTCAGACTTTCCCCAGTTTTTTGATGGCCTTGGCAGTTTTGAGGAGTACTAGTCAGACACGACTGAAGTGACTTAGCAGCAGCAGCAGCAGCAGTGAATAGTATTCAGTCGTGTCTGACTCTTTGCACTCCCATGGACTATTCAGTCCGTGGAATTCTCCAGGCCAGAATACTGGAGTGGGTAGCCTTTCCCTTCTCCCAGGGATCTTCTCAACTCAGAGATCAAACCCAGGTCTCCCGCATTGCTGGCAGATTTTTTACCAGCTGAGCCACAAGGGAAGCCCAAGAATACTGGAGGGTAGCCTATCCCTTCTCCAACAGATCTTCCCGACACAGGAATCGAACTGGGGTCTCCTGTATTGCAGGCGGATTCTTTACCAGTTGAGCTACCAGGGAAGCCCCTTAGAGTACTGGTGAGGTATTTTATAGCATATTCCTCAGCTAGGATTTGTTTACTTTTTAGATATAGCTTTTTTGTAAATTTAGTTTTTGTTGTTTTTTTCTTTTTTAGTCACTGCTGTAGACATTACACTATGCATATTCTAACATATTCTACACTATGTATTCTAACACGTTCTAACTAACTGCAGATAAGCTATTTCATAAACAATGGAAAAACTATGAATCATAATTCATATTACTCCCCTCCTACCCTTTGGGTTCTTATTGTCACATATATCATTTCCCTTTGTGTTCTAAACTCCTCAATGTAGTAGTATTTTTTTCTTTAAAGAGCATTTAAAAATACATATGAAAAATAGTCTTAAAAATTTCTTTTTCGCTTACTTACTTAGCCTTTCTGGTGTTCTTTATCTTTTCCTGCAAGCCTAGCTTCCATGTGATAAATTCTCCTTCAATTTGGAGAACTTCTTTTAGCATTTGTTATATGCTGGTTTGCTGGAGTTTAATTATTTTAGCTTGTGTCTGTTTGGAAATTCTTTGTCTTCATTTCTAGAGGACTATGTTGATGACTGTAGATTTCTAGGGGACATCACTCGGTATTGTTCCATTACATTTTGTCTTTCATTATTTTTGAGCCATATCATTTCCTCTTATATATAATGGCTTTTCCCCCCTCTGACTGATTTAAGATTTTCTCTTTGTTTTTTCATTGTATTAATGTCATTAAGCTTAGGTGTGGTTTCCTAGTGTTTACCTTCCTGACATTTTAAATCTGTTGGTTGATATCATGTGTGAGGTTTTGGCCATTCTCAGCCGTGATCTCTTTAAATACTGCTTCTGCCTCATTTGTCTTCTCTTTTTTCCCTGTAGGGCTGTAACCTCCTGTATTGAACTGTTTGATTCTCATAGCATTCAGATGATTTCTGTCTTTCTCTCTCTAATTCTTTGTTCTCTTTGTGTTTCAGTTTATGTGATTGTATTAATCTTTAAGTTTACTTATTCTTTCTCTGATATGTCAGTTCTACTGTTTAGACGTTCAAATGAATTATTCATTTCCGGGTTTCTTTGATTTATAGCATTTACATTTAGTTCTTTTTCCTCTGCTAAAATGTACATATCATTTGTTCACACATGTTTTCCATTAGAGTCTTCAACATTTTTATCATCATTATTTAAGTATTTCTGTCTAGTAATTTCAATATCTGAGCAATCTGTGCCTTGGTTTCTATTGACTTTTTTCCTTGAATTGAGTTACATTTTCTTCTTTGCACATCTCATAATATTTACTTGGATGCTTGATGTTATGTGTGGAAGAACAGTAGAGACTGATGGCTGTGGAAAAGTAGATCCCTCTCTGCATCAGGCCATTGCAGTGGGGACCACACAGAGGATAGCAGGCCTGATGCTGTCCTTTCAAAGGTGTGATTGCGAGCGTGGCCCTTGGTTGGTGCGTGGTTGCTGGGATGGTGCTGTGTCCCTGTGGCTTTCTGCTCCCTGGGCAGCTCTTTCCCATCTCTGCCCAGCCTTAGAAGAGCATGCAGTGCACCTGCTGAAGGCTCCATGCATTGGATGAGGGTGGTGGGCTTCCTCTCCCCTGTCCTGTGTCAGCCCTGGAGTCCTTGCTGCCTTTTCTGTGCACCCAACATGTGCCAGGGCAGGGGTTGGGGTGAAGCCAGGCCTGCGTCTGACGCCAGGCTCACGAGTCTGGGGAGAGCCATCTGTGTGTAAGAAGCAAGTACATTATCTGCTGCGAGACAGTTATGCGCTAAGCTCTGTGGGAACCCAGAAGAGCAGCTAACTGTTCCAACTCTGTCATTTTTTAGAAGCTATGTTGTAATTGAGTTAATAGAGTATTATGTTATCATGTAAAACCTATAGCTATTGAAACCTATAGCAACCGAAAAGTTATAGTTGACTGATGTCCACAAATCAAAGGGAATTAGTGTAATCCCTTGTTGTATTTCTGACAATGAACTTGGTCCCAGAGGCGTTCGTTCACAATGTGTCCATGGGAGGCTGAGTCAAGGTATACATATAGAAGATACCAGACAGCTGAGCTCATGGGATGGGTAAGGGGCTTAGATGCTAAACTGAGCAGAGGGGCTATTTGGACGAAGTCAACCAGGATGTGGTTGTGTAACTAAATCACTCCCAGCTTCCAGTCTAAGCTTGGTAAACAAGGGAGTGCAAGTACAGAAATGGTCTCAAGGAAGCAGAGTGTTGAGAACCTCACATTCGTAAACAATTCAAGTTAATCCTCAGTCTGAGATCCTCAGTATCCCCCAGCACGCTGAGTCACCTGGTGTTGCTTGTAGCAAGCATCGTGGCTTTATTTCTGCTATGACATCTGTTACCCAGGAGATGGTTTCGTGCTTCCACCAGAAACTCCGGCCACAGGGAGGTCATGGCCCCGTGGCTGATACTCCATGCTCCCAATGCAGGTGGCCTGGGTTCGACCCCTGGTCGGGAAACTAGACTCCGCATGGTGCAACTAAGGCGTGGTGCCGCCAGATAAATAAATATAAAAAAATAAGCTTCCACCACAGTGTTGAATGTTTAAGTATCTTGTGTCAGAATAAAAAAGACAGATGCACTGATCCCTTTTATAATAGCCATCTGCTGGGCATTACAACAGGTGTGTCAGTATTTACTTTATTTTGCCTTCAAAGATGCTATGATGTAGGTATTAATCTTCCCGTTTTACAGATGAGGAAACAGGCCCAGAGCCCTGTTAAGTAATATACTCAAATAACAGTTGGTGAGTAGTGGAGCTGGGATGTTGAGCTGTATCTTCGTAGACAAAGCTACCCTCGTCCCCCACCCTCTACTTTCTTCACTCTCAAGCCAAGTGGAGGGGCATTTTGACACCCTTGACCTCTTTACCCCTCACTGCTTTGATTGTGTAAGCCTGCAGTTAGATGTTTATCCATCAAAACTCAAACAAAATCTTTATGTAAAATGCTGACTGAGTGTAAACTTAGCAGCCGTAGCACTTCCCAAGTTCAGTGGAAATTACTGAACCATGGTACAAAGAGAGTAAGAAGTCAAGTGGAGGGTTGTTGTTAGTAGTGTTTATTTTGCTTTTCAGTTCTTAATTTCCACAAAAGCAAAGAATCTGAGATTGTTTCCCTTTTTTCCTTTAAGTGTGTGTGTATGTGTGTGGAGGAGGAAGGGTCATGGTGGGAAGCAGAGGGTCAGAGGGGGCCATTTATTTGCTTTGAACTGAAACATCTCTGCTCAAAACCTGTTACACCATCTTCAGCTTCCTTCTATTTTAGATTTTTAAAAACACTTTGGGGGGGATAAAAAAAGGAAATTGGATTGTTTTATGTTAAATTAAAATCCTGTCTGTCTAATAGTATGCAGTATATTCTCGGGAAATATGGCATTTTGACAGCATAAGTGATTACCAAAAAAAATCAATAATTGGAGAACGCTGAAGAGTCTTCTAAGCTCTTGCATGGAAAGCAATTAGTATGGATTGATTTACTGTTATTTATTGTGATGAGATAATTGCCTCAATGTAAAGCCGTTTTGGACCTTGTGGTACCCCATGGCTTTAAAACATTTATTCTTTTAAATTGTTTAATTTGTCTCAGGCCTGATTTTACAGCAGAGGTGGCTTTGTGCTTGGTGAATTATGTGAAGACCTGGCTTTTTTCTCTCTGGATCCTTGGTCCCAGGCTTGGTTTTGTTTCCCTGTTGTGGTTGGCCCAGGAATGAAGTCCCAGCCTTGTGCTCTCAGGATCACAGTTCTCAAAAGACAGGGCCAAAAAAAAAAAAAAAAAAAAAAAAATCACAGTTCTCTTCTCTTCTGTGTAGATGGGCAGCTTTGACCGAGGGCTCAGGCTGCAGAGCATGGTGTAGCTGGTGGGACAAGGACAAGGGGGTGGTGGCTCTTGTTCATATCGGCAGCATCCCTTCAAAGGCTTTGGCACAAACCTCTTTTTTTTTTTTTAATGAAAAAAGTGTTTTTGGCTGTAGCATATGAGATGTAGTTCCCCCACCAGGGATTGAACGCTCCTGCAGTGGAAGCACAGAGTCTTAACCGCTGCCGTGCGTGCGTGCTAAGTTGCTTCAGTCATGTCTGACTCTTTGCAACCCTATGGACTGTGGCCCACCAGGCTGCAGTCCTCTGTCCACGGCATTCTCCAGGCAAGAAGACTGGAGTGGGTTGCTGTGCCCTCCTCCGGGGATCTTCCGACCCAGAGATCGAACCCACATCTCTTACGTCTCCTGCACTGGCAGGCGGGTTCTTTACCACTAGTGCCACCTGGGAAGCCCAACCTCTGGGCCGTCGGAATTTCGGGCACAGAGCTCTTTAAGGGTTGACCATCAGGAACATGAGTCCATGGATGTCCACTTGTCCCCAGCCCTCCTTGGGATGCAGGTCCTTTCCTTTCTGGAGTGTATCTCTTTGCTTCGGCCTCTGTGTCCCTTTTTCCCTTGTCTGTCTCCTGTGGCCGTCTGTGCATCCTTAGGCTCTTCGTGTGTGTGTGTCGGGTTGGGGGTTAGTGTACCAGTCCCTGCGCTTGGTTCTGCATGTGTGTAGTTCACATCTGTCTCTGAACTCAGGCTGAGGAGGAGGCAAGGAAGCCAGGATTCTGGATACAAATGCTCTCTAGGAATGTCCCTTCTTAGCATCACCACACTTCTTACGATTTACAGTCTTGGTCCTTTTCCCCATGACTATGCATGCTTTTCTTTTTGAGCGGCTCACTCCCCAGACTGGTGCAGACATACTCTTTGGCGATTGACCTGGCCAGCGTGTGTTTCTCTTGCTGGGTGAGGGGCCTGCACGTGGCTCTGCTGAAAGGGAGCAGGCTATGGGGACGTGCTCTGAAAATTTGTGAAGCGTTACAGTCTCCTAGTTTGGGACCTCATCCTGAACATCTGCCAAGGGCCAGGCTTTTAATTTTTTCCATGATGTCTGATGGTACCTGGCAGATGGTGTGGTTCCTTGTTTATGTTAGAATGTTTCGTCTGTGAGGCACTTTGTTCTAGATTTTGTTCTAGACTCAGCACGGAGGCAACACTTAATTATCATTTGTGGAGTGAGCAAATGAGTAAATGAATCGATTCTATAGAACTGCCATGACAAAGGCTGATCACGGAAGCCATCCAGGTGGAGGCGCGCTTCTGGGCTCCTAGCCAGGCTTGTAGCCACAAGTAGGCATGGAGTTCAGAGGCCCGTCCTTGCTGGGCCCTCCCTGCTCTTCACTCTGCCCTCAGTTCCCTGCGTGGCCTTGAACCCTCAGTACTTCCTTCCCTCGTAGCAGTGAGGGGCGGTGAGGTTAAAGTGAGAAAAAGCGCATGTAACCAAGCATGCTCCCAAGGTCCCGGGGTCTCTAGATTGACCCAGCGCTGTTGACCCCCAGCCGTGAGCCAGACGTGGCATGAGTCAGAAGGCCCCACGTGGCCCGGCAGGAGCTGTTCTCAGCAAAGCGCAGATTTAATGTCTAGAAGCGTGGTGTTGTTTCACGGCAGGCACAGTAAGCCCCGCTTCATCATTGTGTTTCTTTCAGAAGTGTCTCAGTGGAGATTCCCATCAAAGGGAATGTGTGCAATCTTTTTCTGGTGCGTTCCTTGGAAACCGGTGGAAATATAGGCATGGGGGACTTCGGTGTGGCAGTGTTGCCTACTGTCTGACCCTCAGTTTTGGAGGTGGCGGGCAGCTCCACGGGCCATGCAGATGGGGGGCTGTGCAGTGAAAGGTCCCCATGGTGGGGGCCGCGGGGATAGCGAGGGTAGGGAAGCAAAGCGAGCAGTTTGTTTTACCAGAACTTTCCAGGCTGGAAATACTCCTATGAAAACAGCACTATCTTACTGGTTCTGTAACTGGAAACAGAAAGTCATTTGCAAAACTGAAGATACATAATAATAGGGAAAGCTGCAGAAATCGTCTGTTTAATCCATCCCCCAGGGGAGATTGTTGCCAATGAGGGGCTTGTCTGCACGCCTTGCGGTCCACGCGTGAGTGGCTGAGGGCCCCCAGCCCAGCCCAGCCCAGCTTCATGCTCCTCAGCCTGACTTGGTGCTGGCTTGCATTTTAGAAAATTGGTGTCCCCTTCAGACATTCATGAAAAAAAAATCTCATCTTCCTGCCGGGTTTCTTTGCTGCAGATTTGCTGCTGTAAATCTTAAAGGTGTCCTACAACCCAAGCCCCAGGGCAGCACTCACATAATCCAGGACCTCTCTCCACCGTGTAACTTGACTCAGGTTTGGTGATGCTACTGTGATAGTTCATATTTCCTCCGGACCTGTCACCAGGTCTTTTAGAGGGAGCTCCCAACTGCAGTCTACTTTTTGGATGTTTTCAGACATGACGAAGGGCAGGTGTGTGAGAACCTTGGTCTAGTGTCGGCATAATTTCCATGACACTGGTGAAAGAAAATAAAGGTAAAAATTGCTTTATCTGTCAGGGTATAAATGCCATTGCTGCTTTGCTGTTATTAATATTAATCATGCTGCTCATTGGGTGCTATGCCATTTAAGGCATTTTATCTAAGTTACGTGTAATCATCAAAACCCTTGTGAAGAGAGTTTTTTTGGCCATATATTATCCCATTTGATCACCCATTTCTTTTTTTTTTTTTTCCCAATGGAATGCTATGGATTTATTTCACATTTTCAAGGCTATTTATAACATGGAAATAACATGGAAAACAACATAATATTAAGTGAAACATTGTAAGTAAAACTGTACTGAATGCTTCTCCCAGTAACATCATGTTACGCTGAAGGATATACAACTCAAACAACTGGACAACTGCAACTCAACAGGATATACAAACTGGAATTCCATCACCTCCACTAGCTTTGTTCGGAGCTTAGTTGCTTTGTCCTGTTTGAGTTGTTGTTGTCCAGTTGAAGGATATACAACTCAAACAACTGGACAACTCAAACAACTGAGCTTAGTTGCTCATGGTTTTTTTTTTTTTTAAAGTGTAACCTTGACTAGCTGTCTTATTATTGTTTATCCTGTAAGATTAGTCTATCAATTAAAGTTTGATAATTAAAAAAAAAAAAAATCTCACCCATTTCTTTTTTACTTCTCTTGTTGTGAGATAGAATGTATATCCAGAATGTCAGATATACATACGACTTTGTGAGGGCATGAATAATTGTGATGTGAACACTCATGTCCCACTGCCCAGAGATGGACCGTTGCCTGTCCTCAGACCTCCTTCATGGGCCCACCCCCTTCTCTACCCGAGTTGTGACTGTTAACCTGAAAATTACTTTCTGGTTTTCTTAGTGGTTCTACCATTGGCGTATACATCCCTACGCAGACTAATGTAGCAACACTGTATGCTTTTGAACTTTATAGTATCCATATATCTGGATATGGATATGTATCTATTTATGGATTTACATATATATGGATTTATATATATATATAAGGGCTTCCCTGGTGGCTCAGACGGTAAAGAATCCACCTGCAATGCGGGAGACCAGGGTTCGATTCCTGGGTTGAGAGGATCCCCCGGAGGAGGGCACGGCAACCCACTCCGGTATTCTTGCCTGGAGAATCCATGGACAGAGGAGCCGGGGGGGCTACAGTCCATGGGATCGCAGAGTGGGACACGACTAAGTGACTGAGCACACAAACATACATATGTAAATCCTCATCTAGATATATATCTATATCTAGATATATGGATTTATATGTGGAATTTATTTTATTCTTTGTTCTGAACTTGGCTTCTTTACTGAATGGTGTGTTGGTGAGACTGCATGTCATCCTCCTCCATCCATTTTTTTCTTCTTTTAAACACTAATTATTTATGTATTTGGCTGCACTGGGGTCTGAGCTGTGGTATGCAGTATCTGACCAGGAATCACACCCAGGCTCCCTGCACTGGGGGCTCGGCACTTAGCCACTAGACCACCAGGGAAGTCCCCGTCCGTGCTCCCCAGTGTGAAATAGCGTGTGCTGTGCAGCCCTCGCGGGAGTGTTCATCCGCTCAGTTCACCCCCGCAGTTGTGGGGGAGCGGCGGGGCTCTCTCT
>NW_011494608.1:1777908-1780775 GCF_000754665.1 Bison bison bison | reverse complement strand
GTCATCATCACCAGCTCTGCTGCTCTGCGCTGTCTGTGCATGTGTCCTGGTGTGCCCGTCCACGAGAGCCTCCGGGGTGGATGCCCCTGGCGAGTGCTTGGCAGGGCCGTAGGCATGTCTTCAGCTTTACAAGGTGAAGCCCAACCACTCTCCACGGTGGTTGTGCCAGGTTATGCCAGCAGCAGGGGTGTCCGGCCCAGATCCTCTGCTGCTCCGTGTCGGGGCGGGAGGTGGGGCGGGGGAACGTGCAGGATGGCCAGCCTGCTGGGCTGGCCTCTCCGTGTGGCTTTATTTTCATTTTCATGATGGTTAATGGAATTGGGCCCCTTTCCATAAATTTTTCTGGCCATTTGGATTTATTTCTCTTTCCTTTTTTTTTTTTTAATACTGTTCAAATATTTCCCCATTTATTCTATTGAGTGGTTTTGCTTTCTTGTTTATTTTCAGGAATCCTCCATGTATCTGGGGTGGGGATCACTTTTTGGGTTACATATTATGAATACAGTCTCTCATGCTGTGGCTTCCCCACCCCACCCCCCCACATAATGTCTTTTAAAGTTGATACATTTAATGCCATTTTAAGAAACATTTCATCCAGAGTTTTAATTTTAGTTGTGGTTTTTCTATTCCACTCTCTCATTTTAGACCTCTAGATCTCATTTTCACCATGGCAGCAGCTGGATGCGTGGTTCCTTGCCTCCAGTCTTGTTCCTTTCGAATAATCCTCCCTCCATTCATTTCCAGAGTGAAAACTCTTCTGAAGTTGGCACGTCACCCTCTGCCTGATACCCACCGGGAACCCCATCCCGAGTCAGTTTCCTAACGCAGCGCATCCCCCTGTGACCTGGCTGCCTTCCACCCTCTTCCCAGCCCCACCCACCCCCGCCTGGTCCCAGCCCTCCAGGAATAGCCTGTATTCCTCCTGGCTTACCTTGGCAGTCCTTGTTTGTCCAAGTTGACAATTAGACGTGGGCTGCCTTATGTCTGGGAAATGCACGCAAACTAACCATGCCCTCCCAGGGAAGACAGGTGGGAAGTCAGATCATCTGGTTGCGGGCTGGACCAGGGGCCCAAAATCCAGCACAGACAAATGGTAGGGCAGGGAGATTGTGAAGCTTTGGGCAAATTCCCTAACCCTTCTGCATTTCAGTATTTTTTATCTGTGAAATGGGAATAGCAGTTGTACCTACTGCAGGAGGTTGTTGTGAGATTTGCAGGAATTAATCCATGCAAGACTTAGAACTCTCTGGCATATGGTAGCTATCAGTAAAGGCGAGCTAAAACAGTCATAAATTCTGTCCGGTCACGCTACTTCACAAATGCACTGTAACACCATGTTGTAGGCATGACGGCAGCTTCCTGCCTTGTTTTTGATCCACTTTCTTTTCTGTCGTTTAGTCTCACATGCACTACAGGGCTGCAGCCTGCATGTATTTTCCTCATAACTCTTAGCTGGATGCTGGCCTGAAAGATCTCAATAAATAACTTTCCTTTGAGATGTAGCGTCATTTGCTATCTGCAAGTATCTGACTTAGGAAACAAGTGTTGTGATTTAGTTTGCCTAGATAGCATTTAATCTTTGCAGTTGATATTTAAGTCCAAAGACTCGTGTGCATTCAGGGAATCAGAAGTCTCTCATTTGTCACCATGTCCCCAGGTGAGAACAAGGTCTGACTCATAGCAGGATGTCAGTAAATACAATATATGCTTCATAAATGGAGTCCCAAGAGGTGCCCTGTTCATGATGCAGTCAGACCCTATGCCTGGCAGTGGTTATGGGGCATTACCTAGGCTCCACTTGACCTCTGTCTCCTGCCCTGCAGTGACTACCCCAGCAGAAGTCCTTGCTGAAATGTGGCAACATCCCACAAGTTCAAGCTTGTTCTGCATGAAAAGCCCAGATGCGGCTCAGCCATAACATTTAGGGAGAGAGGGTCCCAAGAAGATGTTAGGTAGTGATTAAATTCCTGTAAAAGGTAATGATGGTACCAGGGAATGGAATAGATGGAAAGGTTTGTCCCCCTAAACCTCAGAGCCGTTCAGTAGTGCAGGGGGCCAGGGGGCTGACCTCCATGCCTGTAATAAAGGCTGAGATCACAGACATCAGAGACGGAAGAAGGCTGTCTCATCGCGGAGGGAGGTTTGGTCACAGCCAGTGTTTGAAAGCGTCCCTTCTGGCTTTAAGAGTTGAAGATTTTGTAGAAATCAGTAGCTCAGAAACTTGGGTTCTCTTTTGGACTCACCTGTCCATTTTTTGACCTATCTACTCAAACGATTTGGGAGTTCTTTTCATTAGCATTTCCACCAAGGAAGAGGCGTGGGGAAGTACATGGAGTTGAAACTCTTATGAGGCAGTTTATCTGCTTTGCTCTAAGAAGGATGGAATTGACTCTTGAGCCTGAAGTTAGGTTCGTAGGACCATTTCTCATTTTAATTGCCCCTTCGTGCCTCTGTGCCCACTGACCACCCAGCACTGGCAGGAGAGCATTTTTTGGGTTTTTTTTTTTAAATTTCTGTGCAGATGCTAATGTTCCAAAACTAATTTCATAGAACTCACTTATATTGAGATAGGCAAGTACGTCAGAATTAATGGTAAGGGGAGCTACTTGAATAGCATTCACTTGAAAAAAAAAAAAAGTGATAGATTCCTGTGTTGGATTTTTTGTGATTTTCTTCTTGAACAAGAAATATAAACTCTGGGGTGACAACAGAGAAAGATATGAAAGCAGCCTCGTTTAGCAGAGTCGCCTCCTGCTCTGGGGACTTCTGCCCAGTCACTCGGGGGGTTCCCTGCAGAGGCAGGACTCAGCCACCCCAGGTTTGTGTCTTTTCCTGGAGTATTTCCCGAGGGATGGTCTGCTCCTCGC
>NW_011494608.1:1772949-1777808 GCF_000754665.1 Bison bison bison | reverse complement strand
CAGGCCTTGGGAGTCGTGGAGGAGGAGTGGGGTATGTGTGTGCGGGGCCTCTTCCTTCCCGTGGAGGCTGATGACACAGGGGCTGGCCTGGCCCTAACCCTCCTCCTTGTCCCCCCAGCCTTTCCGCTGCGCGCACTGCCATTACTCATGCAACATCTCGGGCTCCCTGAAGCGGCACTACAACCGGAAGCACCCCAATGAGGAGTACAGCAACGTGGGCACCGGGGAGCTGGCGGCCGACGCGCTCATCCAGCAAGGTAGGCGAGCGGCTGCGCCCCTGTGCCTGGCCAGGCCCCCTGGGGCAGCTCTGCGGCCTCCCTCAGCACGACCCGCACATTCCTGGTCATCACTGTTCGCTTCCTCCTCCTCCCTGTGAGTTGTCAGTGTTACTTGCGGCTAGGACCATATTACAGCAACCTTAATGGAAACCTTAGGGCTTCCCCAGTGGCTCAGATGGTAAAGAATCTGCCTGCATTGTGGGAGACCTGGTTTCAATCCCTGGGTCAGGAAGATTCCCTGGAGAAGGGAATGGCAACCCACTCCAATATTCTTGTCTGGAGAATTCCATGGACAGAGGAGCCTGGCGGGCTATAGTCCACGGGATCGCAGAGTCAGACACAACTGAGCAGCTAACACTTTCACTTTTGATGAAAATCTTAAACAAAAAAAGTGATCACTTATCCACACATTTTACCAACCCTTCCCATAACATTCATTTATCGGTACAGTCATCCCTCAGTATCGGCAGGGGATCAGTTCCAGGACCCTCATGGGTCCCACAGTCTGAGGATGCTCAAGTCACTTGTGTAAAATGGCAGAGAACAGTTGGTGTCTGCATTTTCAGCCCACATAGGATGTGGAACCTGGGCGTTCAAAGGGTCAACTGTATGGCCGTCTGTCCTTAGTCCATGCACACATTTGAACAAATGAAAGTTCATGGCTAACTTTCTTTACTTAACGTTGATTAACACACACAGTTTGTTTTCCTTTTTTACACTGTCTTCCTACTTTAACTTCTAAGGGCCTTTTGCAATACAGCATGAAGCGGGAGCACCCCACTTTATTTATTTTAAATATTTATTTACTTTGCCTTTTTGGCTGCGTTGCGTCTCAGTTGTAGCACACAGGCTCAGTAGTTGGGCACACGGGCTTAGCTGCCCCGAGTCATGTACGATCTTAGTACAATCAGGGATGGAACCCCTGTCCCCTGCATTGGAAGGTAGAGTCTTAACCACCAGACCACCAGGAAAGTCCCACCCTACTATATTTAACCATGCTCCTGTTGTTGAACATTCTAGGGTTTCTAGATTTTTCTCTTCTTGCAATTATGAATAGCACTATATTAAGCACATTATGGGTGGGGTTCTTTATCCAAAAATATTTGAGTACTCAAATTATATATTCCTCCTGAAAAGAAGAAACGATTTAGAACATTTAAACTAGAGATTGAGTGAAAACTCTAGTATCTTTGAGAAGTTTGGGGGTTTTTCAATACATGGTCACATTTCCATTTGCAAGGGTTTAGCTCACATGCTGTTGCTACCTAGAAACGCTGTTGTATTTTCATCTGTGCTCCGGTAATTCAGCTGAAAAGTGATTGCAGAGTGTAGTGTGTCAGTGGTTGCTCTTCTCTGGATCCTGTGACTCTTTGAAGCTGAAGACCATTTTAGAAACCTATCCCCTCCCCGCTTCCCTGGCCCTGGTGCGTGAAGCTCCACTTGCTGTAACCACCATGAATGGCGTTCTAATGTGAAACAAATGAATTGACTGTATCCTTCAGCACTTCCGGTGACAGGGCTGATGTCTGGAAATAGACGAGCAGCAGAAAACTCTCGGATAATTTTAAGTCATCCAACTGGGATAATGGGAGCATGTGCCTGGTGTTGGTATTAAAGGCAGTTTCTAGGAGTTGGAGGGCAGGCCAGTGCGTTGCCATTTGGGCCGGTTACCTACCCTCCACTGGCGGCCCCGAACCTCACCTGGAGCTCACAGCCACCATCACACAGGATTGCGGGAGGATGAAACGAGAACACTTGAGTGTCGGGCACTCAGTACATTTGCATTCCTTTCTTTTGTATTTTTTTTTTCTAAAACTATGCTAAGGCTTCTAGAGCTGGTGTATCGTTTTTGAGGACCCCGCTGTCCAGGAATCACAGAAGAGAGGGTGGATTGCCTTCAGAAGTTCAGTTGTCACTCAGTCATGTCTGACTCTTTTTGACCCCATGGACTGCAGCACGCCAGGCTTCTCTGTCCATCACCAGCTCCCAGAGCTTACTCAAACTCATGTCCATCCAGTCGGTGATGCCATCCAACCATCTCATCCTCTGTCCTCCCCTTTTCCTGGGTTGCCTTTGAGTCACAATAAATAATTGGAGTACAGGGCTAGTGACTCATTTCAACATCCTTCACACTCTTAGGCTGGACTGGCGGGAAATAGACATTTACTTGGTCATGGGAACAGGTGTGGGGATCTGATTGATGCCTCTGTCATAGTTCCCTGCTTCCAGACTTTCATCACTACCTTGCACAAAACGTGCTGAGGTCAAGTTGCTTCATGCCCTACAATTTCTTCATGCCCTAAGTTAACTTTCTAACTTGCTCTATAAGCAGTTGGCATTCCCTGACAGGGTCTGGGTTTTCTAATTTTGAAGGGCTATTTTTGGCCTTCATGTGTGTGTTTATGTATTTTTGCTGTGCCCCCATCAAGAGACTCTCCTGGAAGGAAGCAACGGAATGTGTTTTGGCTCATAGGAGACACCGTGCCTCTGTGTCTTGGCAGGAGAACTGTCTCTGAAATCCGAGAGCTGGTTGAGGATTAGTGCAGCTCAGAGCCCTCAAGAGCACACAGCTCTCGCTGACCTTAGGTCTGAGGGAGAGAAGGAGAGAGGAAGAAGATGGGGCTGAATAAAAAGAATCATAATGCTGAGTTGTTTGGGATCACTCACTGGGACTTTTCTCATTTTCTTTTGATTAATTTCATGTAATTCTCCCCATCCTTGTTTGGTTTTATTTTCCTCTTCTACCAACCCCTTAAAAATTATCTTCCTGGGACTTTATAATTTCTTGTTTTGAGATAGAGGAATAGGTCTTAAAATGACATAATAAAAAAACCACATATATATCTATGACCAATTCATATTGATGTATGGAAGAAACATATCGTAAAGTAATTATCCTCCGAATAAATAAATTAAAAAGTATTTCTAAAATTAAAAAATCATACATGTAGTTTTCTCAAAATGATGTTGCAGTCTCCTGAAACCAAGTGCAGGACTCCTCGTCCGTCCTCTGTGTTGAAACAGTGACACACGGGAGCCGTCGATGGCTGAGAAGGATGGTTCTGCCCCAGGCTCAGGGGTTTGGGGAGGGGGTCCGAGCACTTTTGTAGAGGAGGCGGGGAGAGGACCTAAAAGGCTGAGGTTTCTGCTCCCGGGCAGGTTTCTCAGGGAAGGGACTGTGGTGTTTTTCCTGCAGTTTGGGTCCTTTTCTGTGAACCCTGGAGTGGAGGCTGCTGGGGTGTCCGCCTGTCGTGTTCTGGAAATGTTCACCAGCTGGCTTTCCTGGGGCAGGGGATGGGGCGCTGATACGTAGCATTTTCCAGTTTCTGTGCTGCGAATATTTCCACCGGGGCCAATTTCAAGCTTTCCATGTGACGTCGCTGAGTTGGGCAGGGATGTGCCCAGCCAGCTACTGAGCTGGTTCCCTCTGGCTCCAGCACACGTCTGGTCCTGGGGGCGCAGGCTGCGTGCCAGCCGTGTGCCACCCACGTGCCAGCCATGCCTCAGCCGGAGGCACTTGGACTCCAGTGCTTTTCTGGCAGTTAGACTTGTACTGAATGCTGTATAAATGCTTTATCCGCTGCTTGTGTTTTATCTACTTCTGATATTTTGAAAGCAGATCAATCTCTTGTTTATTCCTCTCTGTCAGTCACTTGTTCATTAATATGGATTTGAGGTGTTTTCCCACAAAATATACATTTTCTTGTTGTATCACTTCAGTGGGCCTGCCCCTTTCCTCCTCTGAAAAAGCCTGATGAAGCCAGCTCAGGAGCTGGTTCACTAAAACTAGAGGTTGTGAGAGGCATCAGATGCTCGGTGCTTAGCGTCACAAGCTCTCAGCTCGTTCCCGGAGCTCATGGCCTGGCAACGATGGGCTGGTCCTTTTCCAGGGACCTCATGGCCCTCCTTCAAGTCGCCCCAGGATACTGGCACAAGTCTAGGGTCAGGTGCACAGCCCTGGAGCCCGCTGTGATCCCTGTGGCCCCGGGACCAGTTACTCAGCTTCTCCGAGCATCAGTTTGCAAAGATGAGATCTTATTCTCAAAGATCCCAGACTGTGCCTGATGTCACAGTGCCTGATAAATGGCTCACATTCCCTGTCGTGTTTATTCCATCGCCTTCTTCACAGTGTATCTTAAGCTCATCGTGTTCCCCATGCTGTGCGAGGCACTGGGATGTGGTGGCATTTGTTGTCATTCTGGGTTGGGGATGAAGCCTGGGCAGCTCTTCCGTGTTCTGATCATCTAACAGAAAGTATGTGCTCCTTTAACAGGCCCCACGTTGCTATAAGAGAGAAGTTCACTGCTTCTCTCAGGTGGTGAACCTTATCTCAGGTCACTCATTTAAGGAGTCATTGAGCAGGGGGGTAGATAAATGAGATAAGAAAAGATATGAGGAAGAGGGCCAGAGAAGGCTTAGTTTGTGGCATCTGCTGAAATCTTTGTGTTGTTTTGAACAGTTATATTAAGATTGTAAACATGTATATCCATACCTTTGATGTACATTCATGTCTTAGTTTTTTCACACCAGATTTGGGGAAAATAGTATAGAAAAAAATCCAGAAACTGTCAGCCAACCTAG
>NW_011494608.1:1771326-1772849 GCF_000754665.1 Bison bison bison | reverse complement strand
GCCAACCCAGGGGTCGAACCCAGGTCTCCTGCATTGCAGGCGGATTCTTTACCAGCTGAGCCACAAGGAAAGCCCAAGAATACTGGAGTGGGTAGCCTATCGCTTCTCCAGGGGATCTTCCCAACCCAGGAGTCAAACTGGAGTCTCCTGCATTGCAGGTGGATTCTTTACCAACTGAGCTATCAGGGAAACCCTTCCACACTAGATTCGGGAAAATTGTATAGAAAAAAATCCAGAAACTGTCAGCCAACCTAGAGTCCTTTATTTGAATTTTGAACATTTTTATTCTGAAATTGTTTTTATTAGGGCCCAGATCCCATACATTAGTGGAAGATGCTTCCAGTGACGTGATGCTGTGCTGTTGGTTGTTATTTTCCATGTTACCTTATCTCTCATGAGGTTGGCATCATCTTTCCCATTTTAAAATGAGGAGGTACAGAGAGGAGAAAGGACTGGACATCAGCCACACAGTGAACAGGTGATCAGGCCAGACCCGGGTCCTAATTCAGAATGTGGCTTCTCACCACGGATGGGCTACATCCCCTGACGTGAGTCTCAACTGTGCACTTGTTGAGGAGGAAGGAAGGAAGAAGAGGAGGAAGAGGGGGAGGTGTGGTCCTGTTGGGGACTGGTTTGCATTTGCTGGTGGCCACACAAGGTCTCACAAGGACGTGTTGAAAGGTTACACATGCGGGAGCTGTCTGCTTTCTCCTGCTTCTTTGCCTCCAGGTCTGACTGCTAACCTGACCAAGGCTGACTCTAGGGCTTCTCTTTCTCTTTCCAGCCCTTCCCCAGTTGTCCAGAGGATCTCAGATCACCAAGATTTTGAGAAGTGTGTGGGAGGACCAGAAGGGATGAGGGAGACCTTGATTAAGCTCTGACGCAGCCTGACCCAGGGTCAAAGGCACTTTGTTTTCCCTCTGCAGTGTTTCCCCGAGTCCGATTTCGTGTTTCACATGTCAATAAAATAAAAGTTCTCTGTGTCCACTTTCCGTTGATAATTAAGCTGCCTTTGGTCCAGTTACCCTTGAACGTCTGTGTTAGTTTCTTATTGCTGCTGTAACAAGTGACCACATGGTTGGTGGTAGTTTAAAACAGCACAGATTTATTATTTTGCCATTCTGAAGGTAAGGAGTCCAAGCTGGTCTCACTGGCTCAAGTCAGGTTTGCTGACAAGTCTGTATTCCTTCTGGAATCTCAAGATCAGGATGTTTTCTCTTTCCAGCTTCTGGAGGCTGTCTGCAGTCCTTGGCTCTGCCCCCTCCTCCATCTCCAAAGCTGGCAGTCTCTTTGTTAGGTGACGGCACTGGGGTCTGCTGTCCTGCCCACTCTTAGAAGGATCCTTGTGATAACATTAGGCCCGTCCAGATGGTGCAGGATAATAGCCCCATCTCCAGCCCCTTACCTGATCCTTTCTGCCACCTGAGGTTTTATTTTCACATGTTCCAGGGTTTAGGATGTGAATATCTCTGGGGAGCCTGTTATTCTGCTGACCCCACACTGTCTTTTTTTTTTTTTTTTTT
>NW_011494608.1:1756603-1771226 GCF_000754665.1 Bison bison bison | reverse complement strand
AAAGCCTCTTGATGAAAGTGAAAGTGGAGAGTGAAAAAGTTGGCTTAAAGCTCAACACTCAGAAAACAAAGATCATGGCATCCGGTCCCATCACTTCATGGGAAATAGATGGGGAAACAGTGGAAACAGTGTCAGACTTTATTTTTGGGGGCTCCAAAATCACTGCAGATGGTGACTGCAGCCATGAAATTAAAAGACGCTTACTCCTTGGAAGAAAAGTTATGACCAACCTAGATAGCATATTGAAAAGCAGAGACATTACTTTGCCGACAAAGGTCTGTCTAGTCAAGGCTATGTTTTTTCCTGTGGTCATGTATGGATGTGAGAGTTGGACTGTGAAGAAGGCTGAGCGCCAAAGAATTGATGCTTTTGAACTGTGGTGTTGGAGAAGACTCTTGAGAGTCCCTTGGACTGCAAGGAGATCCAACCAGTCCATTCTGAAGGAGATCAGTCCTGGGATTTCTTTGAAAGGAATGATGCTAAAGCTGAAACTCCAGTACTTTGGCCACCTCATGTGAAGAGTTGACTCATTGGAAAAGACCCTGATGCTGGGAGGGATTGGGGGCAGGAGGAGAAGGGGATGACAGAGGATGAGATGGCTAGATGGCATCACTGACTCGATGGACGTGAGTCTGAGTGAACTCCGGGAGTTGGTGATGGACAGGGAGGCCTGGTGTGCTGCAGTTCATGGGGGGCAAAGAGTCGGACACGACTGAGCGACTGATCTGAACTGAACTGAACTGATAGCTGATTAACAGTGTTGTGGTAGTTTCAGGTGAACAGCGAAGGGACTCGGCCATACATATATGTGTATCTATTCTCTCCTAATCTCCCCTCCCATCCAGGCTGCCACGTGACACTGAGCAGAGAGTTCCCTGTGCTATATAACAGGTCCCTATTGGTTATCCATTTTAAATACAGCAGTGTGTCCATGACCATGCCAGACTCCCTAGTGGTCCCTTCCCTTGGCAACCATAAGTTTGTTTTCTAAGTCTATGAGTCTCTTTCTGTTTTGTAAGTTCATTTGCATCATTTCCTTTTAGATTCCACATATCAGGGATGTCATAAGATATTTCTCCTCCTCTGACTTAATACACCGCCTTTTATAAGGATATAAGCTTTAGCATTTTTGCCTTCATAGGAAAAACAAAAAACCAAGACCCAAGAATTCAAGGAAGTGGTTCTGAGTCATGTGAGCCAAGTGACAAATGCGGATCTCCTGACTGTCCAACCGAGTATCCATGCCATTCTGGGAGTTATATTATTGAAAATGAAATTGAATTTTCAATAACGTCAGCCGCTGCAAAGGAGTGAAAATAGTTTACTTGAAATTCCTCTGGAATAGATTGAATTTCGGAAAGAACAAAAGATGCCATGATGGAGTTTCCGAATTGCTCCTGAAATTCTGTCCTTTGGCTTGGTTCGTCTTTCCTTATGAGGAAGATTGCAACTTGCAGGGAGCGGGGGTTGTGGTTTTTATGGGGTGCACTTAATATCAGGGCTGCAAGGAAACTCACTAGGTCTCCCCGTGACCTTTGCCAAGTGTTGCCTAAGCATTTAATGAATTGAAGTGGAAATTAATTTTTCTCGGCTTTGATGTCAATTACCTGGCATAGTTACACCTTCCGTCTAGATTACACATTTCCATTTGTTGTTCTTTAATTAAAGCCACCGTGATAAAGGTGGGAGTTTTAATTAGTGTGGGGGCATTCTCATATTAATTTTAATTTAAGCATGATATCAGGATGTTTTTTCTCCCTAAATTAGTTTCCATTAAAGAACAGCCCAGAAGGAATCCTTAATTTCATTTTAAAGCCTAAATTTAACCTTCGGTAGTTTGTTTGTGTTCATTGCCACAGATTAAGTCTTTATAGAAGCAACGTCAGCTTAACCCAGAGACAAGGTAGTGGTTCTCCTGCCTTGGAGGGTTTTAAAAGATGATTGTAAGAAAATGCATCATTTTAGATGATGAACAAGCAATAACAAAGAAGAACTAAGTTTAATTATCCTCCAAGCAAGAAAGAACAAGCTCATTTGATTTTGCCTAAAAAAGTGCAGTGTGTTTGAGTTTCAGAAAAACAACTGTCTGAGCTGCCTTTTCTGTAGAATGTTCTAGAAGTTCAGGATTTGGTAACTGTTGCCGGTCTCTGTGGGCTTCCCAGGTGACGTTAGTGGTAAAGAACCTGCCTGCCAAGGCAGAAGACAAAAGAGACACAGGTTTGTTTTGACCCCTGGGTTTGGGAAGATCCCCTGGAGGAGGACACGGCAATATTCTTGCATGGAGGATCCCATGGACAGAGGAGCCTGGCAGGCTGTGGTCCATAGTGTCACAAAGAGTTGGACACAGCAGAGCAACTGAGCACTCGAACGCATGCATGGTCTGTGCTGGCTCTGCCCGCTGTCTCTGTTGTACCTGCTGTGCTGCTCTGTGCTCGCCCAGCGTGGAAAGGCCAAGGTTCAAGGGATTGTGCCGTCAGCCACCTGGGTTAGCTTCCATTCCCACTAATTCCTGTTCTGGCTATGAAGGGAAGCCGGTGGAGGGGCTTACACCTATGAGAGATGTGGTTTCAGCTGAGTTTTTAAGACCAGCCGTTGTGCTGGGTGGAGAGCAGACCCACTGTGGCTGTGGGAGACCAGTTAGAGGCCTTCTGTTCCCATCTCACTGCCCTGGCCCCTCGGGTGCAGGCCTGATGCTGCTAGCGCTTGGCCCGACTCTGGCCTGCTCAACGTCCGGTAGATTAGAGGCCTGATGTGGGGCTTCTCTGGTGCTTCAGATGATAAAGAACCCATGTGCCAACGTAGGAAATGCGGGTTCGATCCCTGCGTTGGGAAGATCCCCTGGAGGAGGAAATGGCAACCACTCCAGTATTCTTGCCTGGAGAATCCCATGGACAGAGGAGCCTGATTGGCTACAGTCCATGGGGTTGCAAAGAGTTGGATGCACCTGAGCAGAACACACAGCACTGCTGGGGCTGCAGCTGGCTTCCCAGGGGACGAGTCTGCTTCTGAAAGCACTCCTGCTCAGTCGCTTCCCTGTACTAACACTTAGGTTAAACTGACACCGCATTCATTGTAAACCAACTGTGCTTCAGATGAACAAACAAACAAATGATTTTTGTCCAGCTCCAAATTTAGTTACTGCTTCTGATAAAATTTTAGATAGTCTTTGTATGACTCTCAGTTTTTTCTTTTTAATTCTAGAGTTTTATATTCTCTTAATTAAAACATGCAGGTACTTCCTGGAGCATTTGTCAAATTTAATCAGTTAAATAAATAGTGACATTTCAGGATGTGACCCGCTTTTTCATTTGTGCTTTACGGGGATATTCAAGTGGGGATTTATATCCCTGGCTTCACTTCTGACATGAAGGAGGCTGAGCATCTGGCCCTCTGTCTTAGTGTTTCGGGACAAAAGAGATTGAGAAGCGCAACCGTTGTCCTTCAGTTACTTTTCGCTTCTAAATTATTTGTTATTTTCAAATAAAAATGTGAAAAAATGATTTAAGCCACTGTATCCACTCAGCCAAAGGAATATTACTCATCTTGACTCTCTGTCACCTAAAATATTAAATGTGTATTAGATTCTCTGCAAATTCTGATTCAATAAATGAAAAGACATGCATTAAGTTTTAAAATCTCTGCCCGGAAAAACATATTGAACTGCTGCTATTCTGTTTACTAGTAGAGTAAGCTTGGATTGAAAGTAAATACTGGAGATGAACGCATCTCTTAGGTTTGAGGCATGTGGACGGAAGGCTGTGAGCGCGTTCTTACCTGTGTCTGTGCTTCCAGGCGGTTTGAAGTGTCCAGTGTGCAGCTTCGTCTATGGCACCAAATGGGAGTTCAACAGGCACCTGAAGAACAAGCATGGCCTGAAGTTGGTGGAGAGCGAAGGAGACCCCAAGTGGGAGGTACTTTTGAAAGCTTGGTCTTGATCGTGACTTTCCTCAGCACAGACAACAAACCAGGCAAGCCCGGTGCCGTTCCTTGGAGCAATGGGTTTTCTGGTGGGAAACTTGGACGTCTTTTCGAACCCCGTCTCCTGTCTGATGGGGGTGTACTGGATGAGGTCCAGGCCACGCATGTGACTTCTTACGCTGAGTTGTGTTGCGCCTGGTTTGTGAATGAATGTCTGCCTTGGGCTCACTGATACCTTTACTTCTGTTATCTTGAATCCAGAGTTTCAGAAACTGCATCTGGAAGAACAATGCTTGACAGTATATATTGTTAGTCCCCACCCCGAGAACAGAGAAGGGCCCCGCCTGCTGATTTTAGATCCTCGTCTCCCTCAGCTGAAGGCAGGCGCTCCTACCTGTCACCTTTGTTTCCAGTCAGATGTTGGAGCCAGTTTCCTGGCTGGATTCTATAAAAGCCAGTAGCTGTATTTTGTAAGCCAGTAGCTATTTCTCTTTTCAGGTACCAGGGGTCACTGCCAAATTGCGGTTTACCTGAGGCGGAGTTTCTCAAACTCAGTGCTGCTGAGATTATGATCTGGACAGTTCTTTGTTGCAGAGGGCTACGCTCCGCATTTTAGAGTGTTTAGGAGCGTCGTTGACCTCTGCCCATGAGGATCCACCAGCACAGCCAGTTGTGAAAACCAGACAGAAAGCACAGACACTGCCAGGTTCCCCAGGAGTCACAATGGCCCTCAGTTGAGGACCACTTCCTGAGGAGTTTCTGTCATATCAGAGTATCCAGTGGGTTTACTGCAGTTAAGAGTAAGGGCTCAGAAACAAATCCAATGACAATGTGGGGGTTGTTTCAGAAAGCAAGGGAAGGGTTGTCCAGTGGGAGGGAATGTGTTAATCTGTTAACATAACCCATCATAGTATCAGAACTAGGGAGAAAACTGAAAGGATCATCTTCATGGATGGAGAAAAGGCATTTGACAAAATTCCACATCCACTGATTAAAAACAGTCAATAAAGCAGAATTTGATGCGTACATCTTTAAGACAAAAAACAAAATATATGTGTTTCGGATCAAGAGCCAACATCTTGAGTTTCTTATTAGATTTGGGAACAAGATGAGGATGCCCTAGGGGCTCCGGTCTTTTAACATCATGGGAGGCCTCAGCTGGCATGTTGGACAAGGTAGAGTAAATAGAGATGTAAGAATCAGAAAAGAAATGAAGTATCTCTGTAGATACAGGATTATGTTTTTGAAAATCTAAGAATGAATGAAAATCTACTACACATGATAAGCAGCAGATTAAAACATCAATATACAATAATCAATGGCTTTTATATAGAGAGAACCTAGAACAAAATAGCAGAGATTTAAATGTGAAAAAAGAGATATTTTACAAATACCAGAAGAAAACATAAGTGAATCTATTTGTAAATTGAGAATGTGGAGAACTTCCTAACTATAACTCAAAATCCAGATTCAATTAGGAAAATGATTGAAAACAAATTAACCACATGAAAAACATTTTAAAAATCTTATGTAAAAGAACTCATAGAGGGGCAAATGACACACAAAAAAAGTATTTTCAGTCATATCATAGAAAAAAGGTGAATATCTTAATGTTGTAAAAGGCTTCTTCTAGCAATACTGGTGAAAAAGATCAACAGCCCAAAATGCAAGAGATAAGAAAGGTTCAAAGAAAAAGAAATGCAAATGACCTTGGCTGTCTGAAAGCGTGATCAGCCTCACATGTAATAAATGTAATTAAAACTAGACAGAGATAGAAAATCTTACCTATTCAACTGGCAAGAATCCACCAGTTTGACATCATCTCTGCTGGAGAGGCTGAGTAAATAGGCATTCTCATACATTGCTGGTGGGAGTGTAAAACAGTGTGACCTTTATGAAGGGGAATCTAGCAATATCTACTGAAATTACATGTGTGCTTCTTTTTCCATTAACTAAACAATCCCACCGTTAGAAAACTGTCCAAGGTTATACTGACAAAAATGAGGGAAGGTGTCTACACAAGGCTGTTTATTACAACTCTGTTAATGTAGTATGTGAAGAGAGACTGTGTGTGCATATACACCAATAGATTGATGCAGAAATAGCTCCAAATATATGTGTATACATGGTTAGTATACATGCATGTAGACTTCCCTGGTGGCTCAGATGGTAAAGCTTCTGCCTATAATGTGGAAGACCTGGATTCGATCCCTGGGTCAAGAAGATCCCCTGGAGAAGGAAATGGCAACCCACTCCAGTATTCTTGCCTGAAAAATCCCATGGCCAGAGGAGCCTGGTGGGCTATAGTCCATAGGGTTGCAGAGTCGGACACAACTGAGTGACTAAACTTTAAACTTTATACATGCATGTATTTCTTAGCTTTTTGTGCTAAGAGGACCTAGAAACAGTGACCCCAGCTGGCAATGAGCGCACCTAGTCTCCAGGTCTTGGTTTCTAACAGGATTCTCCAAGAAGAGGAACCAGGGTCCCTTGGAAAAAGTGGTTGACTTCAGGGCAGAGGCAGAAATTACGGAAGGTGATCCTGGAGCATTTTGCAGTGCTGGAAAGTAACACCAATTTGCTCCACAAAAGTAAGAGAAGTGTGTCAAAATGGCACAGGAGACAACCCGGAGAGTTCCTAGCCATTCTTTCTCCAGGGCTTCTTCCCAACCCAGGAATCAAACCCAGGTCTCCCGCATTGCAGGCAGATTCTTTACCAGCTGAGCCACTAGGGAAGCCCAAGAATACTGGAGTGGGTAGCCTATCGCTTCTCCAGGGGATCTTCCTGACCCAGGAATTGAACTGGGGTCTGCTGCATTGCAGGCAGTTTCTTTACCAGCTGAATGACCAGGAAATCCCCTAGAGAGTTCCTAATGGCCCCAAACTGGAACAATTTGAGTAACAAAGTAAATCATGATAGTATTGGACTAAAAAATCACTCAAAGCATAGAGTAAATATCTCTGCATCCATACTGATAAATGATTGAATAAATAGTAGAGAAGGAACAGTTCTTACTACAGAATAATTCTGATCAATAGATCTAGAAAGTGGGGGAAATAGAAAACTACCATTAGAACACCACAGTAATAATTACAGTAGCCAAGGTCCATTGATGAATGCCGGAATTAGTCTACAGAAGTTTTGAGGAGAAATAGAGTATTGATGTAACCTCAAAATATCTCCCCCTAAATAATCATGAATTTACAGGGAAAAGTAGTAACATCACAGTTCAGACACCTGGCCAACACCACCTTAGCCACCCGACCGAGGTCAGAATTCTCGGTAGTGAGACAGAGTGACATCATGTACTGCGCCCGCCCCCCGCCCCTGGCGTGATGCAATCAGAAGGGCCATCATCACACCATTTGGATTCATGTGATGGTTTCTTGTGATTAAGGGGCCAAGGATTGTTGGAAGATTATTGATGGCCCTTCTGATTTTATATAACAATAAAAACAAAACTGAACTTTAAAAAAGCAAGCCCTGAAAATTAAGAGTAGAATGAAATCAAGGATCTAAACTATATGTCAAAGCGATGGCAGAACTACATAGAGAAGAAATATTTTAAGAGATTTTAAGATAGAAATTGGATTGTTCCTCCCCAGTGGAATAGAACCTAAGGGCGAAAGGAACTGGCAAAAAAACATACTGTTCTCAGTTATTCCACCAGCAGCGGTTGGTATTGTTACTCTAAGGCTGTTGTTAGTATTTGCAGAGTGGAGTGAAGCACATCAAATGTGTTTAAATCCATGAGTTTATAATAATCCTGGGAGAAAACTCCTTAGTTACCTGTGCAGAGTAATAGTGAATCAACTCTATTTTGATAAATAAAATTGTTACTTTGGTAAGGCTCAGAGTCTAACAATTATTCTACCTCATCGAAACAAACCGTATCTCAGAATAACCGAATGTTGGAGGAGAGAGATTTCTTTGTGTAGAAGTATTCCAGCCAACAAGTGAAGGTTTTCATGACTTCTGTTTTACAACCCTCCACTGGCATCGTGGGTCTAGCCATGACCGTCAGTCTCCTGCCAACACAGCAAAAACAGGGACGCTCAGTCACGGAGTGTCTCCTGATGGAGGTACACGGTGTTACCGTGGGGTCCTTCTGCCTCCTGATCGCCTGATTTAAGCTTCCAAGTCTGACTGTCAGTGAACACACTCAGTGGTTCCCTGGTGGTGCAGACAGCAGAATCCAGGCTGTTGGAAACTCTGACGGCAAGCGACCACTTTTCACAATGAAACCATAAGCAGAGGAGAAAGAGTGGAAGGAGAGCCTATAAATGCAAGTCTTATGAGACTTTTATCAGGCGGTTCTAATACATGGATTTCAATAACTTAAGTACGACTTGTGGGATTAAGTTGTGAAAAAATGAGTTGGGGAAATTAGAATAACGCTTAGGGATGTGAAGTCATTCAGGAATCACTGTTAAGTGTTCTGAGTGTGATGGCGGTGTTGTAGTTCTGGTTTGAAAGAGTTTTATCTTTCCGAGGTGCATTCTGAAATATTTAAATCGATGTGACGTCTGCATTTGCTTCAAAATCAAAGGGCCGTTGTGTGGAGCGTGGAGGGGGCATCAGCAAAAGCGGACTGGCCGTGAGGTGGTGACTGCTGAAGTGGTGCTGTGAGCATGGAGGCTCGCTTCTCCGTCTTGTGTGTGTTTGACATTTTCTATAAGAAAATTTAAGGAATGTGGACTTCAAAAGACTTCCTTGCAATTTCCTGGCTCTTCCTGTAAACAGTTTGACCTTGAGCCATTGCTTGTCGAACCTCTGTGACCGCTGTGTTCTAATGTCTATGGTGAGGCTCCTGCCACTCAAGAGGTCAAAAGGATTGAGAGACAGGATGTATGAAATGCTAGGGTTACTGTCTAGTCCCCAGCAGGTCCTCTGTGCGGCGGCGATGGTGTCAGCAACATCACCATCTATGGAAATCCTCTGGTACTTCGAGTCCATACTTGCAGGGCTTTGCTCTCTGTTAACAAATAGACATGGAATGCTGGTTCCTGATGTAAACAGCATCTCTTCTGGCCAGCTGGTGCTTCTGTTCGTGCAGTCATGCCCCTCTCCTCTGAAGACCTGGCTTCTTACAGATCTTGACACCTTCAGCAGAGCTGTGACTCTACAAATACAGTTGACACAAAGTCACCTACTAGACTCCAGAAGTACGACAGTTGAGCAGCCAAGACGCTGGCCAGGGGTGGTCCCCGAGTGATGACAGGCTGCCTGTACTAGCCATCACGCTGTTGCCAGGCTCCCTGGAGTGCCCTGCAAAGCACTGCCTTCCCACAGATTGTTATTACAGAGAGTACCCCAAAGCCGGGGAGCCGTGCCACGCCCTTCCTGTTCATCACAGGCTGAGATCCAATTCGTGTTGGCCACAATGTTGCCTAATGGTACTTATAAGGAAGCATGCTTCTTTTTGTTCATTTATGCGTTCATCAGATACTCATTGGGTGTCTACTAAATGTCAGGCTGGAAATGAACTAAATGAACTTGACCACTTGGCTGTAAAAGAATAATCACATTCTATTCTGAGCCTTTGTGAATAGCTGATAAGTGCTTACAGAGTATGATAACTTTGGCTCCTATAAATTGTGTGTAAAATCTCCTTTTCGTTCTTCTTTATTGGTGACATTCATGCTTGCCTGCCTTCCAGTGCTAGGAAGAGATGATTATGAATATCTAGTTCGTGTGAAACGTCCACCTCTCCTCTCCTTATCGGTGTGAGATTTCTGTAAATGTCCCTTTAGCTTCTTCTTCTCTCAATGGGGTCCTGATTCTGCACAGGTGTATCTTCTCTGGTCAGTTGGATTTGTCATACCCATCCTGTAAAAATAAAATGAGCCACAGACTGCACGAGTAGCTGAGATCTCCTGAGATCTTGCTGTGTGCCGGGACCCATGCTCTAAGCTGGCCAGAGGCTGTGGTGACTGGTCCTCTCCTCCCGTCTACCGCCACCACGCTGTGCCTCCCTCTTGGCCTCATGGCAGGAGGCCCCAGGCACAGGGGATCAGAGCAGTGTTGGTGGCAGTGGGAGGAGCAGAGCACACATGAGGGTCTCTCTGTGCGTGTCTCATCACTCATTGTGAACAACATCCTCTATTCCCTGCGGCAAGAACCTGTCACCAGAGGCTTTCCTCCAAAGCTGGTTTTAAGGCCTCGGCACTTGGCACAGAGAAGTTTCCTCTTTGGGAGATGGGTTTTTATCGGAGCACTGGTTTCTCAGGGGTGCCAGGCAAATGAGCTGCTGCAGACACATTGCTGGTGTGTGTTTGTTTTGTTTGAATCCATTATCCCGGGGCTTCTGGGGACCTTCTAGGGGCTCTTCTAGGCGGTCCCATCAGTGATTCTGTGTTTTTGTTTAGCCAGCAACAGAAGCTCCCGAGGAGCCTTCCACCCAGTACCTGCACATCGCAGAAGCTGAAGAGGACGTTCAGGGCACACAGGCTGCCGTGGCCGCCCTTCAGGACCTGAGATACACCTCAGAGAGTGGTGAGAGCGCCCCCCGCCTCCCCGACACCTTAGAGCTGGTCTTTGGCAGGCTGAATGAATGAATGAACTTGTGAATGAGTGATGTCCGTCACTCGATCTCCTTCAGCTGCATTGTGCCCTCAGGAGCGCTCTAGCTCTCTGACAACTAGAGATCTCTTACAGAGTCTTCTAGAACAGAGCTGCAGGTGAAGTGGTGCCTCCAAACGGTGTTGCCGGATGTCCACGCATATCGTCACGTCTCTCCCTTCCAAGTGCTAACCAGGCCCACCCTGCTTAGCTTCTGAGATCAGACGAGATTGGGCCCGTTCATGGTGGTATGGCTGTAGACTCATCACGTCTCTGAGCAGCGTGTGGGAAGACGGGTCTTATAGTCCTCACTTCACAAGAGGCAGGAGACTTCCTCCTTGTAAATGGTTGGCTGAGGCTCACCCACTTCTTGGGTGTTGGAGCTGGTCTTGGAATCTAGGTCTCCTAACTTTTTGTTGGAGTGCCATCCCTGTTCCAGGCTCCCTCAGAGTCATCTGTTCTGGGGGGTTTGTTCCAGGGTCTACAGGAGGCAGACGGGGGGCGTGGCTGAGACCGGGGGCAGTCTGCTGGCCTTCCTAACAGCCCCTTATGGACCTGTGGGCCCAGGACTGTCTGCTGTCCAGTTCTTCTGAAAAGCCCCAAGTCAGGATCTTCATGTCAGATGTCATCAATGTCAAATGTTAGATCAATTCAAAAATCAAACCACTGTGCCAGCCTAGTGGCAACTGGGGCATTGGGCTGAGAACACTTTTTCTTAATGCTCTTTAAAAAACAGGAACAGAAGACAAGTTAATATAAGGTGCCTCAGTGCTCTGTGTATGGCGGGACAGAGATCAGGCAGGCGGGATTAGAGGAAGCGCGCGGTGAAGTCAGACGGTGACAGAAGATGGGAACTCACCATTTCACCCAGCTCTTAGTCCCTAAGCCCCAGGTGGTAAGAAGGATGCACAGAATGTCCTGTGAGCCGCTGTCTTTGGGGAAGATCCGAGGCCGGTGCCGTGCACACTGCCCAGTGAGCTGGGGTGACCCGGGAGAAACCCCGCAGCCTGTGAGAGCGGCAGGCCCTGTGGATGGGGCGTCCGGGCCCCACCATCAGCGCGGTTCCCAGAGCTGACGCTGTGTCTGCTCGTGTTTCCTTCCCGCACATGCAGTGACTTCAGCGAGTGCTCACGCCGGGCCGGGCCAGCTGGAGTCCCCCACGCACACACTCCCTCGCTCCCACACTCCCTCTCTCCTTTGACAGGTTCTCTGTGTCCCCTCCTGACTGTTAGGAAACGATGCAGCTCAGCAGCTGGGCCTCCACTCTGGGTCCTGGCCTCCCTGCACTGCGTCTCCGGCCACCTCAGAGCTGTGCCCGCCTGGGCCAGACTCTGCACGTCTCAGCACAAACTGAGTCTGCTCCTCCCCCGCCCAGCACTTTTCCTAGCAACGGCATCTTCATCCTCAGGGTTCAGGCTGTGTGTCACCTCCCGGGAGCCCACCGGACTGTCCTGCGGAGCTCCCTAGTCGCCCCCCTCATATGAAACTGACCAGGGGCTGGAAACAGTGGCTTACCGTCTGTCCCGGTCACCTGCGAGCCCCGGAAGGAGAAGCGGGGAGGCAGCAGTAGGTCTTTGTCTGAGTTCCTACTGGGAACCGTGTTCCTGTGACACTTGGGACTTGATAAATGGTCATTAACAAAGGAAATGGATGAAGAATTAAAAGCTTGCTTCTGTGCATTTTTTTAAGGGTCAATGTTTTGTTTAGTGTTTGGCTGTTTAGAATGGTTGGCTTCAAGGCACGCCCTCCCCCCCTCCTCCAGGAGTGTGTGTGTGTGTCTGTTTGTGTGTGAGGTGTGTGCAGGGGATGCTAGGCCTGTGCATGGTGAGCAGGTGCCCACGTCATTGCTTCAGTCATAGGCCATGTCCTACCCTCCGTGTAGAACACAGTGAATGCCCTTCTCTCATCTCTTAATGATTCATGTTGGAACGAGGCCCGCAGAAAGCTGTCCAGGAGGATGTAGACATTGGAGGAGACTTCGTACTATTATGCTAACCTGGAGACCAGGCAGTAGTTTCCCTTCTGGTGAATTAACGATCGGGGTCAGAGTGGTGTGTTCAGGAGAGTCACAGATGGCCAAGCATATGGTGAAAGCAGGCAGGGTGTGCTCAGTAGCTGTCCTGATGATGTCGATTCCAGGCTTCTGAGATGAGTAAAAGAAAACCCTGATTTAGAAGTCTAAAGACCACCAACTTGACGACTGGGACATCCTCGCGTGTCCTGCCCGTATCCTGTGTAACTTACCTGGCTCACGCTCACTGGCGCCTCCCACCGTGCTGCAGGGAAACCAGCTCTGCGGTGTGCTTCCCAGGAGTTCCGTTCTGAGAGGCAGCCCTGTGTCCACAAGTTTGCATTCAGAACATCCAGGCTTGAGCCCTGCCCTGTGACGTAGCCGATCCGACGGCCCAAGGCGGGTCTCTTCAATTTTTTGTGGTGAAGTGATTAATTTATAAAGTGGGGATATACCACCACAGTGTCATCTCCTCACAGGTTGTGTGGAGTTTGGAGATGTTCTTACAGGGAGTGTGTTGTGAGCTGTGATGTACCACACACTTTGTTTCTGTGGTCACAGTGAGTGCTTACTGAGAACGCGTGCATCCTTGGAGAAGGCACCACCCAACCATGGCCTCTAGGAAGGCTGCTTCTGCGTTCAGTGACCTTCACTGCCCTTGGACTTAACCATCTCCTGTTTGTTTCTTCCTGCTCAGGTGACCGACTTGACCCCACGGCCGTCAACATCCTCCAGCAGATCATCGAGCTGGGCACCGAGACCCACGATGCCACGGCTGTTGCCTCAGTGGTCGCCATGGCACCGGGGACTGTGACCGTCGTGAAGCAGGTAGGACCCCCCCCTTGTCCTTAAATACCGTCTCCCCACACTGCCACACAGCCTCTGCCCCCTGCCCACTTTGGTTTTCAGGGCTGTGACCTACCCGAGGGCGAATTTGGAGTGAAACTGACCTGGGTCTCATACATTGTCTTACTCTTTTTTTTTTTTAAGTTATTTATTCATTCATTTTTGGCTGTGCTGGGTCTTCGTTGCTGTGGCGTGCTTTCTCTAGCCGCAGCGGATGGGAGCTGCTCTCTCTCGTTTCGGTGTGAGGGCTTCTCACTGAGACGGAGTCTTTTATTGTGGAGCGCGGGCTCTAGAGCACACAGGCTCAGTAGATGCAACTCGCGGGCTTAGTTGCCCTGCGGCACGTGGGATCTTCCCGGACCAGGGGTTGAACCCGTGTCCCCAGCACTGGCAAGCTGATCCTTAACCCCCTGGACCACCAGGGAAGTCCTGTTTTCTTCCTCTTATTACGGGGTTGATTGTATCTGCAAGAGCTCCATATGTTAGGGCCAAGATACTGAGGCAGGTGCATCACCCCTTCCAGAATGAAGTTCTGGAAACTTCATTCCTTTCCTTTCAATGAAAGGAATCCCCGAGTGACACGAGTGTGATGTGGACCCATCTGGACACATCTGTGGTCAAAAGCAGCCTCGGGGCCTAAGACACGATGTCAGTGGAGCAAGGGGCCATAGGGACCGCCAGAGGAGCCAGGAGGGCTTCTAGGGCCTGGCCTTTTAAATACTGAACATCACCTGATGCAGTCAGCACAGAGGATGGCTGAACTAAAAGGATGGGAGAGGATGGCCACCGTGCGAGTAGAGGTTACTCCACTTATTGATGGTTGTTACACTGTTTGGCTTGTTTCCTCTCCTGCTAACCTCAGAGGAGACTTCACCATCTGTTAGGATGTGGTGTGCGTCATGATCAGGTCAGTCTGTTTGTCTGTCCATACCTCTCTCTCTACTGCCTCTGGCTTCACTGTACAAGACTTGTAAGCTGGCTTAGGCAAATGCTTAAGAAAACCAACACAGCAAGCACGTCGGAACCAGGGCAGACCCACGGTGTGGTTTAAAATCAAAGTTCAAGTTCGTGGAGAAAGCTGAATGGCAGACTGTAGCATTTTACACGTTATCCATTGTTTTAGCGATTCACTCAGGAAGTGTTTAGTAAGTGCCTGCAGTGTTCTCATTGCTGGCTCTCCAGGAGAGAGCCGACGTTTGCCATCAAAGTGGTTACTCCGGTGGGAAAAAGATCAATAAGACAGAGAGATTGTCACACGGTGAACAAGGGCAGTGGAGAAAAGTAAA
>NW_011494608.1:1756163-1756503 GCF_000754665.1 Bison bison bison | reverse complement strand
GGGCTGAGGGAGCGGGGGTGGGGGAGCGGCTGAAGGAGCCGGGGAGGGACGGGGGCTGAGGGAGTGGGGCTGGGGGCTGTTTCATGAAGGGTTGTTGGGACAGGGCTCTGATGTTTGCCCCGAGACCTGGGAGAGGTAGGCTTCACTAGAACAATTCAAGTTCTGCTGTACACGTGGTACCAAGTTTGATAACATCAAGAAGGAAGCATGAAACAGTTAACAGTAAAAGAAGTAAGGTTTTCTTGGCAAATAACAAATAATTTCTTAATGCAGCTCTCTTCTCCCTGAGCGATGTGTTGTTTGTGACTTGCCTTCGATGACTTGGTGGACTTCCCAGTGC
>NW_011494608.1:1741668-1756058 GCF_000754665.1 Bison bison bison | reverse complement strand
CGCCCAGGGCCAGGCCACAGCACAAACAGGGAGTTCAGGCTATGGAGCTCCCAGCAGAATTAGTGCATGTGGCTTCAGCTCTGGATTTCCGGCTCCTCAGACAAGACTTAGTGCGTCTAGATGGTCGTTTGAATACTCCACGTGTTTGTACTCCTCCGTTAGCATGCTGTCTCTCAGTGAGACCCCGGGCAGAGGTCAGACAGGACAGCAGGAGTCTGATGTTTCAGGCTGCAGGGGCCACATGTTCTGCATCGTTGGGAACAGATTCATAACGCCTCTAGGCCAAATGCTCTCTCAGCTTTTCTTTGTATTTGTTAGATTGCAGTCCTCAGTATGTCTGGTAATCTCTTCTGAAACTCTTCGTCTGTATTGTGGCATGTGACATCCCTAGCTAGACCTGGCCACTTCGGGAAGGGCATCAGGGGACCTTTGGCTGTTGTGGGCATGCCAGATCCTTTGGAGAACTGCAGGGAGGCGCCACCACTGTGACTCACGACTTCCTTCTAGGAACAGGATGGATTTGCTGCTCCCTGGAGACATGATTTATTGCGCGTCATAGGCGGAGTGGTGATACGCGAGGTTGCGGGTGGAGGAGATAGCTTAGCTGTGTTCCGAGGCATTAGGGTGACAGCATGACGAGGGATAAGGCCGATAAGCCTCCGCTGCAGCCCTGTAAAGAGGGATAATGTGTTCGCAGTGGTGGAAAACAGGATGTGAGTCCTGTCTGCCTGGCTGGCACCTGGCACATCAAGGGCTAACTGGGGGTGTCCCTGGTGGCCCAGACGGTAAAGAAGCTGCCTGCAATGCAGGAGACCTGGATTCACTCCCTGGGTGGGGAAGATCCCCTGGAGAAGGGAATGGCTACCCACTCCAGTACTGTGGCCTGGAGAATTCCGTAGACAGAGGAGCCTGGTGGGGATGTGAGTCCTGTTCGCCTGGCTGGCACCTGGAGCTCTAAGGCTGTTGATAAATGATGGATGGGAGAATGGATGGATGGACAGATGGGCAGGGAGGCCTCAGACTGCCCCTGCAATGCCTACAGGAATGCTAAAGGAATGACCTCTCTATTCAGTTGTCTTATTTAAGCTTAAATATAGCTGTTTTTAAAAATTTATGTGGCCACGCCAGTTCCTTATTTGCATTAACGCAGGATCTTTAGTTGCAGCTTGCAGGCAGGATCTAGTTCTTGACCAGGGATCAAACCCGGGCCCCCTGCATTGGGTGTATGGTGTCTTAGCCACTGGACCACTGGGGATGTCCCAATATAGCTGTTTTTATTACAAAAATCAGTTTCTTTTTAACTAAATTCTGGTTTCGGATTTTCCAGTAGAGAAATCATATCTGTTTAGCGAGTGTGCTTAGGCCACTCAGATGTGGACTCTGGGGCACCTGCTGGGAACCCGTGATGTTCCCCTCACCCTGGGTTTAGGACTGCCTGATTTGATCTCCTTGCTGTCTAAGGTACTCTTAACAATGGTCCATATAATCAAAGCTTTGCTTTTCCCAGAGTCATGTATAGATGTGAGAGTTGGACCATAAAGAAGGCTGAGCACTGAAGAATTGATGCTTTCAAACTGTGGTGCTAGAGAAGGCTCTTGAGAGTCCCTTGGACAGCAAGTCAATCCGAAAGGAAATCAACCCTGAATATTCATTGGAAGGACTGATGCTGAAGCTGAAGCTTTAATACTTTGGCCACCCGATGGGAAGTACCAACTCACTGGAAAAAAACCCTGATGCTGGGAAAGATTGACGGCAGGAGGAGGAGGAGGCAACAGAGGATGAGATGGTTGGATGGCATCACCTACTCAATGGACACGCGTTTGAGCAAGCTCCAGGAGATAGTGAGGGATAGGAAGCCTGGCGTGCTGCAGTCCATGGGGTCACAGTATCTTATGGCGTCGTGATAATCCAGTGTCTTCTGAGATAATTCAAGTGCTGTCTGCTGCAGAGGTTACCCCTAAACAGTAGGCGGCAGAGCTGGGCACCCCTTGGCCCAATCGAGCTGACACACAGTGTTAACCTTCACACGTGTTCACGTGGCACGTTTCAAAGTATGAGGACCTCTTTGTTAACCCAGGCTACTGTTTACTGAGATACTCCATTGTCATAGAGACGACTTTGAGTCACAGACTTCAGGGCGAGGTGGCAGCCTTGAGACACCCTTGTTTCTAATCACAGGGACATTTCCCCTCAAGGTTCCAGAACGAGAGCCACCTTGCAGGGCCTTGAAAGAGTCATGGTTGAGGAGGGGCCACCCTGAGGGGTCCTCCACTTTCATCCCCAGCTCAAGAGTGAGCAGGTGGTTCTCTTTGTTCCTCCCCTGTGGAGTGAGGGGCTCAGTAGCGACTGTGGTTTGCAGACTCTCTGTGGACAGGCCTGTGTCTCTGTCCCCGCTCCTGCGTCTCTGCAGCGCTTCCTAGAATTGCCACTCTCCTGCTTTTGTTTCCCCCTACGTGCTGGAGGCTAAGACTGCCCCAGACCTGCAGGCACTCACCCATTTCCCCATGTAGACCCTCAGCCTGGCATAGCCCAGAATGATGCTGCCGCCATCCTGTTCAAAATTCCAAGTGGTCTTCCCACTTGCTTTTACTTCTGATTAAAAACATAGGCAAAAATCAAACCTCAAAGCAGAAGTTCCAGCTTTGTCAAAAGCACCCCACCTCTCGAGGGTGCTTTTCGGCACCCCCTGTCACCTCCGGGCAGGTCCCCTGTGGTGGCTGGCGCTGGAAGCCGAGGTCAGTACGTGCCAGCCTGGAGGAGCGGAACCCGCCCAGCCTCCCTTGCGGGCTCAGCAGGCAGCCCGAGAGGCAGTTTCCGCAGCAGGTCTCGCTGGAAGGGGTACGTTGGTTGGCAGCCAACACTGGAACTGCTGTCTGTTATTTGTGGTTCGTTATTTCAGTGAGGAAGTGCTGTCCGCTCCTGTGGCCAGCCGTGTATATCAGTTGCCTGTTTTCAGGGAAAGTAGGGTCCAGCCTGTCCTGTTTTTCGTGTAAGGCCCTGAGTCACGTGGTCCCCGGAACCTCTTTCATGCTGTCCGTCAGTATGGGGGCATCTGGTGGGGAGAAGCCACTCTTCAGAGAGGACTCCTCAAGTGCGGCCTCTGAGAGGAGGGCCTTGCTGCTGTGGTCCGTCCTCCAGGGGAGCCCAGGATGGGCCTCCTGACCCGCTGGGGGCAGATGTTGAGCATCCTCATAAGATTTGTGGCAAAATAATGGGGGGAGGGACCTGGAAGGTGATTTGTGTGAGGGAACAAAAGCTATTTTCATTACTACTTAAAAACAGTCACTCCATCCCCTGAATTTGATCTCTTAACTCTCAGCGAGAGACCTGACGGAAGAATCACGTCTGCGCAAGATGCTCTTGTGAACTGTGGAAATCACAGGCGATACTGGCCGCCTGCATTGCAGTAAAGGGGGACTGAGTTGAGGTCTCCCCCTCGTCCTGCCCGCAGACACGGCTGGGTGGAGACACCCTGTTCTCTTACCGCTTTAAGCTCCAATAAGCTGCGAATTAATGAGTGTCCTTTCCTCATTCCTGCAGAGGCTCTGTTGGACTCACACCATACACAGACCTCTCCTCGACTCCCCCGAACACATGGAAATAACAGGAGAGCCACCCCTTCTTTTCTCTCCATTCACACCTCTCCGCAGAACCTGCTCTGTCTTCAGATCACTTGCGTGTGAGTGCGGGAGACGTCATAATCGCAGATTTTTATTCTTTTCCTCATCGCCAAACCCTGGCACCTTCAGTTGACTATCTGTTCTATTTCCCCGATACAGTGGCTTCACCACCGCTGCGGTTCATCCAAGGATTCTGTCCTGGAACAGGGAGACTGTATATAGTGTGGGAAGAGCTGATGGCAGCTGCAGCCTCGCCCCTCTGGGAGTACTGCTAGCGTCTCTGTGTGTCTTCGTCGTGTGATGGGGATGCCCACACCCTCCCACACACGATGACTCTGCGGGGTGATGGCAGTCGCGATGGATTCGTGCCTTGGGAAGGCCCCTGTCAGGAAGCCGCCTGCCTTTCGTGGATGGTCAGATTCGATGTAGACTGCAGGACTGAGGCATCAGCGTCCCCCCCCCCTGTGCTTGCTGACCCTTGGATGATCTCATTCTGGGTTCTCTGTTAGCGGTAGAAGCGATGCCTGCCATCCAAATAGACATCTACCTTTTATCTTCTGATTCCCAGTTCTTCTGATTGGTGTATAAATGGGGACGTCTCACCGACTACTTTCTCTGTTTCTCCCTCTTCTCATGGCCCTTCCCATGAGAGTCAGTTCTCACCTGCATGTTTTGATTGGTGAGGTCTGGCTCCTACCTAAAGAACTTTGTGGCAGAATTTATTTGATCCTGGGGCTCTGCCAACTTGAATTACATCAAGCGTCTAATTACACAGACAGGTAGCCTCTTCAAATATTTGCCCACTTCACATTCCTTGTGGAGTGCCTGCTGCTGAGCTGGGTGGTGACCTTCAGCATATAGATCCAGACGGTTCGCTCGGGGGCTTGGCTGTGGGTTACCCTCCCGGTCACCCCATGCCAGCTGCTGTCCTTGCTGAGCCTGCCTTAGTTCTCCCTTGGCCATTTCAATCTTTGTCTTTGTCTCAAATACAACTTTCCCTCAAGTGATTTCTACTTCTGATATGATGTCTGAGGCTGATATGCACAAGTGCTTCCTTTCACGGCTCTTTTGCGACTTGCTAAGCCCTCCTGTTCCGTGGCAGTGACTGAAAATTCCATCTCTTTGTGAAATTTTAAAAGTAAAAGTAAGTTCCATTGTATATCCATGATCATATGGGAAATTGTCTGAAAAAAACAGAATAAAAGTTTTTCTCTACTCCATCCTGACACTCTTTTTCACGTAAGACGTTGTTAGCTGACCTGAAGGTGTCCGTCATTGAACCCTGCTTCTTTTACCCTTTTCCCTAAGACCCGATTTCCCCTTGTGCCTCAGAAGCTGCAGCTCGGTTGGTGCAGTTTGCAGAATCCCACTTTATTTGAGTGTTAATACTCTTGTGTTTGAGGCTTCCCTGATGGCTCAGTGGTAAAGAACCCCCCTGACGATGCAGGAGATGCGGGTATGATCCCTGGGTCGGAAAGATCCCCTGGAGAAGAAAACAGTGACCCACTCCTGTATTCTTGCCTGGGAAATCCCACGGACAGAGGAGCGTGGTGAGCTATGGGCCATGGGGTTGGGTCACAATGAGTCGACCATGACTTAGCAACTTCACAACAACCCAACTCTCGTGTTTATTACTGTTTGCTCGGGTGCCCGTTTCCTGATCCGTGTCCTTGGCCAGGGTAGCTGGGTTTTAGCTGCCTCCTCCCGTCCCTGTAGCGTCCCCTTGCTGGCTGAGATCTCTAGGTCTGCTGCAGGTTTGGGGCAAAGGCAGGGCTCTAGATGGGAGGAACCAGAGCTGCAATCCCCATCTGAAGGGGGTCTGTTCCAGCCTCAGGCTCAGCCCAGGGCAGTGCAGCTGCAGGCTGGTTCTTGCTCGTCACTCCCACATGGGCAGGAGCGCCCATCTTAGCCCAGGAGCTCCCCCTGCCTCCTGTCCATCTAGTAAATGCAGCTCTCCACTCCTGCTCCTGGGAGTCTGTCTTCCCTCCTCGGCCTCTCTCACCCCCACATCTGATCCATCAGCAAGTCCTTCCCTGCTGTGGGCGCTCCCTTCATAAGGTACCTTGAATATTTCCTCTGTCCCCAGGCTGCTGCCCCCATCAAGCCCTGACTACGCAGAATGTGGTCCCAGGGCCAGCAGCATCAGCATCAGGGAGATTGTTAGAAATGCAGACTGTCTGGGCCCCCTCAGACCTGCCGAATCAGACTCCACATTGCACCGTCGTCCCCTCCTTGGGCTGCTCGTGAGTGTCGTGGAGCCCAGGGAGCTCCGCCCTCAGCTGTCAGCTTCCCTTCCTGGTCACAGACCTGGCTCTTCACCAGGCTGAGTACTTTGTCTTCTGTGGCCCTAAATTCAAGTTTTCTGACAGAGTGATCTTTTCAAAATGTGAATCAGAGCCCGGCATCCCTGGGGGACCAGACTCCGGACGCCGAGCTGGGTGGGCTGGGGTGCCGGTGCTGGGGCAGCCTTGATTTCCAGTTGCTGTGGATGCCTTGCCCAGGGAGCCTCAAGCCCTGAAGACAGAGCCCCTCCCTGAATGAGCAGTGCACAGGGGGACTCCTGAGAAGCCCATTTTAGGGGTCATCCCAGGCCAGGTCACAGTGGGTGGAGAAGGACGCAGCCAGTAGTGCAGTAAGCAGCTGAAAGGGAGCCAGACTGGCTGCACTTGACCCTTAATAGTGTGTGGCCTGGGGCAAAGCCCTTCTCCTTTCGGAAATTCTGTTGTTTCATCTGTAAAGTGGGAAAATAATAGAACCTACCCTGTGGGGCTGATGTGCGGGTTATGTATAATTATGCAAATGAAGCAGCTGTCGGGGTGCCTGGCTCTGGTTGAGTCTAATCTTAGCTCCTGTCATAGGAGTGACATAGCTCCTTAACTCTAATCTGAGCTCCTATAAGTCAGCCATAACTCTTTTTGCTTCTGGAAGCTTCTGTGCAGCAGGCAGGTTCCGATGCAGCTGTCCAGGCCCCGTGCTCAGCAGTACGAGTCCCAGCGTGGATGAAATGCCTCCTGCTATGTAGGAGAGTCTGTTGCCTGGTCCAGGTAGATGGTTGCATCGTGTTCACGGCTAGAGACAGTGTGACCCTCTCTGTCCCACGTGCCGTGGTTGTGACATTCAGGGTCACCCCCCCTGGAGAGTGGAGAAGGGAATGGCAACCCACTCCAGTGTTCTTGCCTGGAGAATCCCATGGATAGAGGAGCCTGGCAGGCTGCAGTCCATGGGGTTGCAAAGAGTCAGACACGATTGAGCGATGAACACTCACACATCCCTGGAAAGGCCCTGGAGGAGGCTGATACGGAAAATCTGGTGCCAAGCAGCATCATGGGACCTCCTGCCCAAAGTAGCAGGGAGTTGGGTGGGGGGCTCTGAGCCAGAAGGGGCGCCTGACTTCAGCACAGGGCAGGAGAGACCCCAGGTGGGCGATCTCCCTACTCAGAGAAGTACAGGAAGGAAAGGAGTTGTGGCCAGATGAGCAGGAGGCAGTGTCCACGTGGGGTTCCCACCCAGGGTCTGGGGCTGCTCATGTCAGCGCACATGGTGGCCATCAACCTTGGAGTTGCACTGGCCTCAGAGTAAGACCCTCACAGTCCCTGACTCTTCTTAGACCTACTTTGTTACCAACGAACTACCTGGGTGAGTTTGAAGAGTGATTGAAGTGGTTTATGTTTTGTTGTCATTAACCGTCTTTAAACAGGATACTCTGACAAACCTAGACATCATATTAGACCTGCGGAGGCATCACTTGCCGGCAGAGATTCATCTTGTCAAAGCTATGGTTTCTCCAGAAGTCATGTACAGATATGAGAGTTGGACCATAAAGAAGACCAAGTGCCAAACAGTTGATGGCTTTCTAATTGTGGTGCTAGAGGAGACATTTGAGAGTCCCTTGGATTGCAAGATGAAATCAGTTAATCCTAAAGGAAATCAACCCTTCATATTTATTGGAAGGACTGATGTTGAAGCGGAAGCTCCAATACTTTGGCTGCCTGATGCCAAGAGCCAACTTACTGGAAAAGACCCTGATGCTGAGAAAGATTGAAGACAGGAGGAGAAGGGGGCAACACAGGATGAGATGGTTGGATGGCATCACCCATACAATGGACATGAGTTTGAGCAAACTCCGGGAGATAGCGAAGGACAGGGAAGCCTGGTGTCCTGTAGTCCATGGGGTCTCAGAGTCAGACACGACTTAGCGACTGAACAACAACAAACAGAACTCGGATGTGCTTCGTCGCTGGGAGTTTAGTCTGTCTCCCTTGGGCAGGGGTGGCGGCTCTGAAGGTCCTGGGGGGAACAGGGTGTGCACTTCCAGCTCCATGTTCTTGTCCCCAGGGTCTCCTGGAGGCTGCCCATCACCTGTGTAGAAGGACACGGAGAAAAACTTCTAGAGGAAATAGATTGTTGGCTCTCACGGAGCAGAGTCTCCATCGCTGAGGCGAGAAGCCAGTGCCACCTCCCCGGCGCAGCATGGAGAGGGGCCCTGGGGATGGCAGAGGGAGGGGAGGAGTCCATCGGGCCCAGGTCTCCATGGAGCGCCCACCCATCAGGTCTGGGGACTGGTGAACATCAGGTGGGCAGAGGTCTTTTGTCCTGAGCCACACGCAGAGGGAAATGCCCCCCAAATGCAGTGGAGGGGGCTTCAGTGAGCACAGTATTAGAACCCCTGACTGACCCAAGAGTGGTCCACCTTTGGACGGGCTTCCAGGCAGGGAGAGGGAGGCTTCCAGGAGAAGCACATTCCCCCCGCCACTCCCCTCCACCAGGGGCCGGGTGCCTGCCAGCGATGCAGAGCCCAGGCATGCGTGGCATTGAGTAGAAATTAACGTATGTGTGCTGACAGGTCGCCAAAGGGCAGGATCCTGCACAGCAAACTTGTCTAAATATCAGAAGATACTCAGAGGCGGTTAGAAGCCACTGCCTGCCCCCTCCTTCCCTGTCGCTGGGAAGATGCTCTGTTTGGGTTCCATTTAAAAACATCTCCTGCGGCAAACATTAGGCTCATTCACATCAGGCCTGCTGGAAGCTCCGTGCTGCATGCACATTGTCCGGAGGAGGGTGTGCTAATCAAGACCCAGGGGGTGGGGCGGGGGGGTGTGCAGGGAGAGGTGACAGTGGTGGGGACGCTGCCCCGGAGGGGCCGACCTGCCAGCAATCGTGAGCACTTCATGCCGCTTCACTCTCCCTGTGCTAGGCACTGGGTCCCCGCTGTTTCTTAATTCTCGAGTGAGGCCATGCCACCCTTCCCGCTGTACCACTGTTCACAGCAGGATTCTGTTTTCCTGAGCCACCTGGTTTCCTGAGATCACACCAGTCTGCACTCAGATGCCTGAGAAACACAATGGGTCCTGGCCACGCACTCCCTTTTTGCTGCCCGGGCCTCTGCCTCTAACCCGGCTGCCTGCCCAGTCTGTCTGGCCAACGTGCAAGCCTTCCCACGCTCATCCTGTGACGAGCTCGAGGTCTCTCTTCCCGTTTCCGGGCAAAGAGACCCACCCGTTCCCCTCAGGCCAGTCCCCACCTGGCCCCTGACCAAGGCCACTCTGTGCAGGGGGCTCCCCAGTGCCCTGGTGTCTCAGCGCCAGGGGGCCCAGTGTCGCCAGATGGAGCCCTCAGCGTCTCCGAGAGCAAGTATGCATTAGCGGGGACTGTTTTTATCGGGCGGTCAGTCTTTATAGCCCGGACTTTGCACTGTTACGGGGTGTGTGTTTTCAGAAAACAAGAAAGTTTCTGCTGTCTCATTGCAGCCAAGAGCAAAATACGGTGGAGGGGAGGGACGTCTCATGAATGCAGGCATGTGTCACAGGCCTCCTCCCTTCCCGGGGTGATTCGTGCTCTTTTTTTAAAGGCTTTAAATTTTTTTTGATCTCTGGAATGGTTTCTCCCTGTCTGTGAATATCTTTTGCTATCTTTTGATATTTCCACAAATTTCTTGCACATAGTATTCACCTCCTCTTTTTTTTTTTGGTCCCCTAGATGTGTATATATTTTTAGAGTTGGGAATTTATGATGCTTTTTTATAAACCACATTTGTTCATACCTTTTCTTTCCTCTGTAAATTCAGGATCATATTTACCATTTCCCTTTGGTTCTGATTCAGGCAGCGCCACACCTAACGTAGGGTTGTTACAGTAAACATGCTTGCTTATTAACCTTGGAAAATGGGTCTGCAGTCTCCTATTGAGAATGCTGGAGAAAGCTCTTGCTTGGCTATAATTTAAGCAGTGAGTGAAACCCTAATTGCTGCAAAAAATAAGACAGCTTCCCTAGAGCTTCAACACACCCAGGGGAGCATTTCACCTAAAGGAACTGACCTCAAGGTTCTTTTTCATTGTTTTCTGGTTTGTAGTGTTTGGATTTTTGTCTGCAGCCCTCTAATTCTCACTGTACCCTAGAGTCTGAGAATTTCTGCAGTGCAAGGGACCTGAGAGGATGTTTGCATTCTTTCGATTCCTGGAAACCCTCCAGTGTTCAAGACCGGGGTCATCTCCTGCAGGAAACCACTGCTGACCACCACCTGCTCCCCACCCTCCCAGCTCCACCCCACCCTAGGGGTCCAGGAGAAGTGTCCTCTCCAACCCCTCCACTGAACTGGCAACCATTTTGTGTCTAGAAAGTGGGGGACCCACGGTTCTGTCTCCAGCCTTTAGCAGAGTGTCTGACAATTAACTCTCAGTGAGAGTGTTTGAAATACAGGGGGCTGCGTGTATGACAGATAAGAGCCAGACACTTGTCCAATGGCTTATTCAGTAAATGGTTCAGTATTCAGAGGTGTCCAGGCAGAGCTCACTGCTCTGTCTGTCTTGCAGAGCAGGTGCTAATGGAACTCGTCCCTGTTGCAGCCAAGGCCGCACCTTTGCTGCCCTGCAGCCCATTGCAGGCACCCGCCCTTCAGATCTGCTCCTGATTTTAAAACTTGTTTTCATCCCTCTTCTGGTTTCTCAGTCTCCCTGGGCCCAGGTAACCTTTGTCTGCCCACCCACTGGCCACCATCATCAGGCGATGCTCCGAGGGGCCTGAGTGCATGTGGGGATCCTGGCGAGCAGCGTTTTATGCTGCAAGGTCCCTTCAGAACCAGACCTCGTCTTCCTGAGGAAATCAGCCTCTACCCGGTAGCTGCATCCGCCTCCTGCAGGGTCCGCTGCATTCACTCTGCACGGTGACTCCCATTCTTGCTGCTTCAGGCCAGACCCTTCCTCATGCCAGGCCACATAGTAGGTGCTGGAATCAAGTAGCCAAAACACGGCCCGGGTCCCTGCCTTCTCGAAGCTCCTGATGAAGAATAGATAGATGAGCAGGTGACGTGGTCTCCAGGGGCGACAGTGCACTGAAGGAACAAGGGCAGGAGAGGCGGGCGTGTGTCTGAGGCCGCTGCTTCTGCTGGGGGTGGGAGTTGTCTGGGAAGCCCTGTTGGACACGGTGACACTGAGGCAGGAGCTTGAGTGAGAGAGGGGCTCCAAGCAGGGCAGTCACGTTTCGGGGAGGGCCCAGGCGGCTGGCAGGGTACTGGGCGCAGGGCAGCGGCTCCAGGCACACAGGCTCCGGCTGGGCAGGGACACCCGTGGGGACACGCAGTACGGCATGTAGGGTTGCGTGCTGCCCTCTTTTCATTTATTTGCTCAAAAGCCCTTTTGTCACTTATGGCCGAGTTTGTATGGCAGGTGGGGGTGCTAAGCATCTGGGTCTTAGAGACGGGACCCCCTCCATATCTTTCAGAGGCAGGGCAGAGGTGTGGACTGGGGCACAGGCCAACCCCATTCATTTCCCAGATGCCCCTTAGCTGCTGTATCTCTGTGGGGAGGGTGGGGTCTTGGCGGAAAACTCCAGGAGAGAAGAGCCCTGCGGAGCGCTGGGCTCTGTTCGTGATCTGCTGTAGACAGCTCTAGTGGTGAAGACCCCGCCTGCCAGTGCAGGAGACATAAGAGACCCTGGTTCGATCCCTGGGTCAGGAAGATCCCCTGGAGGAGGGCATGGCAAGCCACTCCAGTATTCTTGCCTGGAGTGGGCTACAGTCTATAGGGTTGCAAAGAGTCGGACACAACTGAAGCGACTTAGCATACCACACACACAGGGAAGAAAACTAGATTCTGGAACACTCAAGGTGGGCAGAGCTGCAGAACTCAGAGCCTGATTTAGTGAATAATTTGCACACTCCTGTGGGTTAAGGTTTTCCATTAAGCTCTCTGTGCTGCTAATAATTTAGCTGGAAGATGTGTTAGATACAGCACTTGGGGAAAATGGAGTACCTATCTCGGGGGATAATGACACCGTGAAGGCAGATTATTTCTACCGTGGAGAACAATTGTAAGCCTGTGCTAATAGATTAAACTGCTAGAGCGATCATTCTGAACAAAGAAAATGGTCGAGAGCTATACAGTCAGCCCTAAACTGATTAGGACAGGTAGAGAGTCATAATTTAACCCTACTGATCAATGACACATCATTTCTTTAGTCGCTGCCACACAGCACCAGCCAGGGAAGGTCCCCGGACTTGAGGTCACCTGGATTAACATCCAGATCTGAGCTACCTTCCAGCCCACTGACCTTACATGAGTCACTGGGCACTAGAGGTTTCCCTGAGATGCCCAGGCCACAAGACGCCATGTGCAAGTGATGGGTCTGGGGTGAGGAGAGTGTCCACTGGGTGCCACGGGGGCAGAGAAGGAAGTCTGTGGTTGGCAGAAACATAAAACATAGAAGCAGAGTGTGAGTCCTGGCAGAGGTGGTGTGCCCGAGGGTGGGGGAGGGGCTCAGCACCCCCTCTGTGATGTAGCCCTCCATGCCCCCCAATTCCCGTTTCCACAGCCTCACGCGAAGCTGGGCATTTGCACACTCAAGCTCATGAGAACGTGAACTCGGGCCAGTACCAGCCGGCGACCGAACCCTGGGCATCATAGTTACTCTTTGAATGCCCCTCCCGTGACACGTGTGCCGGCCAGGAGGGTCACCCTTCACAGGATTTCCATGGCTGCACATTCACTTTCGTGTCCATCACTCTTCCTGGTGAAGTAAGCCCAGAGGATTACATTTGGAAATTTCATTTTGCTCTCAGAATTGGCAGTGCGTGAACCGAACTGGTGATCCTATCTGGAAGGTGGGGACCCTGCCCAGTGAGTTTGGTGACTGGCGGGGCGGTGAGCACATACCTGCTCTTCGCTGCCTCCCCTCTGCCCGCCATGCCTTCTCCCACCATCTGCAGACACCACCGCCTTCCATGAAGTGGCCCCAGCCCTCATGGGACAGAGTTATTTTCCCTTGTTTCAAGCCCGGAGGCCTCATCTTGGTCTCTGCCCTTCTTCCTGCCCCTGGGTCATCCTGGGCCGGCTCCCGGGACCCCGCCCTGCCATCCTGGGAACAGGCACTGCAGGCTCTGTTCATCCGAAGCCTGGGCCCGGAGGGACCTCCTTGTCTGCGCAGTGGGGTCAGCCCCAATCAGCATTCAGGTGTTAGAGTTGTTCAGAAGGACAGTGAAGTCCGCTGTTGGTGACTTCGTCCTTGTTCCGGGCTTCACCTCTGATGGCAGTCGCTGTATATGAATCATGTTGTCACACCAGGAGTGCGTCTCAAAGCTCGTGTATTGGTGGATCTCGCCCATTTTATCATGATTGTTGGCATCTGTTTACCTGAACTCGATGGGCTTGATTTGCCCGCTTGAGGTCCTGGGACCCCAGCGTAAATCCTGCGTGCCCCCCAACTCCTTACTTTGATGTGGAATTGACCGGCAGTTCAGAGAAAAGCATTTGTCCAGTATTCCCTCCTCCCTTTCCCACCCGTCTGTCAGGTTCCCTCTTTCAAAGTGAAGTAAATCAATATTTACTTCTAAAGTCTTGGTTCACAGTACATTTTCCCATTTCATGAAATTGAAACAAACAGTAAAAGAAGGGGGGATGAAAGGCCTCCATCTACTGTAGAAAGACAGCTCAGGCCAAATGTGCTAATACTTCCCACTCAGGGTATCTCTCTAGCTTCTGGAAAGTTCTGTGCAAGTTGGAGGTTCCTTCCAATCAGTAACTGTGTGACGCCCACCCCAGACGGGCCTCCTCCATTTTTGTCTCTGAATTAAACCTGACCACGCTCCCCCCAACACAGCCCTTCCTGCTAGCAGGGAATGGCTCAGGCCCAGGGCCGAGGGAGGCCCCTGGAAGCCTGAACGTGGGTCCCAGAGATGGTGTGGGTCGTGTTTACAGGGGGTGGGCAGGGAGGAAAGTGTAAGCCAGGCTTCAGCCAGTGGGGAGTCCGAAAGTATTTCATGAGTGGAAGCTCTCAGAGGCCACCTGAGCAAGCCCACTGCTCCGGATCTCTCCTGGGGGTCCTGGGAGTCCTTGCTCCTTCTGTCCCCGCTCTGCCTGAAGCCCACCCCCATGCCTCCCCTGGAGGCTGCCCTGGCACTCTGTCAGAGCACCGCCCTATCCTGTGTCTGCCCCCCTACACTGGCTTTCCCCCATGTGCTCCCCGAGCATCCATCACTCACTGGCACCCAGTGGAGCACCCTTCCACAGACACTGGCTGCTTGCCCTGGGCCCACACCTGCCCCGCCCGCCTGTATCTGGGGAGAGCTGTGCCATGGTAGTGACAGCCTGGCCCTCAGAGAGCTCAGTCCACTGGGACTCTGATGAAACGAGGACGGTCTTGTTGAATGAATGAATGAGTGAGTAACTGACATGCCTCAGTACCGTAGGGAAACATTGTTAGTACCTGAATGAGGGCCTGGAAGGCATGGCAATATTAAGCACCCGCTCTGCTTACAAAAGCGTCTTCAGTTCTCCGAGC
>NW_011494608.1:1735680-1741568 GCF_000754665.1 Bison bison bison | reverse complement strand
TAAAAAGGCTTCTTCAGTCCGCGGAGCCGTTCTCTGAAGTGGGCATTCTAATCTCTGTTTCACAGATGAGACAGCGAGGGTCATGGGGAAAAGTGGCCTTTCCAGGCTCACAGCCCGCAGCGAGGGAGGTGCTGTGTACGCCCCACCAAGTGCAGGACAGAGAGGCTCTTCCTGCCTCGCCTTCACAGCCCCAGGGCAAGGCCAGCCACCCTGACGTCTGCTCTGTGTCCGAGGCGGTCATTCCCCAGCTCGGCAAGTCCGGGCCCGTCACTTTCCTCCTCGGCTGGTTTTCTGTCAGTCACTTTTGCAACTCTTAGGGTCTCAACACTTTCTAATTTTTGCCTATGTTATCTGTATTATTTCTCTTCTCAAGATCAATAGCAGTTGTAAAACAGACCAGAACAGAGTCAGGGCATTAGCACCAGCTGGAGTTTGGCCTTGTCTGGAATCGGCCTGCTCCGTAGCCAGTCGATGGGATTCCTCTGGTCCCGGCTGGACTGGAATTGGGGCCCGCCTTGTGACCTCTCTCTCTCCCTCCCGCAGGTCACAGACGAGGAGCCCAGCTCCAACCACACGGTCATGATCCAGGAGACCCTCCAGCAGGCCTCCGTCGAGCTGGCCGAGCAGCATCACCTGGTGGTGTCGTCCGACGACGTGGAGGGCATCGAGACGGTCACCGTCTACACTCAGGGCGGGGAGGCCTCAGAGTTCATCGTCTACGTGCAGGAGGCCGTGCAGCCAGTGGAGGAGCAGGCCTCGGGGCCGCCCGCCCCCGAGCTCTAGGGACTCGGGCTGTGCCACAGAGCCATGAGGCAGGGCTGCACCCGGGAAGGCCCCAGACCGGTGCTCCGCATGCGCTCGTGTCTGCCCTCCCGGCTCCAGTGGCCACGCGGGGCCCTCCTGGTCCTCCTCTGGGTGGGTAAGGCCATCGGTTGGCATCACCAGCAATACGGGAGCCCCCCTCTCCCCTCCCCGCAGCACAGACACACACACACCCTCCCCCACTTCACCCGCTTCCAGGAGGACTTTCGCATCAACTTCCCCAAACAGGGCCCTCCCTGGGCAGCCCCTTTGCGTCAAGATTCAAACAGAGACCACCCCTCCCCACCCCAGTCCTCATCAGCACCTTCTCTGAATCATGGCCCCAACGCCTGTCCCCCGACCCCGTGTAGGTTCCCCGTCTTTATCTGGGACTGCCCTGCAGCCCGGTGACCAAAAGACAGCCGCCAGAGGAGGTGACCTTAGCGTTTCTGAATCACTTAGCAGAGAAAAGAGGGGAGGGATGGGCCTGCAGAGTCCCACCCTCCTGGAGCCTCCGAAGCACTTACTATCATGTGACGTGAGCGTGATTTGATGACCCAGTCCCATCCCAGGTGGAGGGGTCTCAGCTTCCTCTCTTAGAATTCTTTTGCTTTTCCAATAAATGCACTTTTTCCTATTTGCCACCTGCTCTAAGGAGGTGGGGTGGATAGAATCAAAGCATTCCTCTTCCAGAGTCCTTCTCCTCCTTTAGGTTGGCGGATTTATGTCCGCCCCCCACCACCTCCCACCCCCTCTGAGACCCCAGGCCCCAGAACTCGATGGTGACGTCGTTCTCCTCCTAAAGCGTGCGCCTTGTTTCGGGGTCACTCTGAGAGGCCAGTAGTCTTCCCTTCCTCTTCCTGGCACCTCACTTTGGTTTGCTGCAGCCTAGAGGAGGCAGCAGCCGCTCCCCGCTTCAGGAGGGGCAGTAAACCCACCGTCAGGCCTTCCCGACGCTCCTAAGTCTGACCTTTTCATCCAGGGGCTCTTGGTAAAGCCCACACCTTCTGCGCCTCTGCTGTGTGACAGCTTTGTGGGGGTGTCAAGGCAAGTACCGCCACCCCCCATCCAGCCCTGGGGTCTCCTGATGGCGTCACTCACTGTCCAGCTCACTGAGGTCAAGATTTTTTTTTTTTTTTTTTTATCAAATGAAGTTTTATTTAATTTATAGTGATTCTAACCAATTATTTGAATAAACCATCCTTTTGAGGTGTAAATTGCCAAACTGTTCTTCATGGCTTTAGACTTTCACATTTCTAAACAATGAAATAATGGAAATAATGACATAGGAGGACTCACAAAACTGTTCACACGAAACAAAGTCCTTGACGCTATTTGGGTACTAAAAACAGCCAAAGGTTTCCATTCAGTAACAAAGAAAAAAGCTTGAGAATCGTTTTTAATCCTACAACGGCTGGTTCTCTTTTGTGGCCAAGGAGGACATTATTGACCCATTTTCAGTGAAGAATGGGCCCTCCCCGGGGGATCAGTGGTAAAGAATCCACCTACAAATGCAGAAGATGAAGGTTTGATCCCTGGATCGGGAAGATCCCTGGAAGAAGGAAATGGCAACCACTCCAGTATTCTTGCCTGGAAAATCCCGCAGTCCGTGGGGTCGAGAGTTGGACAGGACTTAGCGGCTAAACACCACCACCACTAAAGAATGAGCTTTGAGTCATTCTCTAGTAAGGATGGTGAGCTTTTACCAATCTTGGTAGAAGTGAATGGTACAACCAAATGATGGATTTTTTCCCCTCAATATTTAGAAGCCTGTGTGTTTGTTTGTTTCTTGCTGTATGATTGACCTACAACACTATGTTAATTCTAGGTACATGGCATAGTCATTGGATGTTTTTATACATTACAAAACGATCACCACAGTTAGTCTAGTATGCTAGACGCGTCATACACGTGACGATAAGACTCAGAGGCAGTGAGATTCACCGAGAGAATACATGAGGTGCTTGGCACAGTGTCGAGCAGAGAAATGCCCAGGAAGGAGGCTGTGACCTCCCAGTGTGGCCGTGGATGCACAGCGGCATTAGTTGCTCTGAGTTTTGAGGGTTTTTTTAAATTTCCTGTTATCTTAGATTGTTGACCCCAAGGAATTCTCCAGGCCAGAATACTGGAGTGGGTAGCCTTTCCGTTCTCCAGGGGATCTTCTCAACCCAGGGATCGAAGCCAGGTCTCTTGCATTGCAGGCAGATTCTTTACCAGCTGAACCACCAGAGAAGCCTGAGTTTTGAGTTGTCTGAGGAGATGGTGACTTATTTTATAACTATATCTACAGGGCCAATTTAGCAAATTAGTTTTTCTTGTAGTAAGTATTTAAAATACCTTATCTGTTGTCACTGATGATGTTCCCTGTATCCTTTGGTTCCATCCTTCAAGGCTGAAAAGACTGTTTGATGCCAACTCCATCACCCCGCCTCACCCCTTTTAAAATTTCAGAATGAACTGTCCATCTCACCCGTAGATGAAGTCCAGGTCCATGCCCATCTCCCCCCAGTGGCAACAGTTTTAGGTCGTAGCAGAAGGTCTTTGGGAATCAATTAAGTGGAGTATTACTTTGGAAGAGGAAAAATAACAAAAAACAAAAGCAGAAACGTGTTCTGAAGGGAGGACTTAATTTACCATACATCACAAAATTTTCTAAGTAAATTATTTTCCAGTCAACTTGGCCCTTCTCTTAGCCGTGACGGGGACATGTTTGGGTTTGATTTTAAAAATTCTGATCTATCACTACTGTCACTATTCCTGCTGCAATTTAAGGCTTTGGTGGTTTGTGGTGGATAACAGTTGTTACACTTCCTGCAGGCTAAGAAGGCAGTGACGGCTCGGTGTACTAAACTGTCACGAAACAGACGAAGGAAGGCAGGTCAGTGTTGACAGAAGGCAAGTCAGGTTGGAGTCATCTGCGGCGTTTTCGCACCGCCCCTCTCCTTGGTCCTTCCACGTTGCACCTCTTTTAGGGCCACCCATCCCAGAACCAGGCCAGTGGGTGATGGGAGCCGCCCCGCCCTCGGGGGGGCCCTTGGGTGACAGTCCAGGAGAAACTGACGAGGGAACCAGCAGTGGCAGAACCGCCTGTGGTGAGTTCTTAGGTCACATACATCCCTCCCAGCTACCTGAAGGAAATGAGCCTCGAAAGAAGCTTCTGGAGGGCGGGATGCTCACTGTGCCTCTTTGGTCACAACAGATTGACTGTAATCATCAGTAGATTCGGCCCAGGATGCGGGGTCTCTGCAAACCTATCACTTGGCAGCCTGTGAAGTGTGGATACACCTTTAAACCTTGGCTATGTCTGAGGTCAGACTCCTGGGTTGAAGCTGGGGGTTCACCACTTACAAGCTGGTCCATCACACATTCTCTCTGAGCCTTAGTTTTTCTATCTCTAAAATGGAGATCACAAGAGCACCTTCCTCACTAAGTCATTGTGAGGCTTAGAAAAGGTGATGCCTGTTCATCTCCTAATGCAGCACAAGCTTCCAAGCTGGGTTAAGTATTACCATCCCCACAATTATTGGAGCTTCCCTTGTGGCTCAGCTGGTAAAGAATCCGCCTACAATGTGGGAGACCTGGGTTTGATCCCTGGGTTGGGAAGATCCCCCGGAGAAGGGAAAGGCTACCCACTCCAATATTCTGGCCTTGAGAATTCCATGGACCATACAGTCCATGGGGTCACAAAGAGCTGGACACGACTGAACAGCTTTCACTTTCCACGATTATTGTCATCGTCTTCTCTCATAACCATGTTGAATGTGTGAATGAATGATTGAGTGGCTGGAGGGTGGGTTACCACCAGAGGAGCCCCAGAGCCTGGGAGAGGCCACAGCTGACTCCCTGGTTTATGATAATCAGAAAGGACAGAGCAGGGCTTCCCTGGTGGCTCAGTGCTAAAAGAATCAGCCTGCCAATGCAGGAGATACAGGCTTGATTCCTGGGTCAGAAAAATCCCTGGAGAAGGAAATGGCAATCCATTCCAGTACTCTTGCCTGGAAAACCCCATGGGCAAAGAAGCCTGGTGGGCTACAGTCCATGGGGTCATAAAGAGACAAGACTGAGCACGCACACACACGCACACACACACACACACACACACACACACGAGCTTTATGGGTACTAAGCTAAGAGCCTTGATCCAATTTAGCTGCCTTGGTTTTCAGAATAAAATACACAAGACACTGAAGTCAGGTCTGGCCAGCATCACACAGTCAGGCGTCTGCATACCCAAAGTTTAGTGGGGCAGGAGGTCAGAAGATGCTCAACAAATACTTCTTGACTGTTACTTTTCTCCCCAGTAATCGTATGAGGGGAAAGAGGCCAGGAGGACGTTGCCCTGGCTGCTGGTGGCCCGTGGGGATTTGAACACAGGCACGACCAGCTCCAAAGCCCTTTGTATCCAGCCCTCCTCCACCCTCGTGTAGTCTGCGTGCATGTCACTTGGGCCAAAGCCTGTGGAATCTCTTTGTAACCTGCAAGCTCCAGTCAGAGGGGAATGAAAACTGAGCCAGAGCAGGTTTTTAACTCAGAGAGGTGGGGCTGTGGGATCAACACCAGCAGGGGGAGCCAGGAGCTTCCAGGATGACAAGCCCCTGAGCCGGGCTGGGTGCCTGGCAGGTACACAGTGGGTTCAGAGGATCAGGACAGCCCCCAGAGAGCAGAAGGGGGTCATGACTTTCTCTGCTGCTGTCTCCAGTTCACCTGGAAGCCTGGGGCAGAGGGAAGAAAAAGACTTGGGACTTGCGGGAACCTGTGTCTGTGCGTGGGCTCTGCTAGCTGGGTGCCGTGGGACACAACCCTTTCTATTTCTGAGCCCCAGTATCTTCATCTGAAAAGCGGGATACTGAAGTTGTGTTGGTCACTCTTCTGTGGCTGGATGTGAGGTTTGGTACCTGCTTAGCGGGGCTTCTCACAGAGAAGGTGATGGCACCCCACTCCAGTACTCTTGCCTGGAAAATCCCATGGACAGAGGAGCCTGGTAGGCTACAGTCCATGGGGTCGCTAAGAGTCAGACACGACTGAGCGACTTCATTTTCACTTTTCACTTTCATGCATTGGAGAAGGAAATGGCAACCCACTCCAGT
>NW_011494608.1:1727816-1735580 GCF_000754665.1 Bison bison bison | reverse complement strand
GCTAAGAGTCAGACACGACTGAGCGACTTCATTTTCACTTTTCACTTTCATGCATTGGAGAAGGAAATGGCAACCCACTCCAGTGTTCTTGCCTGGAGAATCCCAGGGACGGGGGAGCCTGGTGGGCTGCCGTCTATAGGGTCACACAGAGTCGGACACGACTGAAGCGACTTAACAGCAGCAGCAGCAGTAACGGGGCTTCCCAGGTGGTGCTAGTGGTGAAGAGCCATCTGCCAATGCAGGAGATGTAAGAACTCCAGCCTGGATTCAGTGCCTGGGTCGGGAAGATCCTCTGGAGGAGGACACGGCAACCCACTCCATTATCCTTGCCTGGAGAGTCCCATGGATAGAGGAGCCTGGAGGGCTACAGTCCGTGGAGTCACAAAGAGTCGGACATGACTGAAGCAACTTGGCAAGCATGCCCTCACCTGCTCAGTGCCTCACCCGACTCGGAGCGGGTACTGCATCATTCCAGCCTCCGCATCACCTTAGCCCAGCCCGACAGGATGCATGGAGCTCTGCGTAGGGAGCCAGGAGCCCTGGGCCTTTCTCCATCTCTGAGTGGCCTCGGAGGTCTCTTCCACTGTCTGAGCATCCATTCCCTACCACCGGGCACAGGGTTGGGGCTGGAGGACCGCTGAGGACATTGCCCCATGTGGAGGAGCTGGTGCCAGGGGGATGTGGAGCAAGGCTCTGTCCTTGGCTCACAGCTCTGTGGTCTCTGGGGTCCCTCAGCCCCCCTGAGGTTCTGTGAGCTCCTCTGCATGGGGACGTTCTCACCCACCCGTGGGGTCAGCGAGAGAGTTCCCTGTGGCAGCGTTCTAAAAGCCGGCCTCTGGTTTCCTTGGCATGCAGCCTGCACCCCATGTACTGTAGCTATTATTACTCTGATTTCTCAGGGAAGGTATTTTGATTCCTCCAGCCCTTGGAGGCTTCTTGATGAGATCACAGACTCTCACCTGGGGTTTAATATTTTAGGCCTTGTGGGCCACCTAGTCTCTGTGGCAAACTATTCACCTCTGCCCATGACATCCGAAAGCAGCCGTAGATGGTATGGTAACTGTGTACAAATGTGTGTGTTCCAATAAAGCTTTATTGGCAAAAATAGGTGGCGGGGCCAGATGGGGCCCACAGGCTTCTGTTAACTGACCCCTGTCCTAGGTGCCTGGGTCTATGGGGCCAGATTCTTAGGAACTGCAAAGGCATTTGTCTCAGTGTTGATTTCCAGCAACCAAACACTTTTGCACTTGAATTTAACTTTGATGGGCACCATGCCATTTTAAAGAGGAATAAACTGGAGTCGCTGGTTGAAGATTCCAGCCCTTCATGGAGTGGACGGAGGGGAGATGGAGGGGATGGGTTTGTCATGATCTGAGTCTGCCACTCGTTCTTGTGACCCTGAGGATACCCCTCTTCTCCCTGGGCCTCGATTTCCTGCTCTGTTATTGGGTAGAGGGTGGGGGTGGAATGGGGAATGGGATGGGGTGGGAGACGGGGTGTGGAGTTGGGGGGCATCTGAGTCATTGTGTTGGCTGCTTTCTGTTCTGATAGTGAAGCAACTCTAGAGGCTCCTGATTCTTTTACTGCTGCTCCGAGGAAAATGAGACATTCTTGTAAGAGGGAAGATCCTTTAATTAAATTGCTGGGAAATTAGAAGGATTGAGTGATTGAGAACAGAGGGTGATGCTGAGGTCAAGGCACTCTCTGCGGATTAATTAAGACGCTGCTCTGCTTCCCGCTGTCCAAGACAGCAGACCCTGGAGCCTGGACCCCGAGGAGCACTGAGCAGACCCTTCACTGGGGGAACTCTTGCTCTGCCCAGAGGCCACTCCCCCTTGGCACCCCCTTCCCTCCTCCCACTCCCTGCTGCCTTCCTGCTACTAACAGGGATGGGCCCAGGGTGAGCCCATCTTAATTAAGTTGGATGATCTTCCTTGGGCTTACAAAATCAATGAATGCTTTTTGCCTCAGCCAGGGTTTTAGGTTCAGTTTGATCTGGCCGTGCCTCCCAGAGAAGCTGGGAAAATGTCCTCCCTAAATACAGGCTCTCTGTTGTTAATCCCGTGCTACATTGATCTGACCCGGTCCCCCAACTTCTAACTGATCCACCCCACCCCCAGCCCGTATCAGACAGGGATGTGAATTTTGACTCGGACTTCAGATTCCCGTTGAACCAGAAGTGTGTTCTTTGTTGGGCTTCCCTGGTGGCTTAGCAGTAAAGAATTCACCTGCCAGTGCAGGAGACGTGGGTTCAATCCCTGGTCCGGGAAGATCCCCTGGAGGAGAAAATGACAACCCACTCCAGTATGTTGCCTCTAGAATCCCAAAGACAGAGAAGCCTGGTAGGCTACAGTCCACGGAGTCACAAAGAGTCGGTAACAACAAGCGTTGTTTGTGGCCCAGCATTGTCCCCACCCTCTGAGGCCTTTCTCATCCTGCTGGCTTTTCCTGCCTCTGGTCTCCTGATAGCGCCTGGCCCGTGTCACTGCCAGCACCCCATCAGGTCAGCACGGAGAACCTGCGTCTTTTCCTCCCTTGGACGTGCACTTGGCCTCTGCAGCCAAGACACACCGTCAGCTTCCCTGGGTGTGGAGGGAAATAGTCTGCTTAGTGCTTCCCCATGGAGTCGCACACGTGCACTCCAACTTTGTGTGTTTGTTACTTTTGTGCAAGCCCTGGAGACCCACGTTTGCACCACCACACCACACACCCACCTCATATCACATACATCACACAGATACACTCACACACACACACACACACACACACCCTATCTCCGAAGCCCCCACCCACACGACACAGCAAGGGAAGCCCTGCTTCTTCCCCAAGGAACATCTCCTCACATCGGCTGACTTGTTAATTGACTCTGGCCGCAGGCCTGTTTGACATCTTCCCCTGTGCCTAGGCACCAAATGAAGATAGATTCCAGGAAGCTTTGAAAATGTCTGTGGTGCAGAAGCCTCGGATTCACAGGCTTTGAAGATTAGAACGAGCTTTAATTCTCCTGTCCCTACCCTGGCTCTTGAATTATTTTAAAAATATTTCTCTGAAAATGCTCTGCACCCTGTGATTTTAAAGCAGGTCAAGGCCCTCATGAGAGCTGTCACTCACTCAGCTTGGAGTGCTCACCGGAGAACCACCCGCAGTTCCCTGGCCCCACCTCACTGGTCCTGATAACAGCCCTAACACAGTGGCCGAGGTGTTCTTATGACCCCATTTTAAAGAAGAGAAAGAAGAGGCTGAGGATTGGCCCCAGATGAGAGGAGTCCATGGGGCCAAGGATATGAATCCAGGCCTCCCGGTCCCAGACTCCATGTTCGTAAACCTCGTGTAATAATGCCTCCTATAAATGGCAGGGAATTTGGAAAAGTACAGAAAAGGACAGAGAAGAAAATACAAATTCTAGAGAACAAAACTGTTTATCTTTTATGGATTTATTTTCAATGTATCTATGTAAGCATAAACATATATTTTGTTTTATAAAAAAGTTTATAGAATCTATATTATTCCCATAAAATCACTGCTTTTCAAAGACTTAAAACCAAGGGAGGACTCGGGGAAGGAACGGCAGAAGGTGCTTTGTGAGTCAGTGAAAGAGTTGAGCCAGGAGAGGCTCACAGCCTTGTCCCAGGACCAAGGGAGAGGAAGCCATAATTCTCTTAAGGGAGAAGAGAAGTGGCCCAGAGTCGTGGGGCCCAGGTGTGAGCCTCGCTCGCTGCCTGCCAGCTCTTGGGGCCAAGACCCTGCAGGGTTAACCCCACCCATGCTAGTTTGAGATGCCGAGACACCCGTCTGTGAACTGGGGACTCAGCAGAGGCCAGTCATGAAGAATGGCCTAGGGTCCTCAGGGAAGGGCCTGGCCAAGCCATGTGCACAGTAGGCCCTTAGCACGGGAAGGCCCATTTGGTCATCTTGTCCACCTAGCCCTGGGGACAAGCAGAAGCAGCAACACCCAGGGCAGAGCTCGTCTGGTGCCCGGGGCCTCCCGGGAGTGAGCTGTGGGCAGCAGACCGCACCTCCTCCAGGTGTAGTGGACGGCATAGGTTCTGTCGGGAGGAGAGGCGTCTATTTGCCCCACATCCAGCCCATCAGCCCACTCATTACGCTCCCTGTAGAAGTGTTACTGAGTCAAGCTCGCTCTGGTTTAGAGAATGAACTTACGGTTGCAGAGGCGGCAGGAGCGGGGTGTGGGGAGTGGGTGGGAAGAGGGAAGGGATAGTTAGGGAGTTTGGGATGGACACGTATGGACATGTACCCACTGCTCTATTTGAAATGGATAACCAACAAGAACCTACTGTGCAGCACAAGGAACTCTGCTCAATGTTCTGTGGCTGCCTAGATGGGAGGGAAGTTTAGGGGAGAGTGGATACACGAATGTATGGCTGAGTCCCTTTGCTACTTACCTGAAATTGTCACAACATTGTTAATTGGCTATATCCCAGTACAAAATACAAAATAATAAAAAAAAAAAGATTGTTCTGCTCACCAAACGACGACCAGTAGGTTGGAGTGCATGTGTGAGACTCCATGGGGAACACACTCAGTAGACAAGTAGAAAGACAAGTGTATCGGGCAAGGAAAGCCAACAGGTGGTCAAGATGGTAGATTACGGTCTCTGAATAACAATCTTATTGGGGTCTGTATGCCAGTTTCTTTTACAGAACAGAGAGGGGAGGAAGTAAAGTAAAAAGGCCATTGATCTTGCAAATATCTCCTGGAATGGCCTTGGGGAGGGGATGTGTTAACTTTCAGGTGGAGGGGCAGGGCTCCCCGAGGCAGGCTCTTACGAATGAATAGATGGTGTCCTTTTAGTGAACAAAGCAACAGAACAACTGGAAGCAAAGGTTAAAGGAACAGGTTTTTCCCTGTAAGAGTAGCACCCAGAGGCTGTCCCCAGGCACCACTCCCAGCTACCTGCTGGGTCTCAGCGCCACCTGGCCTGGTCCTGCTGTCCCCAGGCACCACTCCCAGCTACCTGCTGGGTCTCAGCGCCACCTGGCCTGGTCCTGCTCCCCACTGGCTCACCTCCTTTTCCTGCTGTTGCTCTTCACGGTCGTTTTCAGCCCAGCAGCCAGAGGGGCCCGTGAAGATACGATTAGGGTGCACAATTCCTTCTGGTCTACCACGGCCCCTCCATCCGTGGGGCCGAGTCCCTGCTCAGGCCATGACCTCCCGGCACCTCCTCCTCCTTCCAGCCTCCCAGCTCCCTGCTGCCCCTCCTGTGACCCCACCAGGCTTGTTTGCCTGACGTTCAGTAAATCAAACACAGAGACACCAGGGTCTGCAACAGAGAAAAGGTGTATTCTTGAGGCGGCCAAGCCAGGAGATTCAAGAACAAATCTCAAACCCGTTTCCCTGAAGGTGAGGGGCTGGGATATTTAGGGATAATGAAGAAGGGTGGTCTGAGGCTTGGGGAGCTTGGGGGAGGGAGACTGGAGGTGAGGAAATGTCTTCATTCTGCGCCAGTGCAGCTAAGCTACGTCCTTCTTGGTGGGACACGTGGTCAGAAAATGGCAGTGTGAGCATTGCTTTCTTTTAACCATTTTTAAAAATGTGTGTTGGTTTCAGGGGAAGAATTGAAGACTCTTGTATCAGAGATAGCATCCATAAAGGGAGTGAAGGGGTCTTGTGATGCATTTGTCACCCTCCCCCAACTCAGTGCTAACATCTGTACCTGCATCTCTGTCGGCATCCACATCTCTATGTTGTGATTATTGCCCCTCTCCTCCCCTCATACTAGAACCCAAGCTCCAGGGGCTGCACTTTGCTCTCTGCTTCACCTCCCCAGTGCCTAGTGCACAGTGCCTGGCATATTGTAAGGGTTCCATAGTTATTGAATAAAAACATGAATACCCTCAGGAGGTAAATGGGGAAAGAAAAGCAGCACCAAGAAATGATGGTGTGAAGTGTGGGGTCCGGTGAGTGGTGCTCGCCATCTCTGGGTCTCCAGATTCCCAGGGCGTCTGCAGTGACCCTGCTTTATGGTCTTGGTTTGATTTATTGTGGGCTGCATTGACCTGTAAGCCCCCCTGACATGGGGTGAGATGAGAGGGGCTGCGGCTGCACCAGCTGGGGGTGGGTGGCTGAGTCACAGCTGCCCTCCCCACCACGGGGACTGTGTGGTCACCACCATGAGAACATGTGGCGCCACTTTGAGGAGTGGAGCGGAGAAGGGACGGGAGGCGTCCTGAAGCTCTTCTCAGGCAAGAATGGAAACGGCTGTCTGGGGATGTGCCAGGACAAACTGCACCAAAAATTAGGGTTGGGGGGGCAGGAGGAGGGAAATAATACAGACTTCATCACCCCCTTTGAAACCTGCCCAGTGGCCTGAAGACATTGCAAAAGCTGGTCCCAGGGCTGGATGTCCAGGCCCACATGGGGTCATCTGCTGCTCTGGGGCAGAAGCCAGTGGGAGTTAAGCTGCCACCCGGGGACCTGTCCAGCTGGCCTGCATCCTCCGAGGGGCAGGGGTGAGGCTGAGGACATGGGGAGGAGGATAAATCGCCACATTGTAGCCCGTGTGATTTGGGGTGGTTGGAAGGAAACGCTTGACGCAGGATGTCAGCATTTGTCACGGGCGTGTCAGGCACGGCATGATACAGCAGGCCGGCGCTTCTGGTCCCAGGCAGAGAGAGGGACGGCGGTCCCCCAAAGGGGTCGGTGGCAGGGAGCAGGTGCTGACGGCTGGGGGAGGGCGCTGATGACAGCGCCGACTCTCGTCATCTTGCTGCGGCATGAATTATTAATGGTCGGCTATAACACACACAGAGCTGAGAATCAATTTGCCACCATTCAGCTCCTGGACTGTTCTGTGCTCTGATGATGAAAGTGCCTTTTGATCAGGAGACAGGAGTGGCCCCGAGATGCCTGCCCTTGCACCTCAACATTTGCCAAAGACGACCTGAGCCCAGCCTGGGTGGGCTCTTCTTCTTCCTTGGTGCTCTCCTGTCAGTAGTTGGCCCTCTCCCCACGTTCTTTGATTTTCCTCTTTTTTTTTTTTTCCCAGCCGTTCTCTCTGCCTAACAGAAGGGCTTTGCCCCCTCCCCACGTGACCTTGGCTGCCTTGGGGCTGACTCCTTCCAAAGCCTGAGTCCCAGCACCTGTACCCACTGTTTCGGTACCAGGAACTGGATTTCCAACTTTAGCCTCTTGATGCATCATCAGGGAATGAGAAAAAAGAAAAAGAGTGTCTCTTCCAGCACAGGCATCAAGAAGCGTAGGGAGCTGCAGACTGTTTTGGAGGTAGGGGTGCTCCGTGGGTAAAGGGAGTGCAGGTACCCTCATCTCTGAAAAACAGCTGTCCTGTGGAGGATGCTGGCATAGGGGCGGTTCACCCCAAACCAATTCATTTGGGACCAATCAGTGGAAAGCCATTTTGCCAAATAAGCAGTAGCCTGATAACAAATGCCTAAGGATACAAACCAAAATACCACTTTCTAAATAAAGATTGATTATAGGAAAACTGAAGGGAACGATCCTTTTCAAAAATTATAAAAGGGGGATAAAAAATAATAGGACATCTAAATAGAAGGGAAAAGACCCTACGCGGGGACGGATTTTAGGTGAAATGATCATTTGGTAGGGCAACAACGTGTGCTTTCCCTGGGCTCGTAGAACATAAACCTGATCCACCAAGCAGAGTGTGTCTTGATGCTTGCTGCCTCTCAGGCTTCAGAGGACTCAGCCCAGAGGCAGCCCGGACGTGGGAATCCGAGGACAGCGTCCGCGGGCTGTGAGGCTGGGTTGCGTGGCCTCCACACGGGC